>NC_056476.1:1186750-1532915 GCF_008729295.1 Plectropomus leopardus | reverse complement strand
CTCCGCAGCAGAATCAAATAAAACTTTATCCAATCAGTGATCAGATGCATATAACCCAAAAATCCTTTTTAAGGTTTACAAGCACCGGAAAAAGAGCCAACTCTCCTAAAAAGATCCGTGTCATAATCGGTGCCAAACCTCATTCAAAGCAACAAACCCTCCTGAACTGAGAATTATCTGAGTCAACAAACAGAGCGACGCTGCGATGAAGCAACTCACCAGAGTAGTCCGGAGGCTGCAGAGCTTTGGGGGCGGTGTAGGGGCAGGAGGGCAGCAGCACCTGGGTCAACACGGCGGGGCAGATCCTCCCCAGATGTCCCACAGTCAGCTGACTGACATTACTGAACCCGAAGTGGGACAAAATCTGCTCTGCCGAGGGACACTGAGGGGAAAGAGGACATGAAACATGATTTTTGTTATTGTTTTTAAATCTGTTTTTGGGTCTAAAAGCTGCATCCTGAACAAACTGGACTGATTTCTTTCAAAAACAAAGGAAGAAGACAGCTAAAGAAGAAATGGCCCCAAAAAATTACAAGACAACAGTAAAAAAATAAAAAGGAAACAACAAGAAAATGAGCAAAAAAAAAAAGAGAGAAAGAGAGAGGTAAAAAACAAGAAAATACCCTTAATAAAGGGTAAAAATAAAAAAAACTCTGTTATATAATTTTAAATATATAATAAAAGTTATTTTAAGTATGGGGGGTAGATTTTTTGTGTTGCCTTGAATGACAGGACAGTTTAAGAGTGAAAGGGGAGAGAGGGGACATAATGCAGGAAAGGGCCAAGGCCGGAATCAAACCCACAGCCTCTGTACATGGGGTGCCCGCTCTGCCATCTGAGCTACTAGGCGCCCCCGAAATTATAAATATAGTTCTTTGGAATTTTTTTTCAACAGTCTGGGATAATACCTATAAGCACCCCAAAAACTAGTTTTCAAGTCATTTTTTGTCACACTTTATTATTTTTCTGCAGTTTTCTGAACATTTCTCGCCAAGTTTCTCATTGCCTTTTTCTCCACGTTTTAAAAAGAAATCAAAACAATTTTCTTAAATTATACGGGTTTAAATGCATCTGAACGCAGCAAAACAAAACTGATGTGGATCCAGGTTCTAAAGGGTTAAGTTGGTGTGAACGTGTACTTTTACTGATCTGCAGTACTGAAAACAAGAAACTGAACAGAGAATCTGACCTTTATCCTAGTTATCTTTTACACATACTTCCCATTTTTAAAAAGTTAGTTTCAAGTTTCAATTTTATTAATAAATCATCTGTTTGACTACAAAAACCTTCATTTACATGAATTTAAAGGTCATTTCAACTAATAATAATAATAATAATTCAGTATTTTCTGAGATGGTTATGATATGGTGAAAATCTCATTAATGCATGTATGTTTTCTTCTACATGGATTTTTGTTCTTTTTGTATTAAATGTGCTACATGTGTTTAATTATTAGCACAGGATAAAAGGACAGTTATTATGAAGTTAACCTTAATATACTGTAACATAGAAAAGATAAAGTACAAGAGGACTTGTGTACAGTTACTCAATACTTTTTAACACATTGTGTGCATCATTGAAGGCATTGATTACATCAAACAGTAAAAACTATTAACAAAATAATTGGGGGAAAATGGCATAATATGTTAATAAATGACAATTATTTCATCTAAATTAGTCATCACTGAACATTTGCGGTTGAAAAAAGGCCACAGATCACGTTTTCATCACAACACTCATATCAACAGGTTTAAAATCACAATAATATTGCATGAGCCTTTAGTATCATGATAATATCATATCGTATCCTGTTTATTTCCAAATTAGTACAACAAAACCATATTCAACAATTTCACGAGTTTTAAAGTTGGTTTTCTTAAAAAATAAGCCTTAAAAACTTATTTGAAAAACACATAAGAAAGCTTATGTAAATTCGTGTATTTCTGTAAATGATAATTAATGAGCTTACACAGTCTGAAGCGGTGGTTTAACTGAAACAGCAGACACTCACCTCCTGGTCTGACAGCGCATCTCCTGCACTGATGGCCGCAGGTCTTCTCTCGGACATCAACAGCAGTAAATCCTCCAGATTCTCCGTTGAGATTGAATTATTTTCACCATAAAATCTTAAAATATGCTGTAAAAACGCGTGTCCATCCCGGTCAGCCGCGTTTAAACTCTCACATATTGGGACTGAAACTAAAACGCACCACGTGATGACACATTTTAAGTGAAACATTTCTGTTTTTTGGTGTTTGTTGAGTGAAATAAACGTGCAGCTGTGGAGCGACTCACTCAGACACGCTGATATCCGCGCAGTCTGCGGGCTGCAGAGTCACATCCATGGCACTCACAGCGAGGATCCTTTTAAACCGCTTTTCTCTCCCGTGATTCATTTATTGCGGCGGTCCTCTCGTGATGTGCGCTGAGTGATCGATCAGGACTATCGGAGGCGGATCAGGTTCAAAGATCAGTCTGCAGGAAAAGAAAAAAAAAACATGGAGGTGACCGACCGACCGCGTGCACTCTGTGTTTCAATGCTTTCTTTTGTGGCCGACTTTCTCAGTCAGTGCTGCAACGTGCTCACACACACGCGCACACTCCTACTTGGAAGAGTGTGTGTGTGTGTGTGTGTGTGTGTGTGTGTGTGTGTGTGTGTGTGTGTGTGTGTGTGTGTATGTGTGTACAGAGTGAGAGCGGTTTACAGCTGAACCACTGAGCAGTTTGGAGTTTTAAAAAAAGCCAACAGATGTGTACAGGGCCGTATCCATGGAGTCACTATGGGGGGCCAAACCCACTTGGGGTGGGGGTTTGGGGGTGATCGGGGCCGGAGTGGGACTCATTTTCAGCCCTAAAGTTTCATGGCTCAGACTAGACCAATGTAATTCACAGCCCTTTATACAGGACATATATAATTTCAATTTTAAAATTAGCCTTACGTCACACACCTTTTGTCCTCTGGGGTCATTCTGACCCCGCCCTGTTTTGACTGTTATTGAAGGCAGGTTGTATAAATTGTCAATCAATTCTGTGTCGCACCTTTAGTCTTACTTCAGTCCAACACATTACCAAACATTTTCCCCTTCGTTTTGGAATTTAGGGTCAATAAACCTTGTTTATGTAAGTATAAAAAACATATTTTGATGGCAAAAGATTTAATTTGGGGTCAGATTGACCCCAAGGACAACACAAGGGTAAAAAAGAAATATATATTTTTTTTTTTTTACTAGTTTTGTGGCATGCTGATGGTTTGCGGCGTGTTGGTGATATGCTGCATCTCGTGTGTATCATTTTAATGTTATAAATATAATTTTTCAAAAAATGCCTTACTAGCAGGCCCATCTAAGTCCGAAATATTATTTTCTATAACCTTGTTATTCATAGTTTATATAAAATCGATTAGTCTTTTTGGTCCTTTTGTGCCTCCTTGTGGTTGATTAGTGTCTTTTTGTAGTTATTTCATGTCTACTTGAGACTGTTTTGCATCTTTTTGGATTTGTTGTGTATCTTTTTGTGGTTGTTTTGTGTCTTTTTTAGTTTTTTTTGTAGTGTCTGTGATTAGTTTGTGTCTGTGTTAATTTGACATTATTCATTTTGTCGGTGAAATCAAAGGGGCACCCTGACACTGCGGGCTCTGTGCTCAGTGATCCATCCACAGACTGCGGCACTTTTTTGGGATGAACCCATCATCACTTTTTCATGTGTGCTGCTTGCTGCATGTTTTTGTGTTCGAATGTTTTCTTGCAGCACACTGAGCTCTCAGGGCCACCGTACTCTCTGACTTTCTGCTTTTTTCAAAAGCTTTAACCCTTTGAGGAATATTTATCATGTGTTCCCTTTAAAACCCTTCTGTTGTCGATCAGAGCTCCACCCCTCACACCGCATCACACGAGACAAAGAGGAAACACGTCTGTGTCTGTTCAGATCTCAGTGAGAGGAGACACCCCCCCCCCACACACACACACACACACACACAGACGGGAATATTTACCTTCATCACGACGCTGCGACTTCAGCTGAAGGAGGACAGTAACAGGAAGTTGTGAAGTACTTCAAACTGCATCCAGTTGCTGCCTGAAAAACACTGAAAGACTCAAAGTGAAAAGTATTTGAGGCAGCAGGGAAATAAGCAGCTGACTTCCTGTTTCAACTTGTCGTGTGCTTTGTTTTTACGTAAACTCGATGGCTTCCAGATCAGAGGAGGATCTCTACTGTTCGGTCTGTCATGACGTCTTCAGAGACCCTCTTCTTCTGTCGTGCAGCCACAGCTTCTGTAACGACTGTCTGAGGAGCTGGTGGAGAGAGAAACCAACGCGAGAGTGTCCACTCTGCAAGAGGAGGTCCTCAGAGGACCCCCCTCTGAACCTGGATCTAAAGAAGCTGTGTGACAACTTACGGGACAGAGAACGGAGAGTTTTGGAGACAATCTGCAGTCTGCACTCGAAGAAATTTAAACTCTTCTGTGTGGACCACCAGCAGCTGGTGTGTCGCCTCTGCAAAGACTCAGAGAAACACAAAAACCACAGTTTCCAACCAGTCGATAAAGCTGCACGACAGCACAAGAAGAAGCTGAAGGAAACTCTGGAGCCCTTAAAGGAGAAGTTAAAGGTTTTCAAACACACTAAAGTGATATTTAATGAAACAGCAGCACACATAAAGCTCCAGGCTCGACACACAGAGTGGCTGATCGAAGAGCAGTTTAAGAAGCTTCACCAGTTTTTAAAACACGAAGAGGAGGCCAGGATCTCCGCTCTGAGGGAGGAAGAGGAGCGCAAGAGTCAGAGGATGAAGGAGGAGCTGGAGGCTCTGAGCAGAGAGATAGCGGCTCTTTCAGACACAGTCAGAGACACAGAGGACGAGCTGAGAGCCGAAGACGTCTCCTTCCTGCACAACTACAAGGCTGCGGTGGACAGAGTCCAGCAGCGCCCCCTGCTGGAGGATCCACAGCTGCTCTCAGGAGCTCTGATCGACGAGGCCAAACACCTGGGCAACCTGTCCTACAACATCTGGACCAACATGAAGGACGTGGTCTCCTACACTCCTGTGATCCTGGACACAAATACCGCAGATCCAGAACTCATCCTGTCTGAAGATCTGACCAGTGTGAGACTGGGACAGAGACAGCGGCTCCCTGATAATCCAGAGAGGTTCGATTATTCCTGGTCTGTCCTCGGCTCAGAGGGGTTCGACTCCGGGACTCACAGCTGGGACGTGGAGGTAGGAAACAGTGCGTTCTGGTCGCTGGGTGTGTTAGCGGAGTCCGTCCACAGGAAGGGACACATGCTCTCTGGACTGTGGACGATATGGTGCGATGAGGGGAAATATTTAGCACATTCGCTGCCGGGTCCAGACACGGACCTGGTGGTGCAGAAAAAGCTCCAGAGGATCCGAGTGAATCTGGACTGGAACGGAGGACGGCTGTCGTTCTCTGATCCTGATACTAACACACACATACACACCTTCACACACACTTTCACCGAGAGGCTGTTTCCGTACATCACCACCGCAGATAAACTCCCACTGAAGATATTACCGCTGAAGATCTCTGCGACAAAACAACAGGTCTGATCTTTAGTTTGAAGGGTGCCGGGTGGCCCCCCGAAACATTTTATAATTCACAAAAAACTAAAGTGATCACTGAAGTCCTGGCTAAACCCCTAATTTCCCCAAATCCTAGAAATGTTCCAAACTCTGAGAAACATCTGAAAATCCTAGAAATTCCCTAAAATACAAGAAAGTCCTAAAAAACCTATTACCTTCCTGAAACCCTAGAAATGTCTTAAAACCCAAGAAATGTCCAAAAATCCTAGAAATAACCTAAAATCAGAGAACTGTCCTAAAATCTGAGAAATGTCCTAAAATCAGAGAAATGTCCTAAAATCCAGGAAATGTCCTAAAATCTGAGAAATGTTGATGCATTTAGGATCATTTCACACTGATCAACAGAATAAAACACTTTAATTTCAAAAACAAAACAAAGCTCTGCAGATTTATCTAAATCATTACAAATTAGAAAAAAAACAACAACATATTTTGGACATACATGATGTCCAGTTTTAAGTCTTTGATCTGTAATTTTTCTGAGAGATGTGCCAAAACAGGCAAAACACAGCAACGGAAAATTGTCTCAGTGCAAAACACACAATCATCTTTAGCGTCAAACTCAGTTCAGATTATTGTTGCATTCACGTGCTGTCGGAATAATCTGAAAAACAGTGTCCGAAAACGTTGATACACGACTTTGACGTCGTATACGAGGCGTAAAGCTCGGCGGCGGGAACTTTATTAAACATTTATAGGCTCAGAAGGCAGAATATTGTGTTTAAGATTGAGCTGTAAATGAAAGGTGAAGAATTATTTCACTGCCTGATGGCAAATTTTGGTGTCTTAACTCGTAAAGTTTTGGCACATTTTGTGCATGACACGAAAATAAAGAAATCAATCAATCAATCATATAGCATCACAGTTTTAGTGTGTGGACTTTAGTTTTTCCTTCTCTTGTATTATCTTGTGTCCACCTAGTTTTTTGTCTGGATGTGTCTGCTTTAGCAATCTTTTGCACATTTTTTTGCTCACATGTCATTTGTAAAACAGCACTGGGTTGTGACCGTTAGTTACTGTCCATGAAAGTGACCCAAACTGGTTAGAAAAGTTACTTTTTAGCACTAACTCCCAAAATAAGTCAATAAATAGCAATATTTCAGTGCTTTTAGGGAATGAACTGATGCAGAAACAGCTATCAAAGTATCGTTTAAACATTTGGCACAATAAAAATACCACACGTCTGTTTGGTCGCGTCTATTTTGTTTCTACTTTCCAACTTCAGAGCTCACAAACGCATCGAAGTCAGAAGAGCGACTTCCAAACTCCAAACTAGATTTAAGTTCTTAAAATCAGACAGAAAATTCAAATGCAAGTCGAGCTATTCTGTCGCGTAAACTCAGTCTGACTTTTACTCAAGAAATCTGAGATTTAGAGGCCTGAAAAAAGTCTAATGTCAGCCTTTTTTTTAATCATGTTCCCTTTTATAAAAATCATATTTGTCTTTGCACATTTTATTTCTTTGTCTGATGGTTTCTGTGTGAATAAATGTTTCCTGTAAAGGCTCTTTGTGTCCGTCTTAAATCACCTAAAATAATAACCTTTGTTTGGGAATTTTCAGGTCTAACTGCTGTTTTCTGGGGATTTTGGCAAAAAAACGTAAATGTAGAAAATTGGCAAAAAATATCAACCTCGGCCAAAAATGTCTTTCAGACACTCCAAAATCCACAGTCCTAAATTACAGTATCTTTTTAACCCCATTGAAACCAGACATTTGCTTATTTCAAAAACATCATTAATAAATGACCAAAAAAAATGCAAGAAATTGGTAAAAAGTTACAAGAAAATTTTACAAACAAAATAAAAACAAAAGTAAAAGAACCAAAACAGGAAATGTCCTGAAAGGTTGCTAAAATAAAATAAATAATAATAATTTTTTATTTATTTCAATTTTAAAAATTATTCTCTCTTTATCTGCAAATTTTTAAAGTAATTTTCTCGTCGTCTTTTTGCAATTTGCGTGACATTTCATGCAAAGTTGATTATTATCATGTTTTTGAAAGAAATTACACAAATTTGCTCATTGCTTTGAAAGGTTTAAATGTTTGGGAAAGGCACAAATAAACTGATGACGGTCCAGGTTTCAAAGGGTTAAAAGAGGACATTCAGCAGCTGTGAAGAGAACAAGGACTGTTCAGATTCAGGACGCGGCGCTCTTATTTTTTCCCACCTATCACCTCCTGACTTCAGCACTCCTCCACGCGTAGCCGGGCTGCTCTCGGGTCAGTAAACGTCGGTTAAAGATGTGACGGTGAGCGATGTGGAGAGTTCGGCGATGCTGGTCGGACGCCACGCGGTGAAACTGACCGTCCTGTTTCCGGAGACCATCAGGAAGCCGTTGGAGCTGAAGCGTCCGGGGACGTTTCCCACGTCGAGCCAGACGAACGGAGCCACGGAGGCGGAGAGGAGGGTGATGGTGAAGCCGCTCTCATCCTGCTGCACCTGAGCCTGCGGGGAAACACACACACACACACACACACACACACAGACACACACACACACACACACACACACACAGAGAGAGAGAAAGAAATTAAAATAATTAAATGTGACACAATAAGCAGCAAGTAAACTTAACCTTTAGGGACTGTTTGATACATTTTATGTGCTTTCATTCTTTTTGTTTTTAATATTTAGGCTGTGTTCATACATTAGGCATAAATTCCGGTAAGACAGGACTGATGGTGGTTGAAAAATAAACTTAATTAAAGCAGATAATCATATTAAAGTTTTGGGTTTTTTTTAAAGCCTGATTTTGAGCGATAAAAGTGTGACAGTGCAGAAAAAAAGTATAAAAATCAGTGTTGCTGCTGATCACTGACATTTCTTTCGCTGTCATTAAACAAAGCTACTTAGCATTTAGTTTATTCAAAATAATTCATTTTTGTATTTTTATCATCTAAAAACATAGTTGCATCATAGCAAAAACCTGGCATTTAAAGGGCTAAAATGAAGAAAATTAATGAATATTTGATATTTATGATAAGGACTGATGTTGGCTAAATAAATTACTTGATGAAAGTAGAGAATCATATTAATGTATAATATTTTTTAAAGCCTGATTTTCCTGCACACTCTGGATTAATGGACTCTTCCATCACTGTTCTGTTCATGTAAATATTTCATTGTTTTGTATTCCTGGATTTTTCATGTTTCTGTTTTTTCTTTTTGCATTTCATATTATATTATTATTATTATTATTATTACTATTATTATTGTTGTTGTTGTTGTTATATTATTATTATTGCTATATTATTATTATTGCTATATTATTATTAATGCTTTATTATTATTATTATTATTATTATTATTATTATTATTATTATTATTATTATCATTTTTATTATTATATATGCAATTTCACAGCTGTGTATAAATGAATGAAAGCTCCTCTGAACACGGCGTCGTACTGTGATGTTTGGTCTCTGCAGTCCCTGAGCGTCTTTGGGGGAGCTCAGGAAGTGGTGGTTGGCGGGACCCTGCTGGGCGCCGTCGCCGTCCTCCAGGTGGAAGGTGAGCAGGCAGGAGAGGCGGGTGCAGCGTCCACATCCGTCCAGCAGGGCGGCGACTGGCTGTTTAACCACACGGCCGCGGCGCTGCCTCCAGGCACCGGGAGCAGGTCGAACTTCAGCCTGCAGACTGGATCCAGATCAGACCAGGAGAACACGGACACCTGATCCACAAGAGACCAGACCTGTTACTGCTCATGTGTCAAAAACAATGAACGTAAATTTAAATGAAATCAGCCGGTTAAACGTTACTGAAACAGAAGAGGGGAGGAGCACAAATAATCTATACACCAATTTAGTCTTAAGAGTGGATTTAAGTTCATTTTATTATTATGTTCAAATGTTAGAGAACTGCATGACATTTAAACAATATTTCTGTTTTTAACAGGATCATCCCTAAATTAGATTGATACAAACCTGCAAATAATTCAGTTTTCAAATTTGTTTTATCTATTTTTATTTCTCTATTTTTATTAATTTATTTTATTTTGCCATGCAGTGTAACACTTTTTCTGTTTTCAAATGTATTAATTTAACAGGAAAATTGTAATATAATAATTATTAAGGACTCCCTTTTTTTTTTTAATAATGAAGAATTACGGAATAAATTATAACTCAACTCAACTAAATCAACCCTTCCTTTTTTAACACAGTGGTTACATTAATGAAAAAAAAACAACAGAATATGAATATTATTCCTCCCCAAGTGAATAAAGTGATAATAAATAATAAACAATAATAACAAAATAAAAAACAAGAGTCTTTTTAGATTTATAGTTTGGTGATAATAATTCTGCTCCTGTGTCCAGTTTAAAAATGTGAAATGTTAACATGTAAACAGTCTCATTTGGATGTAAATGTGCATTTAAATATCTGATTTAAACTATCACATATTAACCGCTTAAACCTCTGATCTTTAACACCAATGTTGCTCTAACTTTTGTGTTAAATGCACAAATCAGAAACTGTGTTTTTGCTTTTATCTTGATTAAATTCTGCACTGAAATTCTCCAAAGTTTAGTATAAACTACACAGAGACGACGCAGGAAAGGTCATGAATGACACTGATTTTTGATTAGTTTTAACTGGCAAACATTTAATTCAAGTACAATTGATCAAATACCTGTTTTGTAATCCCGTTTTCTATAAATGCACGGTACTCGTATTTATTTATCTTGAACTGTCTGCACAGCATAATGCACTGTGTGCAGGTGCAATGTCTGGGACAACTGCACTTCCTTTTTTTAAAAATCACATCTCGCACTTGCTCTTTTGGCGTTTGAATGCACCTTCTGTACGTTATTTGGACAAAAGTAAAATGAATGCAAAGTTAAGATACAGTTAACCCCTGAAAACGTACCACAGCTCTGAGCTTCAGGTCGTGACTCAGGTCTGAGACGGCGTAGATGAACAGCGTGTCGTCATCCTCGAAGCCGACCGGCAGGACGGCGGCGAAGAAGTTCTGTGCAAAATAATGCAGCATTTTCCATTTCCCACCAAACTCTGCACACACACACACACACACACACACACACACACACACACACACACACACACACACACACACACACACACACACACACACACACACACTCACACACACAGGGGAATTATGAATTATTATTTCAAAACACTGACCTCTAACCCATAAAGTGGTGGAAGAAGTATTCAAATCCTTTATTGACGTCAAATAACGACAAGGATTTTCCTTTGTTGTTATTTATATTGATTATAAACGTATTTTCATTTTGACATACTTTTCTCGATGCAAGAGTCCAAAATATTAACATGCTGATCTAAAAATGTGTCCGCTGGTTGTGCGTTCACTCACCGATCGACGACCACGAAGGCGCCTGCCAAACATCATTGAGCTGCCAGTATAGAGCGCCCATCGTGTGACCTTTGCCCTCGATGATCTCGCTCCGACTTCGCCGGTAAAAACTCGGTCTGAGTCTTCACACACTGAGCCTGCGTGACCTGGACGTGAAACGTGAGAAAACGAGAACAGTTTGTAAAACTCTGATTCGTTTGGTGGTTCACAGGTCGCCGATGTGCTCGTTCACGCAGAGGAACTCAAACTTCAGTTCACGCAGATTAAAATGAGCTAGTTCAAAGTCAGAGTTCAGCTATTTTCATTTTGAAGTTCTTTTTATTTATTTTACCTTTTTAATTTGTTTGATTTTATTTTATTTGTTTTACCTTTTTAATTTCTGTTCTATTTATTTTATTTCCTTTTATTTGTTTTACCTTTTTAATTTATGTTCTATTTATTTTATTTCCTTTTATTTGTTTTACCTTTTTAATTTATGTCCTATTTATTTTATCATCTGAATTTATGTTTTTTTTTCCTTTTTTATTTCACCTCTTTGATTTATGTTTGATTTATTTTATTTACTTTTATTTGTGGTTTCATTGCTTTTATTGCTGTTTTTGGTCTATTTGTTTGTATTATTTTATTTTAAGTTTTATTTTCAAGTCTTGCATTATTTGTCCTCTGGTTTAATTTTCATCCTGACTCCGTTTGTGTGACTGACCTGAGTGATGTAGAGAGTGTCTGTAAATCTCTTCAGTGGATCTGTGGAGTTCGGCAGGTGGAAATGTATCGCCGCCTGCAGTAACATCTGCTTGTTCCCGCTCTCATGGTGCTGACGGTGGGAAGAGAAATTACTGTCGTAGCTCCAGTCCTCTTTTATGGAAACCTGAAACATCAGAAAACCAAAGGAAACTTTATAACACCTAAATTAATACATAAATAAATAAAAAACTAAAAAGTTCTGTGGGTGTGATGGCATCTTTGGTCCTTAAACTTGACTTCATTTCTCTCAAAAACAAAGAAGTTAAAGTTTTCATTTACAAGAAAATAACCTGAAATTCAGCACAAAAAAGGGAAGAAAAAATATATACAGTAAATATATATATGTATATATATATATATATATATATATATATATATATATATATATATATATATATATATATATATATATATATATATATATATATATATATATATATATATATATATGTATATATATATACATATACCTACACACACACACACACACACAGATATATATAAATATATATGGGTAAAAACAGTTTTCTCTCTCTTGTTTTTAAAACAAGTTTTCTAACACTAATGTGATTTTCTTGGTTATTGTCCTGTTTCCTGATTTAAACGCCTTTCTGTGTTAGTTTAACCTTTTGAAACCTGAGCTATTTCTCTCAAAAACATGGAAAGAAGGCAATAAGCAACAAAAGAAGAAATGACACAAAATTCAGCAAGAAATTAGTGAAAAAAAAATAACTACAAGAAAATTACTTTAAAATTAGGGGGAAAAAAGAAAAAAAGAAAGTTAAAAACAACCAATACCCTCACAAAAACCAAACAAACATACAAAAAAAACCAATTATACCTGGAAAATGTGCTTTAAAATTATGGTAATTTTAAATATGTAAATATAAAAATTTATAAATATAGTTTTTCCCTATCTTGTTTCCGTTTTTTCCCTTGACATTTTTTCTAGCTTTTTTAAAAATAATTCTCTAATTTCTTGAAATTTGTGGAGCATTTCTTACCAAGCTGCTCATTGCCTTTTAGTCTTTTTTTTTTAAAAAAAAAACTGAACCAATTTGCTCTGATTTTAAAAATTTGAATGCAGCACAAAGAACTGCTGTCGTTCCAGGTTTCAAAGGGTTAATCAGTTCATATAAATGAATAAAAATTGGCACAAGAAAGACCCAAATACGACTGAAGCTCTCCAGAGAATATTTAAGAGTATGCCTCAGATTTTGACCTCAAACTGATGATTACTGATGAAAATCATATAAAAAAGGGACGTTTAGTCACCGGCTGCAGAGTGGAGAACGACGGCCACGACTGGAAGCCGTATTCGGAGGCGAAACGCGTCCGAGGAAACGTCCTCCAGTCCCAGCAGTCCTCAGTGTAGCTGTAGAAGTGTGTGTCTCCGTAATGAGGGTCATACGGGTTCTCCGCCACCCAGCCCTCCTGCTCCGACTCCGCCCCGTTTGTCGGACTGGAGACGAGGAACGGGCGACTCTGGTCCTCCTGGAGAAGATATCAGACCCTCATTTTTTATTTTTCAACCTGAATCCTATTTTAATCTTTTTTTTATTTCTAATTTTAATTACATTTTTTTAATTTAATTTTTAATTCTTTTTTTAAAATTTTTAATTATTTTATTTTGTCTATTTTAATCTGCCTTTTATCTCATCTTTTAATTTATTTCTTTATTCTGCTCCAATCGTTTTTATTTCTTTTTTTAGTACGATTATTTCTGTGTTTACGGCTAATATTTTTCGAACAGCATTTACTCTTATTGGTATGGGCTGTTGTTATTTTTGTTCTGTATTTGTTTCTCTTTTTGTTATTTGCTTTTGCTTTGCTTTGTTTGTCAACTCTATTCTTAAGGGTGCTATATAAATAAAGTTATTATTTATGATTATTATTATCCCATATTTTTGTGGACACAATTTGCAAAGATTTTTTTCTTTTCTGTTGGAATTAATGTAATTACGAAGGAGGATAAGGATCATATTGAAAAACGAAAGAAAAATATAAGAATAAAGTCACAATATTAAAAGAATAAAATCAGATTTTTGAGAAAAAGTCCAGATATTATGAGAATAAAGTCGTAAATGTGTGAGAGAAAAAGCTGTAACATCATGTTTTGTTTTGTTTTGTTTTGGCGTAAACTTATCAGGTAATATCACTTTTTCTTGTAATTTTATGCTTTATTCTTGCAATATTTTAAAAAATCTATTTTATTCTCATAATCTCTGTTTTTTTGTTTGGAAATGTCAGTAATAATAGTTAGATTGCAGCCTGTTTTGCTCAACATTGGACCCATTTCAAAAACTGCTGTTCATTAGTCACTTCAACAAAAACAACTTGGGTCCAGACTTAAAAAAATAAACTTAGAATAAATCATCATATTAAACTTTAACCATCTTTTAACTTTTCTAAAACATGACGTGACTTGACTCTCACCTCTTGAACAATCGCACGTATGTTGTTCACGTACAGCTTCACGTAGTCTTTCTGGTAAAGAGGCCTCTGGGAAACTGGGATGTTGAACCAGTCTGTCGCCAGAGCGGCTTCGTTTTCATTGTTTCCGCTCCAGATTATTATGGAAGGATGAGATTTGAGACGCTGCACCTGAAGATTAAAACATAAATGTAAAAAAGATATATGAATGTAAAATAATTCAGGCTTGATTATAGCGTAAAATATTGAGGATTACAGTTTAGAGTATAATGTTTTCTTTTATTGATTCTTTTATTTTCTCTCCTTGGTATTGCTGTTATTCTGGGTTATCCTTTGGCTGATATAAGAAAATAAGCCTGTTCTATTTTCAGTTATTGACTGAGAAAATGTGTGTGAAATAATCTTCCTTTCTCATGATGCATGTAAAATATATATAAATTTTAAATATTAAATGATTCATTCAGTATATTTACTGTCAGTACAAAGAGCAGAAGAAATTTTGGGATATTTAAGTAGCTTGAAATGCTTCAAATGTTGTAAAACAACCGACACATTTACAGTCTGCAGAGAGAAAATCACAGCAGGCGATAAAAATAATGTTCTTTGATTTGTAAACTGTGGATAAAAATACTAAATGAAATGAAATAAAAAACGACTCCGCTCACCTGTTGGACGACCTCTTCTCTGACCGTCTGCAGAAAGTCCTCCTCGGTGGGATACATTGCACAGGCAAACATGAAGTCCTGCCAAACCTAAAAACACACCTGTGAGCGTCCATCTGTTGTATAATATGTTCATGAGACAAAGAGGTTTCAGACTATCAAAAATCACACAGAAATATATGAATCTGTCCCCAAACGGTCCCATATTTCTTCAGTAAAGGTATGTAACAGTGATACTGAAGGGGATACACTTACTTTTGTTCCTGATTTAAGCTTTTAATCGTCTGTTTTTCTGTTAAAATTTCTGTCACACCGCTCTATAAAGTAGCTAAACACAGAGAAGTGAAATGCAGAAAATTACCTGAATATAAAAGAAACTGAATCATTACTAACACGAACTGGAAAAAAGCACAAGCGTTTCAAATAGTGCAAAACACAAGCTAAGCCTATTCCACATCAGCAACAGACCTGTGGTGTTTCAAAATACATCCAAATGCATGTTATGTTGAATATATGCTGTACACAGTTTAGAGACATCTTTAACAAATGCTCTTATTGTTTTAAATGTAACAGTATTACAGCGTTATGTCAAAGTATCTTGTTTTTTATATATATAAATAATAATCACATAAAATAAAATCTCACATGTAAAATCAGAATTTAAATAATATAGCACAACTACAATAAATAAATAATGGGAAAAGAAAAAAAGAAGAGCTGTAACTTCTGTCTGTTGGTGCTTAGACCACATTTCCCATAAATCCCAGTGTTTCCCTGATTAAGAAAAGGTGTTGTTCCTGGACTTCACCCTAAGAGTCCCTCTGTATGCTTTCGTTTTTCTATACGCCGATGACAGTCTTCTGCTTTACAGGTAATGCCAAAAAGTAAAGGTGGTTACATCATTTTTCTTTATATGCTGATGATGGTCTCCTGTATACAGCTTCCCTCATAAAGTACAAGGGTTTAAATCACTTCCTTTATGCCGGTGATAGTCTTCTGTTTTATAGCTAAAATCATAAAGTAAAGGTGGTTACATACATACATTTCTTTATATGCTGATGATGGTCCTCCGTTTATAACTAATGTCAGAGGGAAAGGTGACTGTCTTGTTTTGTAGTTAATCTGGCTACATTATTTCTTTTGATACAGATGATGTTTCTGTGATTTTGCTAATGTCAAAAAGTAAAAGTGGTTGAATTATGTCTTTATATGCAGATGATAGTCTTCTGTTTTATTGTTAAAAAAGTAGGTGATTTCAGGTTTGTTTTTGTTAAAATACTGCAGACTGTAATCACTCAGAGAGAGAGCCGACTAGCTTATGATACTGTTATTTTTATATTGTGGATGTAGTACTATCGATAAGTAAAGTCGTACTGATATCATTAGAGGACGATGACAATAGTTACCATGATTCCCATCTCGTCACAGATGCTGTAGAACAGATCCTGCTCGTACACGCCGCCTCCCCAAACTCTGAGGGCGTTCATACTGGCATCCACTGCCGACTGTAGTAAGTTCCTTAAGCTGCAGGACAAACAGAGCACGAGTGTCTTCAGCATTAATGTGTTCATAATGGAAACACTCAATAGTTCAAATCTGTACAAAAGCACAGAGGAGACCAACAGTTTCTCCATGAATATTCTCATAACTGGTTTGTTTTGTTTATTGTTCATTATAAGGATGCCCATTAGCTGACGCTGAGACGACAAGCTCGTCTTTCTGGGGTCCAAGACAACATAACATTACATTACAACAGACACAAACAGTGATAAAAATTTACAGTAATAATATGAATCAATAAAATAATTAAGTGAACAAATAATAACAAAACAAAAATACAGCTAAGTTGAATAGTAATCAAAGATAATAAAAATAAATTCACCAATTAATCAACCAATTACCAATAAAAATACCTCCCAAATAAATAATATATAATATAATAATAACTTCCAAAGAAAAAATAAAAAAAATTAAAAAAAAACAAATATTCTTCTTGACTATCTTTCTCTAAAAATCAACATGAAACAACCAATTAAAAAATAATTAGCAAACAACAACAACAAATACACAGTAACCAGCGAACACACCACAGCTGCTCAGAAAAGACAACACAGCTTTCCAGAAACATCCTCGATCTAAACTGGACTAAAACAATAACGAACATCTGCAATTATGTGCAAAATGATACATACACAACCAAAACCTCAAATTCAGTCATGTACACATAAAAATCAGATCTTCAGTGGTGATTATTATTAAAAAACGTGCAAAAAGCAGCTGTTGAAACTGAACTCACACAGCAGGGGTGACCTGGTCCTGGAAGGAGTGTGCTGGGATCCAGTTGGAGCCTTTGAGGAAAATTGGTTTCCCATTGATGCTGAAATAAAAGCTGAGGCCCGAGACCCGACAACTGGCTCCTGGACGAGTTTCACTGTGCGAAAATACACCTGCAGGAGACACAAAACACTGAAACACCAAAGCTTCAACAGTCAAAAACACTCATGAACCCAAAATAATGATACACAAATGATATAAAGAGCAGCAGGTCCCGAGAATTTGAATCTTAGCACCCAAAAAAGTAAACTGCACACACCTAATTTTCAGTTGACGTTTGATTTCCTAAAGAGAAAACTTTGCTTTGGTTCATCAAAACTTTATTATTCACACATTACATTTATGTTTTCACACTTACATGCTGAACATATTTATAAACTTTATTGAAAATATTTAGTTACATACTGTATTATTTTTGGTACTCATATTTATACTCTTTATTTCTCTATGCTGGCAGTAAGAGTATTGAGTATGAAAAAGTTCAATATTTTCCATCAGTTATTTAAGAAAGTATAATATATTTATTACATTCATTACATAAACTAAAATGTTTCAAGCATTTTCTATTTTAATTTTGATAATTAAAGCCTACAATTAAAAAAAAGTGAAATAAAAAAATAAATCAAAGTATTAGAAACACCAACCCAAAAATACAGATGAGCTAAAGGCTGAGTAGTATTGAGTGTAGTATTGAGTATTGAGTATATAAATAAATGTACTTTTCAAAAGCATTACATCTCCCTACTGTAAATATTTTTTTAATTATCTGAGGAAATAAAGTAATAATTTGAGATACTAGATTTCTGATTTTCATGAGCCATGAGCCATAATCATCAATATTAAAACCAAAAAAGAGTTTGAAATATTTAAATTTACGTGTAATGAATATACACTTTATCAAAGTTAACTTTTTTGAATTAAATTACAAATGCCCAAATTACCATATTCTAATATTTAGCAATATTAAGCACCTGTATTTTGTTTATTTTGGATGGGCCAAAAATTCACACATAAAATTCACTTTATTTTTAATTTTTTTCATTTTTAATTATTCACTTTTTGGGACATAAAATACTTCATTCTGGTGTTTTTTTTCTTGCTTATATCTTATTTGTTTTCCTATTTTTTGGCATGTTTGGAATAAAGATCTAACTCCCTCTGACAGATTTCACAGTAAACTGTCCTCAATTAATACATCAATAAATGAATAAATAGCAAATGAGGAGAACGGAGGTGAACTCTGACCTTAGATTTTGTGTTCAGGATCAAAAAGCCGTCCTGAAAGCCTCGGAGAGACAGAAAGTAAAAAGGCTGGTCGCCGTGTCCGTTGGGCCACCAAAGTTTTACCTCCTTACTCTGGAAGAAGAAGAAAAGAAGAAAAAAAAAAATTCTCAAAACTTCAAGTATTAACACAAGTATTTACAAACTTTTTAAAACATAATTCAGAAATACAGATGAATTTCGCTGCTTTCACAACAGACTCATAAACGCTTAAACGCGCAGACCCAGACGAGAGCGTAAACTCACTTTTTACATCGTGTCCTGATGTTTTATATTTTCCCACAGACTCCAAAAGTTCATATGAGGGCAGAATTCACAATCCTGTCAAAAATTTAGTTTTTGAGATAAAATCCTGAAATGTTACAAACTTAATCTACCATGACAGCAACATTTTGTCAATTTTTTCATTAAACTTTAAGATTTTTTAGGCGAGAATTTGCAGGTAAATGTTGCAGTCAAACATTTTGTTGCGCTGCTGATAAACCAAAAATCTGTGTAGACGGTTTGTTGATCAGTCTGAAGATGCTCTGCAGCAAGTTTGGTGTCAACGGAGTAAAAAATGTGTGAAGTTTAATTCATTTTACAGTTTTTGATTTAAAAAACAGAGTGATGGACTTCATCATTTGATGCTTTGATGGCTGTGGGATCAAAAACTGCAGTTTGAATGTTTCAGTGGAGCATTTTCTGCACTTTATGAATGTAACTATTTAGTTTCCGCGGTTTGTTTTAGACTTATTGTAGGAGCTGAGCTGGAGATTCACACATTAAACTAAAATACACAATCTTACTAAAATGTATGCCATGTGCATGAACACAGTGTGCAGATTAGTGAGACTGCTGCTCACAGTGCTACAAAATATGCATTTCTTTAGATAAAGGTAACCAAGATTGTGCTTTGATTAAAACTTTCCGTCTGTGTTTTTGGAAGAAAACTTATTGACACATGCAAATTTCTTCTTTCCAACTTCAAACTGAAAACCTACAAACGGTTTGACTGAGCGAGTACCGTGTTGAGATGTACGGTGACGCTGTTCTTGGTTCGTCCCGCAGAAAGTGTGCGTAGAAACGCTGCTCTGAGTCCAGCTCGGGAATCGACAGCGTGATTTGACATCTTGTTGTCTGAACGGCATCGACAAGAAGCTCAACCTGGACCCTCCACTGAGAGAGACCGAAATCTGGACAGACAGATTAAAGAGACAGAGACAAAGACAGAAACAACACTAACTATTCCACACAGAGTGAGACGAAGTAACGCTGACATCGAAAACAAAACGTTAATAACACCGGTCCAAAGGCTGGAGCAAAAAAAAACTGGAATCTGCTGTATAAGAGACAGGAACATAAAGTCATGACGAGCAGAGCAGGCCTCACACTGCAGCTTAAACAACAACAACAACAACAACAACAACAACAACAACAATTACAGGAATAATAATAACAATAATAATAATGATGATAATAATAATAATAATACAAGTAAGTAAAGAAATAATAATTAATTAATTAATTAATGAGTAGGTAAATAAGTAAGTAAACAAATAAAGCAAATGCAAGAGTGCTAAAAATTAAAACCTAAATATATATAGAAATACATTTATATTTTTATAAAATAAAAAAATAAATAAAATAAAATAAAATAAAATAAAATAAAATAAAATAAAATAAAACAGCACATAGGTGCCATAACTTGCAAAATAAATTACAAAAAACAAATAAAAGAAATATAACTATAAAGTAAAACTCAAACAACAAAAATCGAAACTGAACAGTCTGTTCAAGGCCACTGGTGCATAAAAACAGAACGCTGCTTCTCCTTTTTTGAATTAATTTTCGGTAAACTGAGCAGGCATAATAGCAGAAAAATAGTCTTAACTTTTTATTTTTAAAAACGTTTTTAAAATCTTAACGCCTCAAAGCATCTTTATTTTATTTATGTGTTTCCCAGTAAATATACACAAAAACATTCAAATATTCCATACTTTTTGTACCCAAAAACAGATTGGCGATTGGCGGTGAAGATGAGACGTACCATACAGAGGAACGGCAGAAAGCTGGACGAGCTGCAGGACATCAAACGCCTCGAGGTGAACGTCCTTCCAAAGTCCCATCGAGGGAAACGACGGCCCCCAGTCCCAACTGAACGAGCTCTGCTCCTTCACAAACACAGCGAATTTATTCCAGATTACTGCTCAAACGTGAGCGCTCCTGAACATCTCACGCTTTGTAATTACTGTGACAACCTTTTTTTTCACGTCCGCTTTGACTTTTTCATTTTTTTGTTTTTTATTGTTGCTGTTTTTGTTGTTGCTGTTTTGTTTTGCCTTCTCATTTTATAATACACCAAATCTGCTGCTGAGACTTTTTCATTTAAATGTACGAACTGAAAGCCCAAAAAAACACAGTTAAAAAGATGTGACGCTTTGCTGTGCACGTTCAGTTCATTTATTAGAATACCAACGTAAAATGAGGGAGAAAAACGGTGCTGGTTGCAGTGAGATGACGGTCAGGATTTCCAGCAGGTGTAAGAATAACATTTTAACGCTTTAAACAACATTTTAAAAGGAAATTCTGCACAAAGAAAATCAGCAAGAGAAAAAAAAGTTAAAGGCCCCAAAGTTAAAGGCGGATGTCCAAAAATATTTTTTGTTTTTTGTTAATTTGACTTGTCTTTCTTTCTCTTTTTTGCATATTTTTTAGGGGTCGACAGATTATCGGCCTGGCTGATGATTACTGCGGCTGATATTTGGCTTTTGCCGATTATCTGTATCTGCGTCTTATTTAAATGATCGCTGATAAAAAAAAAAGAACGTGTGTCAGCATGGGAGGAATTTGATGTTTTTCATTTTTGAAATAAAAATTTCACTTAACTTTATAAAAAAAGTTGCTGGACTTTTGTGTTGGAGTTTGTTAGATTACAAATTATAAATATTGTAAATAAGATTTTTATTTTTATTGTAAATGCATATCGGTTCCAAATATTGGTTACTGGTCTCATTAACTTAATAATTTGTATCAGCCCTGAAAAAACAATATTGGTCGACCCCTAATATTTTTTAAGGTAATTTTCTTCAAATTTACTAATTTCTGGCTTATTTTTTTTGTAAATTTCTCATAAAGGCGCTTGTCGCCCTCTTCTCATGTTTTTGAGAGAAATCAAGCTAGTTTGCTCAGTTTTCAATGGGTTAATTATGCATCGACATCTTACTCACAGATACAGATTTTACAACAAATAAATAATAAAACTCTCTCGGTATTTAGCCACCGTCCTTTGGTCTAAGAAATGTTTTCAAGAATATATTAATATTCTTGATAAACTTACTTTTCTGATGAAATTGACGTGACATTCTCCCTTCTGGACGTCTGGAGGACATTCAGGAGGAACTCTGTAGGCAGAGTGAGCTTTTCTTCGCTCAGACGCGTAAAGAAGAGGAGACACGAGGCTGACTTTGAGCACATTAACCCCGTCCTTCAGCAGGTCTCTGACCGGGAAGTCCTGCACACCAAAAACAAGACAGCAAAGACATGAAGACACTGCGCAGAGTGCATCGCAGACTGCTTATTTTCCAGTGAACGTACGTAACGACGGAACATGTTGTCCGTCTTCCCCACGAGGACGCAGTTGAGCCAAATCGATGCCACGGTGTCGACGCCGTCAAAGACGAGCAGAACCTCCTGTTTGGTCCTGTTGGTGAACACACGCAGACAATTAAACTGCCGACACGCACGTCCAACACTCCCACATCCACATTTCCAGTGCACAGACATGTCCGACAGCCTGCTCCAGCGTGCGACATGTCCAACAGCCCGATCCAGCGCGGATATGTCCAACAGCCCGCTCTAACGTCCGGACATGTCTCACTGCCAGCTCCAGCGCACGGACATGTCCAACAGCCCACTACAGCGTGCAACATGTCCGACGGCCCGGTCTAGCGTGGAGGTGTCCAACAGCCCGCTGAAGCGCAGACATGTCCGACAGCCTGATCCAGGGCAGATATATCCAACAGCCCGCTCTAACGTCCGGACATGTCCGACTACCTGTTCCAGCGTGTGGACATGTCCAACAGCCTGCTCCAGCACAGATGTGTCTGACAACCTGCTCCTGTGCCGGTATGTCCAACAGACTGCTCTAGTAGCGGACATATCCAACAGCCCGATCCAGCGCGCGACATGTCCAACAGCCCGCTCCAACATGTCCAACAGCCCGCTCCAGCATGGACATGTCCAACAGCCCACTTCAGCGTGTGGACATGTCCAACAGCCTAGTGTGGACATGTGTCTCTAAAGGTTAAAGGGGCCCTTCATGCCTCTGCAATGATGCACTTTGCATTTTTTTAATTATGCTGCTTATAACTTTATCATGACTTTTATCTACGTATTTATGAACTTTATTTACTGAGTTTTACTCTGCTATTTATTACTGACTTGCACTGTTTTTGTCTTTTAATGGGAAACAGAATTTTATTTTCATTTATGCATGGAAGTGCATTATCAAAGTGACACATGGAGGAAATCTGAATCTCATTTCAGAAACTAAAATCATCACACTGACCTGAGCTGGTTAGAGTCGGTGAACGTGGCCGTGTACGTCCAGTTATCGAAGGCGATCCAGCGATAAAACACATCGTTGAACCTGAAGTATGGATCCTGAGAGAAAAGATAAAAAGAGATTTTTACATTTCATTTCATTTCTCTCCTAGTTTATGGCTGTTTAACATTTGTGGGGTTTTTGTGACACCTGCTGAACGTGTGCTGACATTTTAATGCCAAAAATGAGGCCAAAGACAGAATTTAGGACTAATACTGAGGCCTATAGTTTTCCACAACACTCCAAAATAAAAAAAATACTCTTAAAAATGTATGATTTTTCTTCTTTAAAGTGAGCTGAAGGGGCAACACCGAGTCCTTTTTTTGGGCCTAAAAGTAATCCAATTTAAATATCTGGTCCAAATATTACTGGGATCAGTACTGGATTTTTGTTTTTTTACGATTACAATTACATTTATTTAATAAATTAATTACTGTAAGATATGTTTAACTAGTTACTCCCCAACACTGACTGAAGCAGAGAGAAATATTAAGCTTTGAAGAAAAGGTCAGAAAAACAGTCTTTGACAAAAGGGCAAAAACTAATTCAGTGTTTTATTTTTTTCTGTGTTGCTGTCTGTAATTATAGACATACTGTATCTGCACCCGTCAGTCTTGCCAGACTTGCCAGTTTGCCGCCACAAAGCATCACTATTTAAAGAAGCCCGAGGCTGTATTAAGTAATTTAACCCTCGACAGTTATAGATGTATGAGGTTACTGTCTTCAGGTGGAGCCGTTTTTAATGAGTATTTTATGATCGTCAAACCTGTCATCTAACTAACTATCTATCTATCTGTCTGTCTGTCTGTCCATTTACCTAAACTTTTTTACTGATAGTTACTCATTATTACTTAACCCGTACTCTAACCCTGAATTCAGACACTTTTAACTTCAAACTTTGTTTGATTTCTTAAAACAAACAAAAAAAAACACATTATGAGGAACTTGGTGAGAAATGTCCCCCAAACTGCAATGCAATAAAATAAAAAATAATAATAAAAAATAAAAGGTGAAAGGAAATGATTAAAAATAGCTGAGGGGGATTTGTAGATACTATAAAAAAGAGGAATTTCTTTATTATAAGTATCTTAATTATTTATCTATAATTATGATACAGAAAAAAACAAATGAAAAATAATAAATAATGATGAACATATTTGGTAAAGAAATCTGCTGCGGATTTGTAAAATATTTTCAATGCAGTACTTTCACTTTGGACACAGTATTTTGGTCTTGAGCCTGTTTAAAGGCTTCTTGTACTCGCAGAAAAAGGTAAATACAACTTCACACATGAAGAGGCGGTTAATAACGTGAAGTCCGGAGGTACCTGGATCTCCTCGTCTCTGCAGAGCTGAGTGGACACATCCGGGGACCTCCGCGGACACGGACACTGAGCCGTTGGCGTTTCTGAGGCTCCATTTTCCGCTCAGACTCACAGAAACCGAACAAAACCCCGACAAAACCCCCAAAATCAAACACAGCGCAGCCGCAACGACGCAGCTGCAGCTCCCGCACACACTCATGGCGCCGACTCTGCTGTTAACGTCATTTTAGGTCAGAAAGACTCTTTCAAATCCTCTTTACTGTCCACTTTGGGTTTTATTTCCTCAGCAGACCACTTCCTTGTCTGCTCGTCATGTGACCGTCCTCGCGCCGGTCAGCTGGTCTCGTTCACTGAACGTCACGATATTTTCGGATGTTTAAAAAAAAAAAAAGCTTTGATGTGAATCATGGAGCACACTTATTAAAAAGTATTAATTTCCTTTATTTGTATATTTTAGGAAAGTTGGTTACATCACAGGTCTTACATAAGATGATGATGAATAATAATAATAATAATAACAACAACATAATAATAATAATAATAATAATAATAATAATAATAATAATAATAATAATAATAATAATAATAATAAAATATTCGATAAAAAATTAAGACTAATTTGAGTTTATGATCTCATTAAAAATGTGTAGTAGAAAATGTTTGTTATGTTTGTTATTATGGAGTATAAAACAAATATTTCATATTCATAATTGTTAATACGCTAATTAATTTTGGAAAAACTAAAAACCATACTATTGGAAAAAATAAAAATACAAATACATAAAAACATAAACGAAAATGATATTAATAACAACAATAATAATTATTATAAGTATAATTATAATAATTACCTTAAAAGAAAAGGGCATTGTTTATCATTTATTTGACTGCCTCAGTGTAACTGAGAATAATTAGCTTTGTGGCTGAATAAATCTGATCTTTTAATTGAGTAAAAGAAGCAATGTAAAAATATTCAGATATGAATAAAAAAATATTTAATCAAAACTGCACTCAAGGTTTTCCCATCAGTTATTTAAGAAAGTTAAAATTTAATATATTCTAAAAATACAGATAAACTGATGGCCGAGTAGTATTGAGTATTACTCTTATGTCAGATACTTTATTGCTGATTTTATAGAGCTATGAGCCATAATCATCCAAATTAAAACATAAAAAGGCTTGACATGTTTTAATGTATGTGTAATGAAACAATATGAATATATGAAAGTTAACCTTTTTTAACTAAATTACAAAAAAAAATGTAGTTTTGCCATATTCTAATTTTTTGAGATGCACCTGTACCTGTACTAATAAAAACAACCCAGAAATGATCTTGAATAGTGGCTTTAAAAAAATTAACGATTTTGTAACATCATTTTAGATACAACATTTTATAAATATTTTTTTCCAAGCTTTTTTAAAAATAATTTTCCAAATCAAATTATTTCTTGTAATTTGTGAATTCCTTACCAATTTGTTTATTGCTTTTTTCCCCAAAGTTTTCATGCAAAATCAAACCAATTTAGGGTTCAAAGGCTGAAATAGTTGTAAAAGGTGTCTGAACACAGCAAAAAATAAATTAAAAAAAGTGATCCAGTTAAGGCTAAACTGGAAAATAAAACACAACCCTGATTTATGGTTTATGTAACTTTATTGAAGGGAGAACTAAAAAGAAACAGAGCCACAAATTGATTATCAACCATCAGCTTTGCATCGATATTTCAGGGCTACAAGAAGACAGTGTTCGAGTGGGCTTCAAACTAACAGCTCATCTACTGGCTTCTAAATAATGACAAAAATAATAATAATAATAATAAAAAGGAAAATAGAAAGCCTTTAAGGGGGAAATCACGTTTTTTTTTCCAACTCTTCAGTCGCACAATTCACTTAATTTGCAGAAACATATCAGATATAATAGCCTACCTTTTATTAACATGCATAAAATACAACATTGAAGTTCATTATATTTTGTCTCGTTAACATTGATATATACCGCTGTGCTTCTCTGTACACACACTCTGGATGTGGAATAAGATACACTTCTTTTCCTCAGGTAATAGATTACTACACTAAAGATCGGAGGAACAAACTGACGTCGCACCAGTCCAGGAGCCACTAACCAGTTTCCCAAATCTTTCAACATAATTGCCATTTTAGATTTTACAAATAAAATTCAGCATTATACCAATTTTCTTTTTTTTTTTTTTTTAATTTTAGAATTTACAGGTCTGGCAAAAAGACAGGCTTCTCTATAAGTGCTCTGAAATCCAGCGTACATTAATATCAACGACACGAGATCCAACTGGACCGTCACGGGTCGATACCGGAGACCAGTGGCGTCGATTCTAGCGTGTGTGTGCAGAGTTATTGACTAAACATCAGCCACTCTTACTGGTGCATGCTCAAGTGTTCAGAACCACGGTGATTTATTTTATTTATTTTTTAAACTCCGTACAAACGAAGTCAAAACTTCACACAAACTGGCACGTGTCCTAGAGAGAGAAAACACTATCTTCTTGTGAGCGCAAGGTGGACAAAAACATAAAGAGGGAGGTAAAATGCTCTGATTATTAAAAAAACAGAAAGAAAAAATAAGGAAAAAAGTGAAAAACTGAATCCCGGATTTCTTTTTGTTTGAACCAGCAACAACATTTTCCACCAGTTTTCCAAATGGAGTCATCACATTGCGTATTTGTTTGTCCAGTCTTTTGCCGTTTTGGTGTATCTGCAAGAAGAAAAAGACAAAAATTTAGAACAAAAAGAAAACAATGTCCGACATAAATCTGCAAACAGCTGCAAACTATTCCAGATGTTTGAAAGCACATGCACGTTTGCACATTGCTTTATAAACCAGTAAAGCCAATTAGCATCCAAACAAATGTGTCAGTATTTGCAAAAAAAAAATACTCAACACATTGTCACAATTTATTAATTTACAACAATGAAATGTTTCACGTCGTCTTTATGTGACAACACAACCAGAGGATGCTTTTTTTTTTTGCAGCAAACCTTTCATGCTGGGGTTAGTGGCTATGTTCACATGCACTGAAAGATCTGCTTCTGTCTGCTACGACACTGTGACAATAATCAATAATTAAGATCATATTCAGAATATAGAAAAGAATATTTTAAAAGATGAAAACATTAGTTCCTTTGACTTCAGTCATCACGGTCGACACAGTTGCAAAGATTTGTAAAGTCAAACAAACTGATCAACAAAATCGATTCGAAACCATTTTGATGGATTACATCAGATTTAATGAGCACAAATGCTTAAAAAGCAGCGCTTGCAGTTTCTGCAAAGTATTTAACCCTTAGGGTCCCCTTTAATATCTCTCTCACACACACACACACACACACACACACACACACACACACACACACACACACACACACTCTCTCTCATATGTATCAGCTCCTTCTTTGTTTTTTTAAATACATTTTAAAAAAGGAAAAAAAAAGAGCATACCCTAAAAGCCATTTTTTAAACCATATCTTTGGACTGATTTCCTCTTCAGGAAGCTCCGGTGTCTCGATGTTTTGACTATGAAAAGTAGCTTTCAAATACTTCAGAAAAAACAAATATGTCACAGTCAACGAGGTGTTGTCTTTTTTGACGCACAGACTGACACACCACTTCCTGTGTGCCGAGTCGACGGTTCATATCTGCTCAAACAGCAGCCTCTTCAAACAGACTAAACTGGTGTTTTCCTTTTGTTTGCCTGCTGCAGCTTCAGACCTCACAGCTCATGAACGCAGTTTCTTTCTGGCAGCCAAATGTTGGCGTGTCCTCGAATGCACCGTAAGAACATTTTTCAGAACAGTCCCTGCTGACAGCGGCTCGAACACGCAACATTAAGTGTGAAAAATAAAAGACTGTGATAGATCGCACATCGAGTCTCGACGAGTCCATTTTCCACTCAGACTAAAAGGAATTAACTTTTGTGCGCGTTAGAAAATGGTGATGTAAATATTCATTATTTGTGCCACAGTTAACGATTTAATATTACACACTTGAATTGCTCTGCGCACAAAATGCACTTTCAAAATCAAGCTTTAAGAAATATTATACATTAATATTATTTTCTACTTTCATGGAGTTGATTTTTTTAACGAACATCAGCCCTAATTATAAATATTAAATATTCATTAATTTTCAGAATTTCAACTCTTTAAATTTTTATCACGATGCCACTGTTTGTTTAGATGACCAGAAAACAAAAAATGAATAATTTTCAATATACTACATGCAAAACAGATTTTTAAAAAGTTATTATCACAGCCTGGGATATATCAATGTTTAGCAGCAACATCGATATTTATAGTTTTTGTTGTGCAGTATCAAATACTCACACTCATACTGCTCTGCAGAAATCAGGCGATAAATATATTATACATCAATGTGATTTTCTCTATTCATTGAGTTTTTTGGTTGTTTTTTTTTATAACCAATATCAGTCCTTATTAATAATTATTCAATAATTTTCAGAATTTCAACCCCTTAAATACCACTTTTGTCATGATGTCGCTATAGTTTTTAAGATTACACAAAAATAAACAATGTTGCCAAAATGTATGCCAAATGCATGAACACAGCCAAAATTATCAAAAGATGAATAATGACAAGCTTGTAAAATGCACCAAACGGTCCCTGCGGGTTCAAAATTTTGCTTTTTGCAGCCCCACTTCCAACATTTCCATGCAACAGAAAACTGTCGCAGGACGTGTGATTAACACCACTGACCCTCTTCTTGTTATTGCAGAAACCCAAAACTATTAAGAGTCCATTTCTCTGTGATTAGGACACCACTCGGCTGGCAGAAATATTCGTATTAACTTGTTTATTTATCTGCGCAGCATCAACGTTCATGTAAAAAGCTGAACCCGAGAGCTGAGCTAGTGTCTCTGAATGACCAAAAAACGGATATTAGAATAATGACGGTGACGTCAGTGAGACCAGAGCAGCACAAACACAACAGACCAAACCCAGAAACCACGATGCAGCGCGGACTCTGGACCTTACCCTAAAGCATGGCATACTTGGTTGTCCACTCCTGAGCTAGTTTATTGTACCTGACGGAGTGAAACTGGGTTACAAACTAAACTTTAGGTGATGACTCAGTTTAATAAACTAGCTGTCTGGAGGCTGTGTTTATTTCAGATATCAAACAATATAAAAAGTGTATCAGGAACACAAAAACTAATGCAGTCTCATACAACATAACTCTTTTTATTATGCTATCCTTTAAAAATGTTGCATTATACACGCAGGCCGTCTCTTACTTTGCGTTTTTTTTTAAAAAACTGTTCATAGGGCTTGGAGGGGTATGGCCTTGAAATGATAACACGATATTTTTGGGCCATATCACGGTACACGGTATATATCACAGTGTTTTTTAAATCTCCTCAAAAACTTCAGAAATGCAGGACTGAGCAACAAAATCACATCACGACACGACGAAATACACAGATATTGATTCTGTGACAATATATTAGGGATGACTGTTTGTACTTGGACAAAATATCAACACAAAGATTTTTGATGATCATCAGTAATGTGGATTTAATGACTTAAGTGGGTGAACGCAAGTATAAGAACAACTAGAGCAGTCGGATAAATTTAGAAAAAACATGATTTTACTGCAGCCTCTAAAATCAGGAAAAGACAATAACTTCAAAATCTCAGACGGTCTGTGGTCTCATATCACGGTAAAGGTATGTATTATCTATATTTCAATTACAACCGAAAACTCTGTGGTAAAACAAACACCCTTCTGTATAATGCAACAAAAATAATTCACACATTTTACCAAAAATGCCTGTCGTATTAGACTGCATTCATTCCAGCTGTTTGCTCCTCTTAAAGTGGAAATTAAACGTATATTACAAAGCTTTGAACCTTTTAGGAGAGAAAACAGGTTTAGAGAAAGGTTGAAAAAAAAAAAACTAAAAAAAAAAACCCAGTAACTTACCTCGGGCTATCTGTTTTGTAGATTCGTGCGATCTCTGGCACCAGTGGATCGTCAGGGTTTGGGTCACATAGGAGTGAGCAAATGGAGAGAAGAACTACAAAAAAAACAAACAAAAAAACGTAAACACGTATACCAGTTATTCAAATGAACAAATACACACTTTAGCCTATTTACAAATCATTTTAGCCACACTTGCTTGCCTTTCCTTTAGTTTTTTTGAGGAGCATACAACTTTAAATGACTGTATATTCTGTTTATTTTATTACAGATTAAAAAACAAACAAAAAAACATGTTTTCTTTAGAAACTTAAGAAAACATGCCTTCCACACCTGTTACACTGAAATTAAGTTTCAATTTCCACATTTCTGAAAGGTCTTTGAACACATCATGTGTTCATGTTATTATTCATTTTTCTGAAACAAAATTCCAGATGACGTTTCCAAACTTTTTCTAGGCCTGGAAACTGCTTTTTGTAAATTCAGGGACTTTTTCGGGTTTTTCATGACCGTTTGAACCCTGATTTAACAAGAAGACATTTAATAACCAATCTTATTAACAAAGTTAGAAAGTATTTAAAAATCCAATTTCGTACACGTAGAATGAAAATGAAGATATTCTATTAATCCACAAAACATCACGCACAAATGTCAAAATCTGACCATTTAAATAATCAAACATAAAAACATTTGTGGCTACATTTACATACATGTTTTACATTTTTGTTTTTTGAAAAATGATCCTTATTGATTCACTTGAGGAGTATTTTGGCGGTTTTGTGGGTGAACATTAGAGACTCTGACGTCATCTCATATTCGAGGAGATTGTTATCATGTACACAGTGTTCGTTTTTGACGATCCATACCTTTAGAAATAGTAAGTGCAGGAGACCACTGTGATCTGAGAATATCCAGGCAGATACTGCCGTTACTGTTAATATTTGGGTGGTAAATTCTTGTTGTAAATGCAACCTGAAAGGAAAAACACACAAAAAACAAAACAGTAAGTACACGGGAGATAAGCTGAGTCACTTATCAGCTCGATGTTATGCAATTCAAATTCCCCGACACGAGGCAGTGACGTTCGCGACCATCATCCACCGGACAGACAGGTATGACTTCACGATGCCGTGCTGCCAAACTAACTGAACTGTTTCACTTCAGAGGAAAACTTCACCGCTGTTTCTTAGAAACATTTACAAAAATATCTTACATTTAATAGGTTATATGAATACATTATTTTTAACCCTTTGAAAAAAGAAAACCAGCTGGATTTTTTTCCCCTCTAAAACATGGGATTAGGAAAATAAGCAATGAAGGAAATGATAAAAAAATGTGGGGTTTTTTTTCCAAAAATGTATTTTTAATGGTTGTGTTTTTTTTTTTTTGATCTAGTATCTATTATTATCTAATATTTATATTAATATTTACTGTTATATATTACTATTATTTGATTAATTCCTTTATTTTTATTTACAATTGATGTTTTTTTGGGTGTTGTGAGGAGTGGGAGGGATGGGGTTTGTGGGTGCTGATCTGTTCAATGATTAAAAACCCAATAATCATAATTTGAAAAAAATAAATAAATTAGTCAAAAAGTACAAGAACATTACTCGAAAATCAGTAAAGAGAAAGTTTTTTAAAAAATACATTAATAATAATATTTTTAAAAAATAATAAAATTCAGGGAAAATACCCGGAAACAGGCATAAAAATGATAACATAATTTTAAATATTTTTACCTATATACTTTCCCTAGCTTAAAAAAAAAATAATTTCTTGCAGTTTTTACAACATTTCTTACCAAGTTCCTCATCTTTTTCCTTCTTTTTTTGAAACAATAAAACACACTGATTTCCTCGTGATTCATAGGTTTAAATATTTGTGAAAAGCATCTGAAAGCAGCACAAAAAAGTGACCTGGCTCCAGATTTTAAACGGCTGACATTGCAAACCAGACCTGAGTTTGTTGCATGATGGGTACTGCAGGTGTGCAGCTTGATAAATTACATTTATTCAGTGTATGTATGTCACGGGTGTGACTGAGCTCACCTTGGGTGGTTTGAAGGGGTAGTCTGTTGGAAAATGAATTGTCAAGAAGAAAACACCTCCCTGATATGGACTGTCACTCTGAAAGAAGAAAAACATTTACATATTTCAGTAAATATAGATCTAAAACCTGCCGTCCACCCCCATTATCAAGTCAAATTTCAACCTTTATCTCATGAGAACATTTAAAGCAGCGGGGAATAAAACCTCGTGACAAATTCCAACATCAGGCTATGAAGAGAGCAATAATTATGTCGTAAAGTTTGTACTTACAGGTCCCATGATTGTGGCTTGCCAGTGAAACACTGTGGAGAACAGAAAGTAAAGGTCGGGAAACGTGGAAAGGTCACAGGTATGTGATCAGGAACTAAACTCATAAAATATCTTTACAAGGTAACACCACTTCTCTTTATAAATCACATATATACGCAGTTCTGTTGTAATAATTTAGAGCTACAATTTAGCACAAATTTTTGCATTTTTTTTATTAGGTGGAGTGGAATATGGGGATAATAATGTTTGTAAAATTTTATAAACTGGTGTTTTGTACTTAATTTGATCAAATTCTGTCATTTTTTTTATTTATTCCACCTACCTGCCCAGAGACCACAGGTGGAAAACAGCAGCTTCGCTAGGACCTGTAAATGCACTCTCCTTTTTTTTGGTATATTTATTATTAATGTTTTATTGTGAACTGTCCCTATATAAATAAAATTACATTACATTTTTTGCTGTCATCGTGGCCATGTGTTAGTTTTACTCTGCTGGTCATCGTTTTCTTTTTGGTGGACGTAATCATGACCACTATAACCAGTTCTCAGCACTGGACCTACATCCACCTGTGCTTTAAGAGTCTGTTTTAAAATGCAATTAATCTTGCTTAAAATCAGTTTTTCCGTAGTTTGTTTGAACCTTAACCCTTAAACTTAATTTAAAAAAAAAAATCAATGAGCAACTTTGAAATGATGAAATGTTACACAAATTAAAAGAAGTTTGTAAAACTTTTTATGGTTTTTATTTGTCATACATGATAGTTATCCAAGTATCTTTTTTAATAGATTTTATAACTTAACAGCACAGTGCTCTCCACAATCTCAAATACATCAAAGACTATTAACAAGCAGAAAAAGAAAGTAAATAATAGTAATAATAAATGTTGATAATAATTAAAATAGGGGAAATGTTGAAAAAGGCAGATTTATTAAGAAAGGCGATCAAAGTCTCTCAAATAGAGTGGACCGAATATTTTTGGGTTTAGACAGTTGGTCGGAAAAAACAAGCCATTTAAAGAGATCACTTTGGGAAATTACAATGACCACTTTTTCACTATTTTTTTGGCCCTTTAGAGACAAATCAATAAAAATAGTTGGTAGTGGCCCTGAAAACTTCAGACCATCTCTGAGACACTTACTGTCATCGCCCACGGGGCCGGCCGAGCACTGTGCCGGAGGGTCGCGAGCCAGGTCGTTAAGCTCCTGTAATGAAAAGAAGGTTTGAACAATGATCAGATCAATCTTCACGGGCAAAACAATGAGATTTCCCCTAAAATCAATGTGCAAGAGCACTCAACATCCTGGGTATGAACATAAACACGGAGACTCCAAGAAAAGATGATATATTAATTATCAACTCAAACTCAATGAATATATTATTTTTCACAACTGTATGAATTACTTTTAATTGACTTTACTATAATTATCGCATGTTTGTCAAACCAGGGAGGGGATCCTTTCTCTGTCACTCTTCCTGATGTTTCTCACATTTCTAATAAGAGCGCAGTACTCACGAACGTCCAAAACCCGTGTACGGCAGATGCTGGACAAGAAGAATTGTTTTCTTGTATTGTGTTGCAGAGCAGGGGTCGACAGATTATCGGCCAGGGCCAATTATCGGGCCGATTTTGGCATTTTACTGATTATCATTAACAGCGTTGTATTTCAATGACGGCTAATAAAATCAATTGATTAAAAAAATGCAACAAAAGTGTCAGCAGGAGAGGAATTTTTACTTTGTAAAACCCCAAGAGCTATTTTTATCTATTCATTTTTATTTAAATTTTCATGTGACTTTGAAAGTTGTGGGGGAACTTCCTGTTTATGATTTTCAAAGTTTCCGTTTTGATTAAACATTTGCTAAAGGCACAAAAGCAAACAGATTTTTGAGCTGATGTTTGTTAGATTCTAAATATTGACAGGAATATTTTGAATTTTATTGTAAATGCATATCAGTTATTGGTCTCATTCAGGGATGATAAGCTAAGAAGTTAACCAAACATGAGAAATTTAATCAATAGGCTATAAAATGCTGTCAAAATACATGCAATTTGGTGCTGTGAGCTTTGAGAAAAAACACATACAGTATTGTTTAAAATAAGAAAAGTTTTTTTTTAAAATAACGATCACTCGATTGTTAATTTTACTGATGAATTGATTAAGGAAAGTGCAAAAAATATGCAATCCTAGTCTCATTAACTATTCATAATCAGTATCGGCCTGCGAAAAACAATCAGTCGACGCCTACTGCAGGGCTATTAAACTGTCGGGCAAATACACTGGATTGATTTAAAAGAAAAAACTTTAAAGTGGCCGAAGTGTGCGATGTGAAGCAGTTGTTTTTTTATTTTGTTGCACGTTTGGGAAAAAAAAAAAAAAAAAAAAAGATCTTTACTTCTAAAACTGACTTGACTCCCTCCTGCCTGGTGCTGTCCTCCTGCCAGCTCAGGGGGGAAGGGGCCCACCTTGTTTTGGTCGACACAGTTAACAGCAAGACGACACCTCAGCATATAAACTACAGCCACTACTGTTAATTTTAGGTCTTAGTCTAATTTAGAGCGGGGCCCCACCCCAGCCTCCTGACACGCACCGCCTCACATGTTGGTTTATGGATTTCCCTGAAAGAAGGTTCCAGTAAACAGAAAGTGATGAAATGAAGTCGGAAGGTGTTCACTCGGCTCTCCTGCTGCCAACTTCCTGCGTCCGACTGCCAGAACACACCCTGTGATGTGAGCAGGAACAAATACGATCGCATACTGAGGAGGTGTCTCATGAACGCAGATCCAGGGAGCGGTATGAGTCATGGGTTCAGGGGAAACCGCAGCAGGGTCGACACACATTTTCATGGACAACACTTCAAAACTTTCCCATGAATTTTCATCTTGCCTGACGTTTTTCCAAACATATCAGATTAAAACATAACTTCAGGCGGTTGTCACTCATTAAGGGAGAAACGGGACGCAGGGAAACAATAAATATAATGATAACAGTGTTAATAAAACACATCAGCACAATAGAGCTATGTTAAATCGACAGCGACAGAAAATAAAAAAATCCCATTTTGTTACATTAAATGGAAGATTATCCACAGAAGATTGCTGTAAAAAAACTTTTTCTCTTCCAAAACTTTCAATAACTTTTAATCTTTTAAAGCCTGGATGAACATTGAGAACATCAGTTTCATTTCTTTTGAAAACATGTAAAACCCAAACCAAAGCAAGAAATGTCCTGAGAACTCATGGTTCATACAGTACATTAAATGTAATACTTTTAAACTTAGTAGGTTTTATCGTTTCAAAATAATAAAAATAAAATAACAGGCGTCACCAGTTGTTTTGTAATTTTAAAATGCAATCATGTATTCCCTGTCTGAGCATTTTCTATGCTTTTGAAGATTTATTTAAGACATTTTAATACCAACTGAGGCCCTACTTAGAGTAATTCATTAATTAGTTAAATGCCTTCTAAAGTTTAAAGTTACCATAATTATTACTTTTTTCAAGCTGATTTCCTTGCTTTCTTTTTCATATATTTCCATTTTTCGGGAATTTCCTTTTATAAGTTGCTTATCGCATCCTTTCCATTGATAAGAGATATCAATCCAGTTAACTCAGATTTCAAAAAAGGTTTATGATTTGACTTTTGCAAAACTTTCAATGATTTTTAACCCTTTGAAACCTGGATCAACATCAATCTTCTCGTGCACTCAGACACCTTTCACAGGTGTTTTAAGTGCTGAGCAAATTGATTTGATTTCATTATCAAAGTATAAATTATGGCAAAAAAGGCAACGGGCAATGACAGGAAATGTCTTGCAAATTCCAAGAATTTACTGATTTTATACAATTATATTCAAAAGTGCTAGGGAAAATATTGATTAAACTGTATTGGAAAATATCAAAATTACATGTTTAAATTTATGTTACAGAATTTTTTCTTTTAAAGCATTTTTCAGGTCTTTCCTTGTTTTTGTTTTTTACTTTGATTTCTTGCTCATGTTCAGGTAATTTTGGTTGCTTTTTACTAATTTGTTGCAAACTTTGGGGTACATTTTTTCTAATAAATTACTTGTTGCCTCTGTCCCATTTATGAAAGACATCAACCCAGTTTACTCAGATTTAAAAGGGTTAATAATTCAGTGTTTATTCATTATTCAGATGCCTTCCCTGGTGTTTTGGCCACTGAGCAAATTGGTTTGATTTCTTTCAAAAACACAGAAAAAAGGCAGCAAGCAACTTGGCAAGAAATGTCAGTTAAATTGTAGGAATTGACTTATTTAAGAAATTATATAAAACAGGCTAGGGAAAATATTGAGAAAAATGTATTCATAAGTTTCCTAATAATAAAATTAAAATTGATTTGCAATTTCATTATCATTTGCAGTTAATTTCCTTGCTTTTTTTTTTACTTAGATTTTTAGGTAATGTTTTTTAAGTTGCTCATTGCCTTCTTCCCATGAAAATAAATCAATCAAGTTTCTAACTTCAAAAATTAATTCATCCATTTAATCAAAAATTGAATTAATGATTATCCAAATCCATTTCAGGTCAATTCCTTGCTTATCATTTATTTATCTAACTACCTTTTTATTATGCTTATGTTCAGGTAATTTTGTTTACCTTTTACTAATTTGTAGCAATTTTTGGGTAATGGGTAATGAAATCAATTCAGTTTAATAAAATTCATAATTATCCGACTTGTATTTGCAAACCCAGCGACTAATTAGCGATTTTACTGGCGTTTTTTCCAGATCATTTCCTTGTTTGTCATTTATTTTAATACCTTTTTATTATACTTAATGCTGGGGTAATTTTCTGGGGTAACTTTCACTAATTTGTTGCAATTTTTAGGTAATTTCTTCAAACAAGTTGCTTATAGCCTCCTTCCCATTTTAGAATAAAAACAATCCAGCTTAATCAGATTTCAAATTGTTAGCAATTCAACCATTTAACAAAACTTTGAATTATTTTTTCATATTTACTGACTTTTCTAGGTTTTTAATGACCGTGGGAACATTGCCGCACTTGTTTTAACACGATGAACTAATTATTTAAACAAAACGTCAGCACGAGGCTGCAGTAAAAGCTCGGTACCGTCACCAAACAGCCATTAATCACGTGTGTTTACGCGGAGCGAAGTGTTGAGAAATTCGTGCGGCCTCTTTTCGGCGAACACACGGAACCTGTAACCGAAGCCGCTAACGCTAGCTTTGTTAGCATCGTTAGCTTAGCCTGACGGTGTTTGACAACCGACCGCAGGGCCGTTTCCGCGTGCTCCTGCCGGTGCCAACAGCTAAAACTCATCTAATCACTCGACCCTAAACACATTAAAAGATGATAAAACACAAATTCGTCACTTTAAATGAACATGTTTCACCGCCATCTTTCAAGAACAGCGATGTGGGAGGCTAACTCGGCATGCTAACACGGTTAGCTCGCGTAGCTGTTGCGTTTTCTTACCTTGTGGATCCTTTTCAGGGCCATCCTGTCGATCTCCTCTTTGTTCTTAAAGATTTCACAATCCAAGCAGCGAGGGGCAACTACAATGTGCCAGAATTTATCCTTCAAATGATCGACTCAACTCGACACGGCCTTTCTTCTCGGGCTAGCGCAGTTAGCCACCGAGCTAACACTACGTAACGCGGAGTCGGTAACAAAGGTAGCCGGCGGTGTTTTCCAGCTGCTTTTCACCGAGCGACGGTCGTCTACTGTCCTTCGGTGACCCTCGCTTCCCCCGTAGTTTCGAGGTGTTATTTCAGGCTTATTTGTCCCCCGGTGGAGGCAGAATCGGTGTGTGTGACAGGTGAAGTAGCTCCGGTGCTGCTCGCGGTCGCTGCCGTTAGTCCGTAGCGGCTGCGTGCGTGTATTTGAAGGTTTGTGATGAGGAGGCGGGCCGCTGAGTGACGGGGCGGATGTGGTGGCAGATTGGTTACAAGCTGCCGAAAAAACACACAACATGCCAGTCAGGACATGCCAGGGTTTAATATGGACCCACGGTAAACTAGGACACCTTTCTTAAATATAAAAATGGGTGTGTAAATATATCGTTTGAAAGGAGGATCCACCCATCCACCACCTAGTTTAGCCCCTAATGTCCTAAAGTCCAGGAAACACCAAAACATCCGAGAAATGTCCACATGTCCTAAAAAAATGTCATAAATTCTATAAACATTCTAAAATCCTAGAAGCGTCCTAACCCCCCCCCCAAAAATTATCTAAAATCCTTGAAACATCTTTACATCCTAGAAATGTCCCAACATCTGGAAAGTGTCAGAAAAACATAAAAATGTCCTAAAATCCAAGAGAAGTTCTGATATCTCAAAAATGTCCTAAAATCCTGAAAATGTCCCAAAACCCTAGAAATGTCCTAAAATCCCAGAAACATTCTGGGAACTCTAGAACCACCTTTAAGTCCTACCAGTGTCCTAAAATCCTGGAAATGTCCTTAAATCCTGGAAATGTCCTAAAATCCTAGAGACATACTAAAATCCTTGAAATGTCCTAAAATCTGAAAAACTTCCTAAAATCCTCCACAATCACTGAAGTAGCTTGGGTGCTGCTATAGTAAATTTCTGCCAAAGAGCTTTTTTTTTTAAATGCCATTTCTGTTTATTGTTGCAAAATGTTTTATTTTTTATGTGTTTTATTTACTTGTGAAATAAACTGTGAAATAAAACTGAATATGAGGTAATTTATCTAATGTGTGGACCTCAGACTAATGGACCCTGACTGACTGGATCAGTTGGGAACCACTGACCTAGAACAAGTAGAACATATACCAGAGAAATGCTATTTTTAGTATTTTATGAAGATTATAGTTACTGTAGATTCCTGTGAAATAATACAGTGATGCAGAACATTTTATTATCTCTGAAGCAACATATCAAACAAACATTTCATCTGGACTCTTTTAGCTTACGGCTACAGAAGTGATTTCTGTTTAGACTTCATCTGGCACACGACGTCAGCCTCACTGTGCACCTGTCGGGTTTTATTAACACAGAAACTACAGTAACAGAAAAAAACTTCACAGCTGTGGTGTAATACTGGGGGACAGAGAACCTTTGCAGTACAAAAGGCTGATCCATGAATTACAAAGACAAATGAAACTTTTTCTTCTGCCACGTCACCAAAAACATGAGAATTAATGATTGAAATGAATTTTCTCTCTTCACTGTAACCGTCTAGAATTTGCTACACTGTAAAATCTGAAAAGTTGATCTGACTTAAAATAATAAATAGAAAGTAAATCTAACTACAGATCTTAATTAATGTTTGATTTATATCAAAGTGTTAAGTTTACTTTAAATTAACCGACAGTTTAACAGTAAACCCTTTATCTCTGTGTATATGTATTTACCTTTATTATCATTATTATTATTTTTTATCTGTAAAGAATTCTGTGGCTGAGATGTTTAACAGACGTACCGAGTGTTCGTTCTATGTTGAAAATCCTAAAATAAAGGTAAAAAATAAATTGTGAAGTTGTTGCAACTTAAAAATGACACATAAAATGACCTTGTTCTTTCTAAGTGTTAACAACCTCAGTAAAACAAGTCGGTCTGACTTGATTTGATCAAAAAGAGGATTTTGCTGATGATTAAGTTATAAGATCTGAGTTCTGTTTTGTTAACATATTTTAGAAAATGCAAATTTGATTGACTCGTATGCAACAAGAATACAGATAGACAACACAGTGAACTTGGTTTACTGAAGTTGCTAAAACTTAGAAAGATTGATTAAATTAAACTGTCATTTTTAAGTTGCAACAACTCCACAAAATCAAGTAAATACAATCAAATTTAAGTAAATGTAGCAATTGGGGCTAGGTAATAATCAATTTTATAGATTAATTCAAATTTGCAGTTTAGAACACATTTTTAAAATGCAATTTAGGATTTTGTTTCTTTTTGATTTTTAGAATTGATCATTTCCAATAATCTACTGTTTTAACGCTAAAATAAAAGCAAAACTTCTTTTTGTTTGTAAGAAGGAAAAAAAATCAATTAAAATTATAAATTGAGTTTTGTTTAAAAAAAAATGTTTTTCAGGCCATCTCGCCCAGCTCTATCAGCAATAAGACGTTAAGTCAAGATATTATTAGGATCAATAGTTACATTTACTTGCATTTTTTTTACTGTTTCCTAGTAAAATCAACTCGTTAGATTTGGCAGTATAAATACTGATGCACCACTTTACAGTTACACATAATCTCTTTGATTTATAATATATATTTTTTACAATTTCTTTACAGTTTTACAATTTAACACACTTTCTATGTTGAAGTTATTTCCTAAACTGCAGCACATTCATTACACTGTCTGGTCAGAGACTTTTTGATTGGTTCACAGAGAGAGAAGGCAAACGTGTTTCGTTCCCGTCATGGAGGATGACCCGTTCACACCCTCCCAAGGCACTGATGCAGTCAGTCACTGACGTCTGTGTTTGTGCAAGAGAAGGTGGCATCTGAGGCGGACGGCCGCGGCGTCTGAGGGACAGTTTCAGCCTCTCGGAGCGCGTCCAGGTCCGAGTCCGAACATGTGCCGTTACCTTTCTGACTCTGAGGGTCGTCAGTGCATGTGTCTAAAAGTTCTGAGTTTTTATTACGTGATCTGACGGACGTTTGGCCGCCGACGAGGCTCACAGCGGACGCCTCAAGATTTGTGTTTGGTGCATGGAGGCTGTTCCATGATTTCGGTGAGCTGTCGTCGCCGTTTTGTGGCGCTCCAGGACAGAAAGTAAAGCTGTCTTCCAGCTCTGCTCCGTTGGAGCCACATTTGTCCTCTGCTGTGTTCTCGTTAAGAGTCGATGGCAGCGTTGAGCCGCTCTCCTCGCCCTCGTTGTGCATGTTAGAAGTTTCTCGCAGCAGCACACCAGAAGAGCAGCTCGACTCCGGACTCACAAATCCGACAAAGTCTCCACTGGAGCTGAACCGCAGCCCGTGTACAGCGTCCCCGTGAGGTTCAGCTTCTCCATCTTCTCTCTCACAATCTCCTCCCTCCAGGTTTTTAGCCTCCTCCCGCTCCTCGCTGGGATCAGGGGTCACAGCTTCGCTCTGCGTCTCTTGGCCGTCGTCCTGGTTCTGGTCTCCGTCTTGTTGTGCAGCCGGATCCGCTCCTGCGTCTCTCTGAGCAGCCGGAGCGTCGCCTGGAGCCGGGCTCGGACCGGTCGGGGTGGGTCGGACCGTCTGGTGGCACATGGGGCAGGTCTCCTGCACGTACAGCCACTTTCGGAGGCAGTTTCCGTGGAAGAAATGTCCACAGTATGTGATCACAGCGGAGCTCATTTCCTGTGAGGACGAGAGACAATTAGACTTGACAACAGCACATTAACCCTTCGGGCCCGCTTTCACACACTCGTATAACTCTGCGCACAAAATGTACTTTTCGAAATCTAATACATGCTTTTTTTCTACGACGTGCACCATCACAATCAATGTTGCTGCAAATCATCAACATATCCCAGGCTGTGAAATTCTTTTTATTAGTCTACTTTGCATATCGTATAATGAAAATAATTCATTTTGTGTTTCTTTTTATTTAAAAACATAGTGGCATCATGACAAAAAGCTGGCACTTTGAGGGTTAAAATTCTGAAAATGGATGAATATTTGATATCTATGATCAGGACTGATATTGGTTAAAAAAATAAACTCAATGAGAAAAGGGAAAACACATTCTTGTTTAATATTTTTCATTACCTGATTTTGAAAAGCACATTTTGTGTGGATAGAGATATCAGTATTTGACATAAAAAAATAAAAATGTAAAAAAAAATAATGTTGCTGCTAATCATCGACAAATCCCAGGCTGTAATTATAAAATTAAAAAAAACTACTTAGCATGTAGTATAGTGAAAATATTTCATTATTGGTGTTTTTCTTTCATCTAAAACCAGTGAGATTTAAAGGGTTAAATTCTGGGGGGAAAAAACCAAAACAACAGCTTCAAAAGACCTTAAACGAGTAAGTGTCAGCGCTAACATCGTCTCACGCCTGTTATCATGAGGAGTTTCTGAAGCCGCTCTCCTGGGCTGGGCTTCAATTATCACAAACCGTTTAACTCTAACGTTATTTTTATTATTTGGGTATGAATATATATTTTGGATGTGGATAATAAACTGTGAGCCCTCTTTGCCACATTTCTATAAACAACAACAAAAAAAACACTGACCAACTGTCCTCTTGGTACAAACTCGAGTCTCATTTCTTCTTCCATCACCAGTGAAGAAAAGCTCAACATCCTAACAATAAACGAGTCATCTATCTCTGTCATACATCCATTTTTTGAAAGCCGGATCAATCAGTTTTCGATTTTCTTGTGCTGCGTTCAGACGCCTTCACAATCATTTAAACTTTTGAAATCTGAAACTTATTTGCTTTCTTTGGAAAACTTGAGGAAAAAAATCAATGAGCAACTTAAACTGTTCTGCAAATTTCAGGAAATGAGTTGCTTTGGAAAATAATTTTTTAAACATGTAGGGAAAAAAGTCAAAAAAACAATATTTTTAACAATCATGATATATATATATATATATATATACATTTTTTTACTGAATCATTATTATTTCTAAGCACTTTTCCCTGGGTTATTTCCTTTTGTTGTTGTTTTTTTCTTATTTTGTTCTTCAATTATTTTATTTTATTTTGCAAATTTCTGGGCCATTTCCTAGTAAAAGTGTCATAAGATGCTTATTTTCTTTTCCCCATCTTTTTGAAAGAAATTGAGGCAATCAGCTTAGTTTTCAAAGGGTTAAAGCTCTGTGAGAAAACTGTGAAAACAGCAGCGAGCTCGACTCTCGAGGAACTGAAACATTTTAACAGTTTTCTGAATAAACAAGTGCAAACTGGTTGGTTCAGTCGGATCACATTTGATGAAGAAACATTTGTTCTTTTCACTGGAAACAAAAGAATGAAAAACATGAATCCATGTTCACTTGTACGAACAGACTTGTACGGTTAGATTTAAGACTTTTTTAAATGCCACTCAGGAAGTTTAAGACACATTTTCTCATAACCCAAATTTTGAAGGACGATTCTATTTTGCCAAAATGTTTATTGGAGCATAAAACATGATGGGATTTTTTGTACAGTAAAAAAGTTAGATTGTCTCAAATGTTGAAAAACGTACGTGAGAAATAAATCTGGTATTTTTGGCAAGTTTGGTTGGCGATTTTGCGTCTCACTCTGCCTGTGAGATTTCACTGCTTCCCATCATGACGAGTTTAAGAAGAATTTTAAAAATTATTTCACACACAAAAAAAAGATGTCCATTTTTTTTTGCAACGCAAGAAAAAAACATTTTTATTAGTTATTTTTACCAGTTAAGGCCTTAATTTCAGATTGCTGCATTGAATGCCTTTTCAGTTTTTGTAAGGATCCACTTTTCACCTGCGATTTTTAAACTTTATTTATTTATTTAATGTCTATGAGATTCAATATCTCTTTTTTTTAAAGGGAGTACTGACAAAGACAGAAGCATAAAGAATTTCAAGTAAAAGAATAAAAAACACTAAAAATGCGACAGCAAGAACATTCAATTCTTGCAACAAAAACAGTCAAAAAAAAAAAGAAAAAAAGAAAATCTGTCAATTTACATCTAACAATTAAGTAACCGGACTTGTTAAAAAACCTTGTTTTTAAAATCTGCCAGGTTTATAACAGCATTTAGCCTGAAGTGACTGTGGCCGACACCACGATGAGGGAACAAAAACTTTAAAGGTCTGAGGAGCAGCAAACATCAGTTGTCCACGTGACTGAAGGCTGCAGAGAGTCAGCAGTCAGTGGAAGCATTTTCATTGGTCGCACCTTTTTGCCTGACACTTAGCAGGTCGGCTTCTGAGTGCATGTGTGCTTTTTTTCCCCGTGGCGTTCTTCAGAGTCCCGCCCTACTCCGACGCTGATGTTCCTTTCACTGAACACTGGAGATAAAAAATCGCCCTGTACTTATCCTCAAGTGACATCACTTCACAAAACAAACCTGTAAATCAAACTGAGGAGAACGATCGATCGTTCTTTTGTTCAGGAAAATGCTGCGGTGCCCGTTACACCTGCCCCTGACCCTAAACAACCCAGCATTATGATGCCACAGTGAGGTTGACCTTTGACCTTTTGGATACATCATTTCATCAATTCATAATGTTGTCCTCATGGACAATTGTGTGGAAATGTTGTCATAATGAGCACATGAAGTCTTGTGTCATGGCCAGAAACATGTTTGTTGAGGTCGCGGTGACCTTGATCTTTGACCTTTATCCGCTAATTTCTAATAAGTCCAATTAGGCGTTTGTGTAAATTTTATAGATATTCCCTTATGGCGCTCCAGAGGATGAGATGCAGATTTATTTTTGAGTCCAAGTGAACAGTCGTGCCAAATTTGAAAGAGATTACTTCAAGGTGTCCTTGAGATGTTGCGTTCACGATGGTGAGATAGATGAGGCCAAAGTGACGTTTGATCACCAAAATCTACTCAGCTCATCGTTGGGTCCACATAAACGTTTGTTTTAAGATATTCCCTCAAGGTGTTCTTGAGATACAGCATTTAGGAAATGAGATGGGCTCAAGGTCTCAGTAACCTTGACCTTTGACCACCAAATTGTAATCAGTTCATTCTTGAGTCCAAGTGGACGTTTGTGCCAAACTTCCAAAAAGACTGTGACATCGTGTTCACAAGAAAAAGACGAATGAGGCCAAGGTGACCTATGACCACCAAAATCTGCTCAGTTTATTGTTGAGTCCAAGTGCATATTTGTGCCAAACTTGAAGAAATTCCCTGATGGTGTTCTTGAGATATCATATTTCTCTACATGGTGCATACATACAGCCGACCTGAAAACATAACCATGCCACAGCTGCTGCCAACTATGGAAGAATAAAACTGAATTTTTCATATTTTAGTCAGAAAAACTCATAATTTAGAGCTTTAATTGATTAACAGTTTAATCTATATTGCAGGTAAAAAGTGAGGGGAACAACTGGACGACACAGACAGTTGGAAAACTTTAAAAATATATTATTTGAGCTGATGAAAACAAAATCAAACAAACCCCTGCTCATGTGTACTACCACCCTTTTTCTTGCACATACTCTGTGATCTGTAAAATCAGTTGCCATGGTTACATCGGGGTTAAAAAGTGTTTTGCATGTTACCGTTTGTTGTGTATTTCGTTGGCAGTGCGACTCACCTGGAAGCAGATGGAGCAGACGTCGTTGTGCTGCTGCAGCTGCTCCGCCGTGGCTTTGGGGAGAGAGTTGATCTTCTTGGCCGCTTCCTGTCTGAGCAGGAAGCTCCTCCAGCCGGACTGCGCTCTGAGCCAAACGTTGAAGTAGGAGTGGATGATGATGACGGAGGCGCCCATCCAGCTCCACTCGCCAAACAGCGACTCCCAGGTGCCGTACGCCACCACGCAGAGCGCCACCACAAACTCCAGCACCCTGCTGACGGCGTTCACCCAGTAGATCACCTCGTCGAGGCTCTCGATCGGGTCGCTGCGGAAAAGCTCCACCATGAAGAGGGAGTAGATCAGCATCGTGCCCGTAACCTGGACAAACAGCACACGATTTCTTAAACTTATCAACTTTTTTTTATTTTTTTGGTTTCAGCAACTCACAACAATCATATTCACATTTTTAGTTTTTCTTTCTTTCACATTTTTATATATATTTTTTTTTGTTGAAGGGGGTTTATAGTGTTTGCTATAGTGTCTTATTTAACACATCCACTGTGGGGCAGCAAAGTCATAAATATTCAAATTCTACACACAGACACTTTGCAGAACAACTTCATCCAAAAACATTTTCCAGTAATGAAATGCCAAATATTGAGTGTTTTAAGTGTCAAACTGCAAACATTCATGAAGCTGTCAGCGATGAGGAAGGAAAGCTGTCAAGAACAGATGATGGAATATTTCATTTTGTCAGAAATAATTAACAAAATGTCGATCATGTCAAGTAGATGCTTGTCAAGCTGAGACAATTCTGATCTACTTTGCATGTATTATAATGAAAATAAGTGATTTTTTTTGGGGGGGGGTTCATCTAAAAACATAGTGGCATCGTGACAAAAACCTGATATTTAAAGGGGTAAAAGTCTGATAATTAGTGAATATTTAATATTTATGATTAGGATTGATGTTCCTTAAAAAAACAAATACGAGTGTGTGTGATATTAAAGCGAGCCATCATTTTAAGTCGGCGAATGAAGCTGTATTACTTCCACTCCCCAAAGACATGTGCTACAAAGAGAAATCCAGCGTCTTTTCTTCAACATTTCACCTGTAAGCTTTGTAAAGTCCTACCTGAAGGGAAGTGAGCATACAGCTGGACACCAGGATCAGGAGCCAGAAGTCCATGTGGAAGAACTGGGAGATTTTATAAGCCATGAACACGGGGAAAACCAGCAGAAGCAGACACATGCTGAGGCCTCGGAAATGTTTCCACACACTCCTAGAAGCACAGGCGAAAAAACAGAGCGTAAACTACTCACAGAACCATTTTAACTTTTTCAGCTTCGCCAAAAGAAATTAACCTGACTGTTGTTGATGTTACCTGTTGCGGGACGCCCCCAGGGCCAGAATGACCGGATCTGTTATTTCGATCATCGACTGCAGCGTCGACGTCACCACGATGAAGAGGATGATGCTGAGGAGGAAGGTGCGCTGCAGAGCCTGCATATCTAACAGGCCCGTCTGAAGAGCGAGCAGGAGCAGAGTGACGCCCTCCGTCACACCTCTGAGGAGGACAAGGAGGGTGAAGGGTTAAATTTTAAATGAAGAAGTAACATAGGGGCATTTAATTTAGACGCACGCTTGGCTGAAAGTCTGTATAGGGCAGCTGTAGCTGTCTTAGGGTTTGCAGGGATCCATATATCACAGACCGAACCCTGACAGCGTATTTTATATCACAAAATATATCACAGTTGTATGCATTACCTTATACTGGTCTCAATCATGCCACAAATTGTTAGTCAAATACCCAGTTTTGGTTGAATTTGCACTTCTCAGTGTCATCCAGGGGACGGTGACAGCCAGCTGGCAGACAGTGCTCTGAGCACTGCAGCCGGACAAGAAAATGAGCTGAAGCTGGTTCCCCTTCCCTAATCTGTGTGATGTTAATGTGAAAGGCGTTTGGTAAAATATTAAAAAATAAAACAGAAGTTTATTATTTCGAGATATTACACTGCACACTCAGAAAATAAAATTAAGACATTTGAATATGGCCTTAATATTATAATAATAATATAAATTAATCCAGTATTTTTAAAGACTTTTTAAGCATGTGTGGAACTCCTTTTTTACTTTATTTTTTTAGTCCTTATAACAAATTAATTGAAAAACATGGTACTTTGTTTCTGGCTGAAACCTCTATGAGGGATGCCAAAAAGTCCTCCATGCTGGTAAAAGCCTGAAATCTCACCTGTGCATGACGTTCTCGTTCTGAACAGCTGCGTAACCTCCCAGGTAGAACTTGCATAGGTTGAGCAGCCCGAGAGCGAGATAGGACACGACGAAGGTCAGACCCAGCAGAGAGTACGGCGTGGCACAACATTCAGAGACACTGCAGGATTTCACAAAGAAAACACCAGAGTATACATAACTTTAACGTCGGGTACAAACACACACAGGAATAATCATGCATGTAATCACATCGCACCTCGTGAGCAGGAAGAACATGATTCCCTGATGACCTGCTGAGGCGGCGCCGGACAAGGTGTCCGAGCACAGCTGGACGACAAACAGAACGAACCAGAAGACACTGAAGAGCACTGGGACGGCAAACTGGTTCCACAGGGAGATTCCCACAGCCAGAAGCCGGTACAGCTCGATCACCTGAGGACAGGAAACCAGCGAGGAGACGAGGAGGAGCACAAAAAACACAGAAAACAAACAAATACACTGTTACCGACAACCACCAGTCAGAGTGGCATATTATACAACGTGTGACAGAAACTGTAGGTCAGCGTAACCATAAATTTATTTGCACTTTAATCCTATCAAACCTGGACTGACATCACTTCTTCGTGCTGCATTCAGATGCCTCGAAATTATCATAAATACATATTTAAAATTATCTTGCAGAATTATTGTTACTTCTAAGCTTCTTTTTAAAGCAATCTCCTTGTTTTTGTTTTTTACTTTCTCCCATCTTTATTCTTTCTTTTTTTATGTCAATTTTCTGGTAATGTTCTTATACATTTTTTTAGTAGTAATTTCTTGCTGATTTTTGGGTCATTTCTTCTGAAGTTCCTCATTCCTTTCTTCCCATGTTTTTGAAAGAAATCAAACAAATTTGCTCAGGTTTTAAAGGGTTAAACAGCTTGTAAAAGGAGCCTGAACGCAGCACAAGAAAACTGATTGCAGACTGAGGTGCTAAATTAAACTGGCAAACGTCTAAAGCCACTTCAGACAAACAGGATGTTGTGAATCCTTTCAGAATAAGAGTACCTCCAGCTGCAGCAGCTCTGAGTAGGCAGCCTTTGCGAGGCGATATGGCACAAAGAGATGTGAGAGGAGGAACACGGTGATGCCCGCCCCGGTTAGTCCCATGGAGAACGTGTTGATGGTTATTAGCGTGGCGTGATGAGCGGCGCAGAGTCGGGCCAGCAGGGGGAGCATGTGAGCAGAGAACAACCACACCTTTCTGGTCTTCATGAGGAAGGCACACAGCGTGCTGAGAATAATCTGACCTGGAGAGAGAAAAACATCACAGCTGCAGCTTCAGCAAACCAACACTTTCTACACGAGAGATGATGACCAAAACCTAAATTATTCTACATCTAAGAACATCCAAAAAGTTTGTGACTTCAGCTTTAACCCTTTGAAACTCGGAGTGACATCGATTTTCACGTGCCGCTTTCAGACACCTTTCTCGAGTATTTAAAACTTCAAACACTGAGCAAATTGGATCAATTTGGGGAAAAGGCAAAAGCAGCTTGGTTAGAAAAGTTATACAAACTGCAAGAAACTTGTAGATTTGGAAAATTATTTTGAAAAAGCTAGGAAAAACTGTTTAGGGAAAAAAGCTTAGGAAAAAATATGTATAAATATCATAACCGCATTTTAAATTTTTTTTTAAAGATGACTTTTTTTGGCTTTTGCCTTTATTTAAAACAGGAGAGATGCTGCTGGACCAACCGAGCCACTGGCTGCCCCAAAACTGCATATTTTTAAATATGCCACAGACTCATTACAGTTTTTAAACACTCATATATTTATTTAAATGCATTTATAATTAATAATAATAACAATAACAACATTATTGTCATTATTACTGCTGTTAATAATCTTCTTGTTTTTTTTTTTTTAAACTAATTTTCAGGTAATTTTCTTTTTTTTCTAACACAGACATCATTTTTTAAGCACTCATATATTTATTTAAATGTATTTATCATTATTATTATTATTGTTATTATTGGGTTTTTCAGGTAATTTTCAGGTAATTCTCTCTTTTTTTTTCTTTTTACATTTATTTTCAGGAAATTTTCTTTCACTTTTTAATAAACGTGTTGCCAACTTTTGGATCATTCCTTCTTTCATGTCTCATTTCTGTCTTCCCATGTTTCTGAAGCCATATTTTTCAGGTTTCAAAAGGTTAAGTCAAGGTTTAACATGATATTTCAGTATTCTGAACACACTGAGGAAGAGGCATCCTGCTCTTCGTCAAGCAGGATGCTGCTCAAAGACGCCTTAAAGAAACATTTCACACCCCAAATGACTATTTGTATATCCATCACTCACCTAAGTTAAGTTTAATTCGTGATTAAATGTTTGTTTTTCTCACATGCCTCCAGTGAATGAAGAATCCAAAAACCCTAAAGCACTTCAGCTTCATCTGACAGTGAAAACACGCTACTGCTCTGTGTGTGAGACTGTTCATGTGGAAGCGTTTTAAGTATTTTAGCAGAAGTGCATTTGTTTTATGAAGTACTGATGGAGTAGATAAATGGATTATACTTCACGAATTGTGTGTGAGTTTGTGAATTAATGTTTTGTTATAGTTTCATTTGCTAAATCCAGTCGGTCAAATATTGTTCACAGATCATCATGTCAAATTCTTAAGAAGTTTTCAGATATATCAAACATGTAAGGAGGAATTTTGGGTGAAGATATTGGACATGTCTGCACTGAGTAAGATGTCAGACATGTCCAGGCTGGGGACTGTTAAACATGTCCACGCTGAGGCGGACTGTCGTACATGTCCACGCTGGGTACTGTCAGACGTGTCCCCACTGAGCGAGATTTTGGACATGTGTATAAAATGCTGCACAAAGACATCTACAATATATTTCCATTTGACAATCAAAATACGGAGACATATAATTTCAAGAGTGGAACAAATCAATACAGAACATCTATTACTGACACATTTTGGAATAAGATGATTTTTCCAACCCCAAAGTTTGGAAATTTTGTTTTGGAAAAGAGGGGAAAAAACAGGTTTCAGGACTTACTGGTCATCGCAGAGACAAATCTGTTAAAGGCCAGAGAATCACGGTACACGGCTCCTTCATAACCGTACTGCAGCTCCTCACGAACATAATCCCTGCAAAATAAAACAGAAAAAAAGCAGATTTTATAATCATAAATATTCACTGTGTTTGTTTTTAAGCAGACATTTGACATTAAAAGAATATCATCATTATTTTATGCTGATTGTTTGATTGTTGCTATTTTCAGGAACAGGATTTATTATTAAATATGTTTAACATTGTTGTGTTTTTTTAAATACATATGTGTTGTTTTGTATGTTTATGTGTATTTATAAGTTGAATTCCTTGTATGCAAAACAAATTTAAGATTTTTTTATAATATTTTTGTACATTCATGACATTTCCCATGAGCCTCTATTTAAGTAAGCTATTACAAATATTAATATTTATTTATTTATGTAATGTTTTTTTTTTTTGGTGACTATTTTTTTTTAATTTTGTGATTCTCTTTCTATGAAGTAAGTGTTGATATGTCAAAAAATTTCTTTAAAAATGTTTTAAAAAGGACATAAAATCAAGTAAATTCAAAGCTCAAATTAATAACTTGATCACAAAGATTTGATAGGAGAATATTAATTAAATAACATTATAAGTTTCAATGTTGCGCTTATCTTAGTATGTTTTTTTTAATGTATTCTTTGATCCTCTTTTTACTTTGTAAAGTGTTTTTGAGTTTTTTGAAAAGCGTTCTATAAATAAAAATGTATTTTCATTATTATTATTATCCTACTAAAATCTAAAATAATCCCTGAGGTGACAGTTAAAGTTTTTACCACGTTTATTTCTTATATCGATCAGTTTCGTCATTCATATATTTCTGACCAAATAAGTTTTGTTTGCTCTTTTTACAGTAACGAGCCTTTAAGGAACCGCCTGGATGTTCTCACGTAACAACGCGCGACACGACACGGTCCCCTAAAAATAAATACCAGGCTGAAGGAAACTGGATCCACACAGAAGGAGGAGCGCTGAGGCCGCAGCCGAGCTTTGACAGAGGAGAAAACTGATCCTGGTACAATAAATCTAGGACGTCCAGCAGTTGTAGTAGTAGTGATAGTAGTAGTGATAGTAGTCGTAGTATCTCACTTGGAAATCTGATGCCCCATGTACAGGAGAAGAGCAGCCAGGATATGGAGGTAGAGCGTCACGATGTGTCTCAACGGCAGAACCAACACCACCAGGTTTATCAGATGACCTGAAAGGAAATAAAATGATCACGTGACGTTTTCTGTGTTTGAGGAAGTCAAGAGTGATGATACTAGCAGGTAGTCTTTAAATACAAGATACACACTAAAAAGGAAAGGAGGGGTGATTCACATCCAACTATTGCAATCCAGTATTCATTCATTTGCATTTTCAAGGTATTCTGATTAGTATTTAAAGTTATACAAATACAATAAATCTCACACTTGGAAAAATAAAAAATAAAATAAATTATACCTCCCCATGTTTCTACTTCAACGAAGCCCCTTTGCTACAGAATCAAACACATACATATGAACAATCCTATTTGACAAAAAACTTGTGGGTGAGATATGAAATAAAAAAACAGTACGATAAAGTAAAAAAAAAAAATTAAAAGGAAAAAAACATAAATAATTCAAAAAATGAGCATAAAAAAACATGTAACACATCCTGTTTGTTCCTGAAAGAAGAAAAAGTAACATAAAAATTCAAATGGTAAACTACATATGGTTTAGCTTCTCTTCCTGGTTTTCACAAGACAAATCAATTTACAAAAATAGTTTTGATCAACACAATGAAAAAAATGTGCACCAGACATAAAATCTTGCAGAATTTCAGCACATTTTTGTTGACATTAAGGAGGAATCTGATTACATCAGAAAGAACACTGACTCCTCAACACCTGACATTTAAGAGAAGTCAATTATCAACATGAAACAGCTCAAACCTGACTGGAAAACAGTGTACAGCATCAAAACGCAGCTGCATGTTTAACCCTTTGACACCAGACCAAATTGTCTGGCTTTCTTTCAAAAACATGGGAAGAGGGCAAATAGAAACTTAACAAGAAATGACACCAAAAACTTGCAAGAAATTAGTTAAAAATTACAAGTAAAATTCCCTGAAAATAAGCAATAATAATTCTTATAATTATTATTCTCTAATTTTAAACATATAATTTTGAAAATATATAAATCTGAACATTTATCTGAACATTTTTTTATGATAATATCCAATTATTCCCCCCAGTTAATTTTCATATCATTTTTTGGTCACTGTGTACTTTTTACTATCTTTTTTGGAATTTGAGGAATATTTCTTTCCAGGTTTCTCATCATGTTTTCCCCTGTTTTCAAATTAAATCAAACCATTTTGTCTCAAGTTTCTAAGGTTCATATGCTTGTGAAAGGCCTCTGAATGCAGCTTTTATTATCAGCGTGCAGAATACAATGAGATGTCATTTGCTGCATTCTTGCCTGTGTCTTATAATAAAAAAAATAGCAGATATAGAAATATTAAAATAATAGAAATATAAAAATAAACACAACATAAACCAGACACTATGAGACAATTAAACTCGTGCATTTACCTCCATGTGCAATAAGTGTATATATATTTTTTAAACTGCTGAGTTTGGCACCTTGTTGATACTATTTTGCATTTTTTTTTTACTATTTATATTGTTCTTTTGCTGCTTTATCCCTGTACACTCCTGGCTGCTGTAACAATGCAAATTTCCCCACAGTAATAGAGGATGATATTATAAATATACAGAAATTAAAATAAACAACATAAACCAGACACAGACACTAATTGTGCATGTGGGTAACATTTAAACATTTTATCATACTCACCAATGTAGTACATGTTCCAGATGACATATTTGTATTTGAAGAGCATGTCTTCATTTTTGGCCTTGAGGTGCTCCGTTAACCCTTCAATGTCACATTTGTAGAGCAGGTCCAGCAGCAGGATGCTCGGCACCCTCAGGGCGACGTTGGCCAACTCTTCCAGGCGAGGCATCTTTCAAACCAACTTTTTTGATGGTGTGTGAGACGAGTGTGTGTGTCACATGCTGTCAGCTGTACGTGTCACTGCTTTGCTCGTCTTCTTGTCATCTGAAAAAAAAAGGAAAAAAAAACACAAAAAAACTTCATGTCAGGCTCCTCAATGACTTCCTCTATGAGCAGCCAGGCCGTCGTTTCGCTGTGAATTTGGTGCTTTATCGTCACACTGAAGCCTTTAATCAACAATAAAATAGTGCAGAAGTAAACTTGCGATTTAAGAGATCTCAGTGATAAAGCTTTAAAGCAGCTGGTGTGTCTAAACTGATAATAATTCACTTACTTTGCGCGGTGACAGACCTCACACACGAACAGCCGTGAGCTAGCTAGCTGCTGCTGCTGTCGGTTAGCTTTCACAGCGACCAGCGACATGTTTTCATTTCACAGCAACAGCCGACGAAACACTCAGCCTTTCTGCCGCTTCCGCTCGTCAAAGACAGTCAGAAACCGCCGCCATCGGAAAAGTTTAATCAAACAGCCGAAACTAAACGATACGAGTGAAAGTAAAGAGACTTTCAGTGTAATGTTATGATTCCACTCGCTTGCGTGGCCATTTTCCGTGTACACGTCATGGCGAAATAAACCAATCAGGGTCGGGTATCCTCGATTTCAAAATAAAAGTGTTAGGATATTCCAGTTTACTACCACTACTACTACTACTACTACTACTACTACTACTATTACTACTACTACTACTACAACCATTACTACTACTACTACTACTATTACTATACTACTACTACTACTACTACTGCTACGATTACTACTACTACTACTACTACTACTACTACTACTACTACTACTATTACTACTACTACAACCATTTACTACTACTACTACTACTACTACTATTACTACTACTACTATAACATTACTACTACTACTACTACTACTACTATTACTACAACCATTACTACTACTACTACTACTACTACTACTACTACTACTACTACTACTACTACTACTACTACTACTAACTATACTACTACTACTACTACTACTACTACCACCATAATACTACTAACTACTACTACTACTACTACTATTAAATATGTTGTACAAAACTATTACTACTACTACCATTACTAACTACTAACTACTACTACTACTATACTATTATACTACTACTGTCTACAATTACTACTACTACTACTACTACTGCTACTAAAAATTAATAACTATTACTATATTATACTATGTACAGAAACTATATAAAATAATAATAATAATAATAATGAAAAAAAATATGTTGTCAAATAATTATAATTAACTGTCCAATTAAGTAAAAAAAAATAATAACAATAATAATAATGTCAGAAATATAACAAAAATATATTATAAAAAGTTCAACAAATAATTAATTATAAGTAAAAAAAAAATATAAAATATATATATATATATATAATAATAAAATAATAAAAATTTAAAAATAGAACATAAACAAAAAAATAAAACAATAATATTAATAACATAAAAAATAAATAATTACGATAATACTATAAAATAAAATAATAATAAAATATAATATAAAATAAAATATAATATATATACTAGAAAGTAATAATAATATAAATAATCAATTAATGTCAGTTAAAAGTAGAAATTAAGGGTTAATCTGCAAAAACAAATAAAGATTATGATTAAATGGTTATGGTTATGAGAAGTTCTCTCTACTTTTTTTTATCTGCATATCAAAAAGAAGTCATTTTTCACATCATAACCTAAAAGCCACTTTTTTTTCCTTTTTTTTTTTTTTTTTTACACTTGTTTAGCTCTCAAACTTCAGACAGTCTCACTGTACCTTTGTTGGTTGAAGTTTACTTAATCCCCATACCAAATTATCTTTAAAAATGAAACTCTTGTCATACTTAACAGTACTTAACATAACTGTAAAATAATAATAATAATGTGCATTTTTAATACACTTTTTAGAGATCAATTACAAGACATGTTCAATAGTGTGTAACCTCTAACATTAACAAACCAAATAAGTAAGTTATTGTTAAGTGTGCAACAACATCAAAGCATGTGGCTGTCATTGCCTCTCCCTCTCACAGTGTTCATGAACTGAACTGAGATCAAAACACCCTCCTCTGCCTCTTTAATTTAGTCTTTATTTTAGGTTATAATAACTGACATTTAAGTGGTTTGTCAGAGTGGTTTGAAATATTTCCACTGAATTGTGCAGGACGAGAGTCAGAGAGCCTGACAGTGTGAAGCTGAGCCAAACCTGGAAACACAAATAAAGACGGCCTCACTGTGTAGACCGTGTTTACGTGCTTTCACGTCAAAAACAGCTTACAGGTGAGTAAACTCCCTGTTTGTCTAAATGCTGCCTTGCATTGCAACATTTTTCATTTTACCAGATGTTGACAGTCAAATGAGCGAAAGCTGATTCACGCTTACGAAAGTTGGACTTAAATATGACACAGATGTGACCGTTTGCTTACCATTAATACATTTGTTGTTGTATTGTAAGAAGGCAAACTGGATGATGATGTGTTTCCAGTATATAGTTTGTCACAGTCATAATAATCTGTGAATTTTGGTTGTTGGTATCATGAATCTCAGCTTGTTTCACAACACATGTATAGTTATTTAGACGTTAACAGTTTGTCAGCTGTTTTGTGTTAGAGGTTTTTTTGCTTTCAGAGTCATCACCAGAAGCTGGTGGACATGATTTAGAAACTCAACAAGCTGGAGACAATGAGATACAGAGTAGAAAAAGAAGTTTCCCAGTGAGTCAGTGTGCAGCTGAGGACGATGACGACGTGAATCATAAGAGATGGGGTGAAATTAATGAGCAAAAGCAAGGAAGTGTTTGGTCAAAATAAATGTGTGGGAAATTATGTCCTAAAAGCCACGACACATTCCAGATAAGTCATGACTGAGTCACTTACCGCTATTAAACTGCAGCTCCAACAAAATCATTGTATGTATTTTTTGGATGCATGTCTCTTTTGTCCAAACATGTGGTGCCAGCAGACCCTGAAGTGAAAAAAATGTAAATGGAAAAGAAACAGAGGACAAGTTAAAAGTGAGAATAAACTCTGTACAGAGCAGATGATACTTGTTAAACTACAAGCAATTAGTAACTAATATAAACAATGTAAAAGTAGCAGTTCAGAGTAATTTTTAATTTATCTATTTAAGAAGGGACATTGTACTTAAATCCGCATTTAAACAAATGTAAATGCACCCCACTTAGCTGGGGAGCTAGTTTTCCTTTGCCTGATGTTAAAAGGCATCCTAAAATAATAAAAAAATGCAATATGGAGATACAATACGTACAATAGGGAAGACAAACATTAAGATAAAAAGGCACAATATGGTCAAACATGTACAAGTTAACACTTAAACGCCTGGATTGGCATCAGGTTTCTAATGTTGCCTTCCAGTGTCCTTAACAAGCATTTAAACCTCTGAAACCTTAAATAATTAGTTTGATTTCTTTCAGAAATGTGGAAAAATCACAATAAGCCACTTGGCAAGACATGTCCTGCAAAAACTAAAAATTAGTAAAAAAACAAAAAGATCTGAAAATATTATTACATATTTAAAAAAAATAGGGTAAAAGTCCAGAAAACTATATTTATAATTCTTTTAATAATTTAATAAAAGATTTTTTTCCTCTTCCTTTCTTTAAAAAAGTAATTTTCTTGTAAGTTTTTTTTTCTAATTTCTTATTAATTTTTGGGCCATTTCTTGTTAAGTTGCTTGTTGCCATGTTTTTGCCTCTGAGATGCTGTGGAGTAGACATAAAAAGTTGCATAAAATGGGAAGTACAACTCCCCCAAAATTAGTACAGTACAATTTGTGAGTAAATGTTTCCACCTCCGCACATTACCAAACCATCGTCCTTTCATGAGAAAAGAAAAAAAGTTAAAGAACGGGAAGAAAATGAAGCAACCTCAATTAAGTTGAACAAATGGGTCACTGATGGACACATGACCCACATTATGTAATTTTTTTGAATCACATTTGTTTTCCCAGGACTCAGATGGAAATTTGGGGAGGGGTGAGGGAGTGGAGGGGGGAGTGAGAAAGGGGAGGTGGGAGTGAGGAGGAGGGCTGTGGATGGAGGTCTGGCTCTCTGTCATCTCCACATAAAGCAGCCGGGGGATTTTTCCTCCCCTCCTCACTCTGCAGCAGCACACAAAGAGGAAGAAGATGGAAAAGTCATTGTGCACGCTGGCTGCTGCTGTGATTTTTTTGGGAGGATTTTTAGATGCAGCGCTGACAAACGATACAACAACAACAACTGAGGTTAATTCATTCTTCAGCTACAACACGACTGCTGCAGTTGCGTCTGTCACTGTGCAGCCGCAGGATCTCAGCACAGACAGACCGACTCCAACAGCAGCACAGACACAGTCGCCCTCCAGCACTGTCACGCAGCCGGACACCAAAAACTCCAGCGAGGAAGAAAACAACAATAAAGACAGCAAAACAAAGCTGGGTAGGTTAAAAAAAAAAACAAAACGTTTTTGTGGAGCCGGAAATAATGATGCCTTCAGGGACCAAGTGGGTTCCTTACTTTGGTAAACATGTCAAACAACAACCTGAGTAACACTACATGTTTTTTTTAAATTATTTTTACAGATTTTAAGTATTCATTAAGAAAATATGTATTTAAATTCATGCAAAAATGTAAATAGAGGTTAATATATAAGCCAATTTAAGTAGACCAATTATCTAACATTACACAGTAAGTTAGGTAGGTAGTTTTTAATGTTTTTTTACAAAAAAGTTTTGTGTTTCAATTATTTTCTTGATTTATCGATGAGTTATTTTGTTCGTAAAATGCAAGAAAAAGCAGAAAAAGATATAATTTTACATTAATAGACAACTAAGAAAACCAGAAAATGATCACATCTGAAAAACTGTAACCAGTGAATACTTTGCAACTAACTGAGTAATCGGTTACTTATCAAAGCTGTATGGAGGATTTCCAAAAAAACAAGTCTTTAAATCAGTGAAATCAAATTTTACCTTGTATAATTTTGTTATTGGTTGCCGCATTTTTTAGAGCTTGCTCGCTGAATTCCTAAAAGTATGTATGTAATGTTTGATTTAAGACATAACAGGCTGAATTGTATCTAGGATCACATATTTATGGCTGCAAGTAATGGTTGTTTTACTCATAAAAAATGTGAAAAATGCTGAACACAATTTCCTATAGCCCAAGGGAACGTCTACAAATTGCTTGTTTTGTCTGACCAACAGTCAAAAACACCAGCGAAGAAGAAAACAACAATCAAGATGAAAAAGAAACAGATGACAGCAAGAAAAAACCGGGTAGGTCAAAAAACTTTTTTTTTGTTTTACCTCTTTTGTGAACCTTTGGGAAGCCATAAATAATGATGCCTTCTGAAAAAATGGAAAAATGCTGATCACAGTCTCCTATAGCTCAAGGGAACGTCTACAAGTTGCTTGTTTTGTCTGACCAACAGTCAAAAGCCAAAATATATAAAAACAATTATGACCATAGAAGACTGAGAAAACCAAAGAATATTTCCATTTAAAAAGCTGAATTTCTTTGCAAAAATGACTGCAGATCAACTAACAGCAGCAGCGTTCCTATGGTCATGGAAAACCTGGAAAAATTCATGGAAATTCACAGTCACATTTTCCAGGCCTGGAAAAGACAGAATAAGTAAAAGTCATTTGAAGTTTTGGTAAAAGTCTGTCATCTGTGGATGAACTTCCATGTAATGTGACATTACGGCAATTTTTTTTCTGTAGTTGTTGATGTAACGCAGCTCTGAAGTCCATTAATGTGAGACGACAGTTTGTTTACCTTCACGTTTCTTCATTTTCTCTCCGTCTCTTCATCTATGTATATCAGCTCGCTGAAATTATGTTTCAATAGAGTTTGAATCTGATATGATTGAAAAACGCTGGGCAAAAATCAACCCTGAAAGCAGTCTGTTGTCATTTCCAACTCGTCAAATAGGTCCGCTTGGTCAATGATTTCAGCATCGGACACTGACGCACAGGCACGTTTTTCAGCTGGGTGGCGTCACTTTCAAACGCCGCAGATAAAAACCTAACATGAGGAGCTTTAACAAGGACGGGCAGGAGAAATCCAACAAACCCCGGACTTTCACCCTTGAGTCCGCTGTTTGCTTCCAATATGAATGTAGAGCCAAACCGTTTTTTTTTTCTAAACCTAAACGTGCTTTTGTTGCGTAAATATGAGGCATTTTCACCAACACTGTAAGTTTACCTTTCAAAAGACAGTATGCATCTAACAAGCAGAAACTTTCCATTTCCTGTGAAACGGAAGTTTAACTTTGGAAAGACACGTCGCGTCGTCCGGGAACGTCAACAACAGACGCAGGACGACACCTCGCACATCATACGTAAAAGTCCACTGTAGAAGCGCGATATTTGACGAGTTTGGGTGAAAATGTGTCGTGACTCTAACTTAAAAAGTTAGTGTCCAGGTTGCCTGAAATGTTTAAGCGGAACGAATTTGAGAAGGCTGTAACGGTACTTTTGTAATGATTCAACTTCTCACATTCAGTTCACCTCAAATTTGAAGGCATCCCACACACTAACTTTTAAAGTTAAATTAAATAGTTTATATTTACAGTGTTTCAGCTAGATGAAATCATCTTTGAGTAGAGTTTGAATCTGATATCTTTAAAAAACACCAGGTAAAAGTCATGGAAAAGTTTTGAAATGTCCATGGAAATGTGTGGGAACTCTGACAGCAGCTCTACACATGTTGAAGAGATTTGTTTTGCGCTAATGTAAACCTCCCTTAACCCTTTAACATCTGGATCGACATCAGGTTTCCTGTGCAGCATTAAGATGCCTTTCACCAGCGTTTAAACCTCCGAAACCTGAGAAAACTGGTTCGATTTCTTTCAAAAACTGTGAAAAACATAATGAGCAACTTGGCAAGAAATGTCCAACAAATTGAGAAAAAAATCATGAAGGAAAAATGTCCAGAAAACTATTTACTTATTTGCATATTTGAAATTGTCTTACAGAAAAAGAGAAAAAAAAGTTTGATTTTTCAATGCTTTCTTCTTTTTGTTTGTTTCATACTTTATTATTATTATTATCATTATTATTATTATTATTATTACTATTATTTTGCTTATTTTGGGGTAATTTTCTTATAATTTTTTACTTTTTATTTTCATATTTTTGGCCATTTCTTGTTAAGTTGCTTGTCACCCTTTTCCCATGTTTTTTTAAAGAAATTTAGCCAACTGGCCACATTTTTTAGATCTCGTTCATTGCATTCCTAAATATATGTGTGTTATGTTTGATTTAAGATGGCACAGGCTGAATTGTGACTTGGGTAACATGTGTGGCTGCAACTTAAGGGTTTTTTTTTTTGTCAGAAAAATGTGAAAAATGCTCATCAAAATTTCCTATGGCCAAAAGAAACATCTAAAAATGTTGTTTTGTTTTTGGTAAAACCATGTCTTTGTTGCTTCTTTTTCTTTGATTTTAGAGAGGTTGCAGAGAGAACGTCCCCTGACCTAAAGAGAACAAAGAGAGCCGTTCTGTCCTGCCACTTCTCGTGGTGTTTGTGATTAATGGGGCTGTTTTTGCTTGTTTCTGAAGCCATAAAACTCCCTGCAGCTGTAGCTCTGCTGGACGTTTGACTTGACTCACTTGGCCCTCAACTTTGTCTCAGATTACATTCGAACTCTCCACGGATTCGCTTATCTGCAGTTTCCTCTGCAGAGGGCCTCCAAACTTCCACTGAACTGACCCTAGATGATTCGGGATATTCCACATAACAACCGCAGGGACCTCTAATTGCATCAGCCGGGTGTTTGCTTACTCAGAGAAACCAGAGGGAGGGTTTTTAACCCCTTAGACCCAGAGCTGCTTCTTTCTTTAAACATCTCCACACAAGCACAGACACACAAAGACCTTATCTGCTTTTCATTTTGCTTCCAGACTGTCCTCCCCTCGGCCTCGAGTCCCTGCGGATCGACGACAGCCAGATTCAGGCGTCCTCCTACCAGCGGACGGGGCTGGGTCCTCACAGAGGGAGGCTGAATATCCAGGTGGGTCCAGATCTGGATCAAACACAAAGTACAGTGAGCTGCTTCTTAAAGAAGCTCAGAGAGAAACACAGGAAACTCGTAAAGCGAGATTGCAGAAGATTACAAGTTTGACTCTACTTCACTGAAACTTTGTAGCAACATTTTGCTTTTGGAAAGATCCAGCTCAGGTCTATAAGATCATAAAAAGTAATATTTGTATGTATGAATACCATTATAACAGGGCTGCAACTACAGATAATTTTCATTTGACTGAAATGACAAAAAAAATAAATACATTTGGAAAAACAGAATACATTTTGAATTATCTGGTCAAAAAAATATATTGACATAATTGTTCAAAATGCCCAAAAGTGACATATTTCAATATATTGTGCAAAGCTGATGTCATGCTATGCTAATTTATAAAATTTTACATATAATATTTTCATATATTACTAAATATTATGGCCTCTTTCACTTCAAATCATGTTGTATTTCTTACCGTAATTTCTGCCTCATAATGAACTATAAAATAAAATCCCCCTTTTTTCCCTCTGCTTTTATTGACATGCAAAATTACCACTATAATAAAACTCCAGTGCCTGTATTTGGAGTAGAAAGTGCTCTAGTCTCTGAAATTAAATAAAGTAATGTGTAAAACACAGAGCCAGCAGTCTGTTCATCGCCCCAGTCTCTCTTGTGTTCTGTAGTCTGAAAGCAATTATTTTACAATCAGGGTCAACACTAGACTCTTATGCAATGCTGCACACTGAGGCTGAGCCAACGGTGTAATGGATTCTGCAAGTGACAAAAAAACAGTGTAACATGTGTTTTTAGTCTGGCATCGAGGACGGGGACCTCTATGACGGCGCCTGGTGTGCAGAGTATAAGGACCGGTACCAGTGGCTGGAGGTGGACGCCATCCACCTCACCTTGTTCACCGGGGTCATCCTGCAGGGCCGAAACTCCATCTGGAGGTCAGGTAGTATCAGAACTAACATCTGAAGAGGTTTTCTTCCAAAATAAAATCTAAAACTGCTGCTAAAAACACACAAAAAAGACTGATTACAAAAGTCAGAGCACAATGTTCTTTCACTGCACTGATACTGAAACCTGGTTTCTTGTGGTTACAGTTGGGACTGGGTCCACACCTACAAGGTCCAGCTGAGTAACGACTCTGTGAGCTGGAAAACCTGCATGAACGGGACAGAGGAGGCGGTAAGAGCCGCTTCTTTGTGTTCTCAGATATTGGAGGAATGTAGCTACTGTGTCCCGTGGACGTCTACAGATGGAAAACAGATTGTGAGGAGTTTCTGCCAGAGTGAAATATGTACTGCGAGCAAAACATTCAACTGCTCTTACATAAGAAGAGCTCAGAATGAAAACAATAGTAAGAAACTGAGGCTTGTGCTTGGAATAATGACAGTTTGACAGATGATATTATTACTTTTTTCCCCCCATATGTCAGTAATATGGCCTCTACACAGGGGCGTAAATATAGACAGTGCACTGGGGCCCCGTAGGTGGGCGGGCCCCTCCAACAATTTATTTTTAATTTTCTTGTTCCTTTTGTAAGTTTCTTTCAATTTGTGGGACATTTCTCGCTTTTCAAAGGAAATCAAGCCAATATGCTCAGGTTTCATTGTGCAGCCATGATGGAGGTGGTATAGACTCTCCAAGTGCTTTTATGTGCAAATGTTTCAATGCACTTTTTCGTGGGGATGCTAAAATGTATAAACCCATGTGATGTCACATTGAACTGTTCAGATCTTTGAGGGAAACCAGGATCCAGAGACCCCGGTGCTCGGACTCCTTCCTGAACCCACTGTTGCCCGTTTTATCCGCATCAACCCTCAGACCTGGTTCCCCAACGGCACCATCTGCCTCCGGGCTGAGATCCTCGGCTGTCGACTTGACGGTACGCTGCAGCGCAGAGTGTTTGAATGATCTTAGTAATAATTAATCTGAGCGGTTTAGATGTTCAGAGTCACTAACATGTCAAAATATTTCTATTATTGGTATTTGAGTTAGGTTTATGTGTTTTTTTCCTCGTAGATCCGTCAGACATCTACTCAGAGCAGGAGCTGGGATCAAAAGACGCTCTGGACTTCAGACAGCACAACTACAAAGAAATGAGGAAGGTCAGAGCGTGATGGACGCTGCACGGCCACACATGCATCATGAGTAACTGTGGTTCCAGGAAAGCTTCAGTGTTTTTACTCACACTTTTAACAGCTTTCAGATTTCCTCCGAGCTCAAATTTAACCCTCTGAAGACTTCCAGTCCATTTTTTTCTCTTAACATCAGTGTTGGAATCATGTAAAGGACTGTACTTAGATTCAAATTTAAGGTGTTTCTTACACATCACTTTATAGTTTAATTCTTGTCTGTATTCTGCAGGTTTTACAGACATTTGTTCATATGTGATTCATAGTCTGATTTATAGGACATTTTATTCCTAAAAAATGCCTTCTTTTTTACCTGGCTCTATGCAATGTTCAGATATGTTTTTGAAAATAATGCAAATCAGCACATATTTAATTAGATCATGCATCAGATGCATATTTAAACACAAAATTAAAGATAATAAACATCATCATCATCTTCATCATCATCTTATTATGTCCATATGCCTTTCACAAGCATTTAAACCTATGAAACCTTTTGGTTGAAATTGAAATATCTATAATTTTTGTAATTTTTTATACTTATAATTCTTCTATTTTATTTATTATATCATAATTATAATTATTTTATTTTGTCTCCTTTTGGTTCTTACTTTACTTTTTTTCAGGAAATTTTCCTGTAATGTTTTACTAATTTTGCCATCTTCCTATCTTTTTGAAAGAAAGCCACTTTGCTCAGGTTTCAAAGGGTTACTATGACATATAATAGTTACAGGGGGCATTTTCTATTTTTAATAGTATAAGAACTTCATTTTTTTGACTGTACTTACATAGTTACTGAAGTAATGCTGGACCTTGTTCTTATATTTATATTGTACTGTATTACTTTGTATTTGTACAGTGTGGTATTAGTACTTTTACTGGAGTGAAGTTTCTGAATACTTCGTCCACTTCTGTCTTTTAACCCTAAAGCTGATGAAGTCTGTGACGGAGGAGTGTCCGGACATCACTCGCATCTACACCATCGGGAAGAGCTACATGGGCCTCAAACTGTACGTCATGGAGATCTCCGATAACCCTGGAAAACATGAACTAGGTGAGAGAGATTCAATTCTTCTTCTGCGAGTTTAAGTCTTCAAAGTTTCTGGAGCAGAATTCAACATGTTTCTCGGGTTACTCTGAGTTGAGCTGCTCAGGGGGTCGGTTCAACATCCTGCAGTGTTTACACTGACTTTTCTCTGCAGCGGCGGCACACAGGGAGGCTGGGGGTCTGTAGAGGAGGCCTCTCTTCTATAAACAAACTGATAATGGTCCCAAATCAGAGACGGCACTCGCTCTAACAAACAAGATTCTCTGTGATGTTGTCTTCAGATGTTTGAAGCCAAAATGTTGAAATAAATTCAGTGGAGTTCAGCTTTTTTATTTCTCACAGGAAATATTTCGAAACTGCTTTAGGCTAACAAGCGCCAACAACTGATTTCAATTTCAGTGTTTTCACAAATCCAAGAAGAAAAGGCCATTTTATTATGGGGGAGGGGGTATTTTGGGTCTTTGGTGTTTAAGTTCCAGGAATGTCTGTCCATGTATGATTACTGGCAAAGAGCTGTCAGACTGTTGCCTAACACAATACAAACGGGATGAAAGTTTTATCTGAATGAGTTCCTGATGTTTCTGTGGGGTTTAACTTTGACCTACTGAATGAAATCTCAGGTGCTTCATATTTAGTGTGACCTGGTTTTAGGGACAAATTCCTTTTTCGGACATTTACATTTACTGCTTGGCAAGTTAAGTTACTGTAAATTTTCCCTCTTGGCAGGTGAGCCGGAGTTTCGCTACGTGGCCGGGATGCACGGGAACGAGGCTCTTGGCCGAGAGCTCGTCCTCAACCTCATGCAGTACTTGTGCAAAGAATACAAGAAGGGAAACCAACGTGTAGTTCGGCTGGTGACTGAGACACGAATCCACCTCCTGCCCTCCATGAACCCCGATGGATACGAAGCTGCATATGAGAGGGTGGGTGAGTTCAAGGGAAATGCCAGAAATGCTGCCAATGTCTCACACAAAAAGTCCTCTTCTGGTGGCACAATTGCTGCTAAAAACACCTACTCATGGCTTGAAATGCCGCCAATATCTCACTAAAAAACGGCTACTTTTGAATACATAATTTCCATTTAAAAAATGCCTTACTAAAATAGCTTCTTCTTCTGGTGGCATGTTTGCTACTAGAAATGCCATCGTCTCACTAAAAAAAAACATCAATTTTGGGGATCAAATGCCGATGAAAATGCGGCCAATGTCCAACTAAAAAATGTCCACTTTTGTTGGCACAATTGACACTGTAAATGCAACAATTTCTTCCTGCGACTTGGCTTTGTCACCAGTGCTAGAAGAAGTATTTGATTCTTTTACTCAAGTAAAACTAGTCATACTATATTGTAAAAATACTACAAGTAAAAGTCTTGCATTCAAACTGTTAAATAAACATTTTTTTTTCTTTTACTTCTGTTTGGGATTGGCTGATATTCTGCTGCAGGGCTCTGAACTGGCTGGCTGGGCTTACGGAAGGTACAACTACGAAGGAATCGACCTGAATCACAACTTTCCAGACCTGAACAGCATTATGTGGGACGCCCAGGAGACGGCAGCAGACAGATCTAAAGTCACCAACCACTACATCCCCATCCCAGAGTACTACACCAAAGAAGACGCCATGGTAAGGAGGCCTTTTTGTAAACAACCAATCAATAGGTCTTGATGATCAAGTTTAGAGAATTAAGGTAGAGTCACTATGTATTGGGTTTAAATGTTTGCTTTGGCACCATCTGGTGGTCTTATTATGAATGACAGTGTGGCAGACAAGAATGCATTTTGAAAACAGAATTTAACTGTCTCTAACTGAATAATAAATGCAGTGAAGAGATTATAATGAAATACAGATAATTGCATCAGAATATCAAACTCTGCTACCTAAAAAAAAGGGTGACATGCATTGGTGCATAAATGTAGGTCAGACTGAAAAGCAGTTTTGGAGGGTAGTGTGTGTGGAAGAGGGAAATAATGTTTCCACTGCAGTGTCATGCAAGCCTCCGATTAGGAAGTCATCTCAGAGCCAAGAGGTTTTACTGGAAGCCTGAGTGTTGTCATTCAATGTTTGGTAAAAGAACGAGTGTCGAAACTCAAAATTCACAATAAAAGGAACACCATGTGTTAATTTTTTTTTTTTTTTTTTAGTTTTGGTCTCTGTTAGTTGATATGTCATGTTTTTTCTTCCTGGTGGGTGTTTCCAGGGAAAAATCTTTATATTTGTAGCTTGTGGATGGAAATACATAGAAAGTAGTTTAGGCAGTGAGCAATTCAGTGACTGAACGGACAAAGAAAAGAGCTCCGCCTGCAGGAATTAAATAAAATCAACAGGAAATAGCGTGTATAGAGCCAGCATATTTTCACATCTAACTGTGGCTGGAAATGCCACAGATTTTACATTTTAAAAGAAAAGGAAAAGAAAAAGCTTTTGGTGGCACAAACACTGTTGGAAACATCTCTCTAAAGAAACGCACACTTTCGATGCCGCTATTGTGAATTCACGGTAAAAAACTGATGATGTCTAGGAAGCCAAAACACAAAGTCCACAAAACACCAGGGTGGGAAACACTAGAGGCCCCAAGAAACCACACTATCATGATACCTAAGACACGATACAACGTTAATGCAATTTTAAATGTTTTGGTATATGCTGAGTAATGCAATAACATATATTGCGATTATTTGTCACATGTTTTATCAAACAAGATAAAGTTTTCAGTCTGTTCACCCCACTTCAATTTCTATTTATTGCAGCAAAATATCAAGTTGAATAAATAACAAATTGACTGATTATTGTTCTACTAGGGTACCAAAAGTTAATTTTTTTATCTGCAATATTCATAATTTATATAACATATAAACAATGTATACATGGTGTCCTTGTATTAATAAAATATTGTCAAGTAAAATATTGCACGACTAGGCTGTATCTATTTTTTCCCCATATTTCCCCGACTAAAGTTAGAGTTGACTGACTGTATAAAACCCATTTTTAAAAATGATGACTGAATTTTTTAAAAAGTCAGAAATTTATACCAATAAAAGTATATTTTAGATGTGTTTTTTCTGGTTTTATCTTTGGCGAAACAACAAAAAAACAGTAATAGTTACCAGCAAAATAGTTTTTATGTATAAAAAGTTGTTTGTTTGTTCTCAGTTTTTGAGAAACGTACACATAAAAAGTTGTTAAACTTTTTAACTGTTTCCTCTACAAAAAAAATCAAACTATACTTGAAATTTAGCAAATAATTATTTTGCTGCATATAAGAAAATATAAAGTTACCGCCTGTGTTTAATCTTAAGAATCTTTCACATAAATAAATGTCTAAAAAGTGACGTGAAGCTAATCCAGATTGTCCGTCCCTCCCAGGTCGCACCAGAGACTCGAGCCGTCATCAGCTGGATGCAGGATATTCCCTTCGTGCTCAGCGCAAACCTCCACGGGGGAGAACTGGTGGTCACGTACCCCTTTGACTGCACCCGAGACTGGGCCCCTCAGGAGGACACCCCCACGGCGGACAACGCTTTCTTCCGCTGGCTAGCAACTGTCTACGCCTCGACTAACCTGGTGATGTCCAACCCTGACCGCCGCATTTGCCACTACGAGGACTTCCAGCGTTACAACAACATCATCAACGGTGGCGCCTGGCACACCGTCCCCGGCAGTGAGTCTCATCACGTAGTAACTTGAGAAAATGTTACTTCCTGTGGCTAAATGCCTCTCAAAACACAGATAAACATAAACTAGGTCCCTGAAAGGTCCAGTAGGAGGTACTTAGGTGGCTATATTGGCTGAAATCAAATATAATATAGTATAATAAGTATGTTCTCTTAAGCATAAAATCAGCTGAAAATAAAAACTGATGTTTTTGTGACTGTTGAATGAGCCCTTTATATCTATATAGGGAGCGGGGCCTCCTCGAAGGATATCGTCATGTTGCACTGTCATGTTTCTACAAACACTGGTTCTAAATAAATTTAGAAATTCAAATTTGCATTTTATTTTATTGAGGTCTTTGCATGAATAAATTAAAATGTAAATTATCTGAAATAGCTTTTTTTGGGCTGACTTTCTTATGCACAAATTATGTAAAAATACTTGTGTGTCTTTTCTGCAGGTATGAATGACTTCAGTTACATGCACACCAACTGTTTCGAGGTGACGGTGGAGTTGTCGTGCGATAAGTTCCCTCATGCCAGCGAGCTTCCCATCGAGTGGGAGAACAACAAGGAGTCTCTGCTGGTTTACATGGAGCAGGTCAGTCGACAGTTTCCATCCGTATCTGTAGCTGCGTGCTGAACAGCAGCTTTGATTATGTCAGTCTTACCTTTGTCTCGGAGGCGTCACAGTGCAGCGTTCCTCTTCACTCAGGTACACAGAGGCATCAAAGGCGTCGTCAGGGACAAACTGACCAAACAGGGAATAGCCGACGCCGTAATCAAAGTGGAGGACCACGACCACGACATCCGATCAGGTGACGCACAGATTTCATTCATCTGTCAGCTTCACGAACTCGAGTTGAGGTCTCAGTGGGGTCAGATAATAAATCTGAGGGATCAAAAGAAAAGGACCAATAATGTATTTATGTTACACAGTTTTTTTTCTTGTTTTGTACAACTTTTCTTACATTTTTGCTTCTTAAATACTGGATATACCTTTACCTCTCCAGGTCACTAAATATCGTTCAAATGAAAACAGCCTGAGAGGGAAAATATTCTAACTGTTAAGGATGTTAAGCATTGAAAGCTCAAAAGGTTTGGAAACACTGAATCCAACAGACTCACCACTTTTCTCTGGGGGCTTATTGAGGGCATTCTGGGAAATGTAGGAGGTCACTCACTTGCATTTTGCTGTGAGTGTAAATTAAAATAGTAAATTAAATTTGATGAACACGACATTCTGACGACACATTAAAAACTAAATCTTGGACACTTAAATTTTGGCTGTATGGACAACAAAATAAATCTTTGTTGTTGTTACCTCAGCGGCTGACGGGGACTACTGGCGCCTCCTCAACCCAGGCGAGTACAAGGTGGTGGTCTGGGCCGAGGGTTACTTCCCGTCCGTGCGTCACTGCCGCGTCGGGATGGAGCCGCGTCCCACCATCTGTGACTTCACCCTGACCAAGACACCCATCCAGAGACTGAAGGACATCCGGGCCCAGGGTGGGAAGATCCCCCAGGACCTGCAGCTGCGTCTCCGCGCTTTGAGGCTCCGCAAGCTCCGCGCCACCACCAAGGTCCTCAACCAGCGCAGGGAGAGCCAGCGGCTGCTGCAGACCAGGAAAGCTCGGTCGCCCGGAGCCCGGCGAGCATGAGGACACGGGCCCAAAGATGCCTCAGAGATGAGCTGGATTAAAGTTGGTGCACACGGAGAAAACTGACCTCTGCAGACGCTGACATGGTCCTACAAGAGAGGACACTATTAAAGGGTCAGTTCACCTAATTCACTAAAATATATTTTCTGCATAGCCCCAGTAAAACCAAGACAGGCAGAGCTTCATGTAGGGTGAAATACTGCCTCTGAGATTTGTATGTGCCACCTTTTAAATATCAAATAAATATAAACATATTTGGGTGTACTGACCCTATGAAACCATGATGGTCACACAAACTCTTACACATGTTGACTGGATACGTAACCCTTTAAAACCTGAGCAAATTGACTTGATTTGTCTCAAAAACAAAGAAAGCAATGAGCAACTTAAAAAGAAATAGCCAAAAAATAAGCAAGAGATTAGTGCAAAGTTATAGTTAGTTACACAGTTATATATTCTAATAATGCTGATGAAATAATATTTTTTTTCTTGTTTATATCTAATAATCCCCCCACAGCTAATTTTCATTTTCTTGTCACCTTTCACTTTTTTTTCAATTTTCAAGACATTTCTAGCCAAGATGCTCATTGCCTATTTCTAATGTTTTTTGAAGAAATCAAACCAGTTGGGTTAAGTTGAGTAAATGCTTGTAAAACACAGCATAATAAAACTGGTGCTGATCCAGGTTCTAAAGGGTTAAATAACAGGGTTTCCTTCCCAAAACAAGGACACAAACTCACGTCTAAAAAGTTACAGAAACAAGTTGTGGGACTTCTTAAAGAAAATGGACATTTACAGATTTACTAGAAAGGCTTCAGGGACTATCAAAGGTCAGACTCACTTTTTCTTTTGTCTACATTATAGCCGATGACGCTGTGGTGTTTGTTGCTGTAAGACGACTGAGTTGAGGATTTAAGTTTAAGAGTCAGCTGGTCTGATATGTGACATGTTTTTTCTAAAATTGTGACTGTATTTGTTTGATTGATGTCCAACAGGACATTAAATTCTCAAATAAATATTACTTATTTGTGTTATTGATATTCTAGTGTGACACAAGCATGGCTAAAAATAACGGAAAATATTCTATCATAAAAAAACCCAGTTGCCAGGAAAAAAAATGTTGTCATTGTACATTTCTGTACACCACAAATACTTTTTATTTGTACTTCTCATACTAATTGTTAGAACGTCTCTAAAGTGACGTACTATATGAGAACTGTCACCAGGAGGTTATGGTGTGACACTGAGGTGAGACACCTGAAATGTGTATGAACACAGCCAAAATTATTTGGCAGTTTTTAATTGTTATATATTACATACCTGTGGTTTGCAGAAACATATAATGACAACATTTTTCTGGCAATTGGGTTGACACAAAATGTGTATCTTTGCTTTTTTCTTGTGAAATACAAGAGTGTTACATGAAATTAATAGTATCAAAATTAAACGATCAAGGCAGGGATGGGTCACAGAACAGGCCGACAGGCACACGTCCAAGGGCCCGAAGTGTCAGGGAGGCCCCTGGCCATCTTATGTAATATTACCACATACTGCCAAGGAAGAGATTCAAAAAGACCACAAAGAGACGTAAGGAACTGCAAAGAGATACAAAATATGCACAAAAATCTGAAAAACAACAATGACGGGACATGAAACTACTACAAACTAGTGGCTTGCTTTCTTCCTAAAATACTAAAGGGTGGTAAGCAACTTACCAGGAAATGGCCAAATTATTTGTTAAAAAAACAAAAAAAAAACAAACAAAAAAAAACAAAAAAACCAAAACAAAAATAACAAAAAGTAAAAGAAACACCAAATAAGAAAATTACATCAACATTTGATTCTATTTCTGTAATATAATTTTAATACATTTTTTAAAAATCTTTTTTCATTTCCATGTCACCTCTTACTTTTTTGGGGGAGTTTGCAGACTTTTTTACCAAGTTTATTACTCATTATGTTTTTGTGAAGAAATCAAACCAATTTTCACAGGGTTCAGAGGTTAAAATGACTGTGAAAGGCATTTGAATGCAGCACAAAAAAATTGATGTAGATCCAAGTGTAATAGGGTTAATTTGAATATTTTTAGAGAGCTTTTAGGGACCCTATAGTGCAAAAGACAAAATACAAGATGCAAAGGTCATTATTATTATTATTATTGACTTCTTGTGGGGTCAGGACCCCTTATTTGGGAACCACTAGTTGTGTTTGGCTGCCATCTATTGGTTGATTTTCAACCCTTCATTTGAGGAGTTTTAACACTTAAGAACAGAAATACTGGACTCAAACAGTCAGCAGTGCAAAAGAAGCTAACCCTTTTATTTCAGTGATAATAAGTACCATTTTAGTATCATTGTTGGGATTACTTGCTGTGTATTTAGGAAACACCAGTGCGAGCAATTTAACAAGTTTTGATCTCTTGTCCACCCCTGCTCCAGCTGTTATCAGTCAGTACACAGGAAACACCAGAACTACTGAGAACATTCAATAATTAATCCACAACAGAATACAGGTTAAAACCCAGAACTGGACTGAGAAACAAAAGTCATAAAAATGAACCCGGTTTTTTAGTTGCTATACCTGAAGTGAAAATGGCAGATAAGACACTTCTCTCCGAAGAGCTTGTGAATATAAGTGAAATAAAAGCAGCATTAAATATACAGCATGGCTGGCCCATTCACCTTCAGCGCAGTCAATTTATTATATAAATACTATAAATGTTAACTGAAATCATTCTGTAGTAATCTTTATGTCTTTAACTTGGGAAATTAGTTGTTTAAGCGGGTAAAAGTCCCTGAATTGACTGAAATGAAGGTGAAATGGACTCCTCCATATGTGATACTGAAAACACACATTTTGAGCAGTTTAACTGAGGTACAAAGTGTTAAAAAGCATCCTTCCTTTATACAAACAGGACCATATTATGAGCTGGGAAATATTAAATTAGCTACACCTGCTTTTTAGACATGTTTTCAACCAAAATTTTAATTAATTTAACAGTTATTTTAGGGAAAAATCTCCTTACCTTTCTGGCTGCGGTTCAGACGAGAAGATTGATACCAACGGTTAATACGAAGCTAACGTTACAGCTAGCAGACAGTTAGCCTGGCTAACTAAGTGCAAATCTACAGCTAGCAGCCGGTTAGCTTAGCTGGCTAATCACAAAGTGGAAATAACAGCTAACCCAGCTAACAGCCGGTTAACTTAGCTGACCAAATACGAAGCTACAGATAGTAAACGATAAACCAACCGGCTAAACACAAAGCTACAACTATCAGCCCAAACACGAAGCTAAAGTTAGCAACAGTTTAGCTTAAGAGGCTGAGAACGAAGCCACAGCGAGCAGCCGGTTAGCTCAGCTGGATAATCACAAATTGGCCTCAGTGGAAAATAAACGGCAAACCTAGCTAGCAGCCGGTTAGCTTGGCTGGCTAAACACAAATCTACAGCTAGTAACAGTTTAGCTTTGTTGGCAAAAGCTACAGCTAGTGCCACTTAGCTTAGCTGGCTAAACACAAAGTGGAAACAGTGGAATATTAAAAGCTAACCTAGCTAGCAGCCGGTTTAGAAGCTTGACTTTCTAAACACAAAAATGCAGCTAGCAGCTGGTTAGCTGGGTATTAAGCCTAGCTATGTTTAGCAGCAGTTTAGCTTAGCTGGCTAAACCCAAAGCTATAACTAGCAGCTGGTTATCTTAGCTGGTTTAAACATGAAGCAATGGCTAGCAGACGGTTAACTTTGTTGGCTAAACAGAGAATGGAAACAGTAATAGATGGCCGGGATCACTAACGGCAAGCATAAAAGACCAACACATATGGAGCTAGCTATTTAACACTTTATAACTTGCTTATTTCATTTGTATAAAACAAACCAGTGAAATTTTGGTTTGAAGCTTGGTTTTTTTAAGAACAGTTTAAACAAACTACATATAATATACTAAACGGTGAATTTAAGTTGTAATGTAAGTCTAATTTTGAACTGTTGGGCAGGACCACAATGACTGTGCTAAGCTAACCGAGTGCTAGCTGTGGCTTTATATTCAATGGCATCAATCCACTCATCTGTTTTCTACAAGAAAGGAATAATTAGCATATTTCCAAAAATATTAAATAATTATTTTACAATTTCAAGGTCCAGTGTGTAATATTTAGGGGGATTTAGTGGCATCTAGCATTGAGGATTGCAGATCGCAACCAGCTAAAACTTCTCCCGGTTAGAATTCCTTCAGTGTTTATTGTTCAGGAGGTTTTTACTGGGAGATGAATTATCCCCAGAGGTCTACTCTTCTCCAAAACAATTGGACCAGGTGATTTAAACTGCTAAAAACACTAAATAGAACAGTTCTACTTTAAAGACTTGTGTTTTTCTAAAGCTCTCATCTCGAAGGGGCCGCAAAATTCGGTGGCCGACACGAAAACATGTATGTCCCTATCTAGAGCCTTAGGTTTGTCCGTTCTGGGCTACTGTAGAAACATGACAATCCAATATGCCGACCTCCGCAGATAAGGACCTGCTCCCTATGTAGATATAAATGGCTGATTTTAAGGTAACAAAAACACAACTGATGTTATATTTAACTGATTACACACTAAAAAAAAAACAGACTTATTATATGATATTCCATTTCTGCCATTACATCCCCCTAAGTCCTACACATTGGACCTTTAAGCCACATGTTAAGATTATTTCTTAATCAATAACAGCAGGTGTTCAGTTGTAGTTCTCAGCTCACAGTTTCACTAGAAAGGAGAAACACTGCCTTATCCATGCAAATCACATTTTGGCATCTGACAGCTCCACACAGAGCATCTCCCTGGCATAAATAAGAAAGGAGAATCTTCATAAAGGCCGGTATGCATAGTAGTATACGCTAATGTCTATGTTTTGTTTACTTAACATCTATTCTGCAGTCAGTCAGTATGCACTGTAACCAGTTTACATTAAAGGTGTAACATCCACGCGTGTGCTCGGCTCTTACAGCAGCTATACTACACCGGTTGGAAAACACAAAAGCATTGCTGATACTGGAACAGTCAAAAGCAATCTATTCAATCCTTAGAGAGGAAAACAACCTGACTGGTCACCTTCATGACAACACTGAAAAAGTGATCCAGCGAAACTGGATGTGATGGAAGAGAAAGAGGGAATTGAACACTGATGTGGATAAACACTCTTTTCAGAAACCAACAAAATGAGGTACAAGGTCGAAAAACAAGTCAAATGTGTCTTGGCAACAATTTCATCCTATTGAGTTTAAACGGTTGATGCTAAGACAACTTCTGACAAAACTTGCTGGCAAAAAAGTCACTGCCACTTTTTAGCCACTGATTAAAGGATGAATCTGGCAATATTCTGTATTTCTCTCACGGCCCTGACACACCAAGCTGACAGTCGGTCAATGTTGGGCTGTCGATGAGCATCTGTCGCCCTAGTCACCGCAGTGTGTCCCTAACCTGCTAACTAGTGTCAAGACGGTCTTCTGATTTCCCTTTTTGAATGATGATTACAGACAACTGCCATCTGCCACTATGGAGTTATTTCCCCTCACGCAGGTGCAGAACGAACGTGCTTGTTGGCCGTAAGTTTTAGTCTCTGTGGTGTGTTCAAGGGCAACTGTTTGCCTATATACTGGCGACATGAGGTGATGCAACAGTCGACTTTTGTTGCCACTAATTCTCTGGTGTTGTTTGATGTGTCTGGGCCTTTTGTATCAATAAATCCCATGAAATAACCAAAACCAATCATGAATCGTCTGTTGTATTTCCCTGTGCCAGAGAGCACCAAATTTTAGAAAAAAAAAAAAATTAAAAACAGCAATTTATTTTCATAATTTCTGTGTAAACTATCCTGCTGCCTTAAACACTCAACAAAATGTATTTTACGCCACGGCTGAAAAAGTAATGTTTCCCACAACCTACAGTGACCAGCTGTTTCAGGAAAGTAATGGGCCTTTTTAAAAAGTGTCTCAAAAAATCTCAAAACTTTTCCATGACTTTTTAAGGACTCATGATAAAAATTTAAATTTCAGAAAAGCATGCACTTGACAGTGTCTGCAGCACTTTCTGGCTCAGTTATGGTATATTTGTTCACACAAACACACAGGTGAGTCTTACTTCCCCTAACAAACGTTGCCACTATGTCACATATACACGTAACCTGTATTAAAGGGGAAGCCTTGGCCGGTATTAGTCTTGGAAAAAGAGAACTGTGCAAGTTTTCCTTTTGTGTCAAGCAGCAAATAAGTTGCTTGAGTTAATTTGCCTTACTTGACATAGCAGATCCTGTGGTGCAACTAGTGTGCAACACAACGTTAATGCTGAAACGATAAATCATGCATCGTGACGCATATTTGAGGGACGTTATGTCAACAGCTAACTAACAGAATATAGATTTGCCACAGACAAGCAAGTCAGGAAGTATTGAGAGACAGAAAAGTACAGAATAATGCCAGCCTTGTTTTTCTTTTTTAGAAAAGAAATATGTTACTGTAAAGAGCATTTCTGCCGCAAAAGTATGAAAAACTTGCAGTTTGCAAAGAAAATGGGTGTGGAAAACATTAAATAGGGATACTGTGAAAACTGAGATACTGACAGCAGCTGGACTTTTCTATTGTCCAGACAGCGTGAAGTTTCCACTCACAGGCTTTAGATAAAAACACACAAACTGTGAGGAGAAATGAGAAGTGATTCAAACAACAGTGGCCTCAACAACGACAAGAAGTGAGTCAAATTAATTTAACACCATGAACAAGTAGTGCGGACATTAACACACCAATAAAAACCACTAAAAAAACCTAAACCACGAAAGACCAAGAAGGCGGACACGGGTGGAGATGGAAAAAGAGAAACAGGTGGGTAAAGGCGATGAGGTCCTTGGAGTCGGGGGTCAAAGTTCAGATTGTATGAGCAGAGAAGCAGCACCTGTGAAGAAGGCATGAGCAGAGCGGAGCAGCCGAGAGCAGAGCAGCCGAGAGCGACGCAGCAGAGGACGCCGAATCAGGACGATCAGCGACAGATGCGAGTGCCTGTTTTTTTTTTTGTTTGTTTGTTTGTTTGTCTCGTTGTTAATGGATTAATATTTGTCTGTTTGCATCCTTAGTGTTTTTATCCCGAGACAGCAACGTCTGGATGTCACAGTTTTCTGCTGTTTTAGAGACGAAAATTTATCTTTAGTATGAAAAAGAGCCACAAAGTTTGTTTTGACTGATGCCGTGTTGCATCTGTTGAGCCTCCTTGCTGTGGATGAGAGTCTGCTTTCAAAGCCTCAGTTGCCCTTTGTCTTTGTTTTTTTTCTTGAAATTCAGGGTCAGAGAGGCTGAAAGTTTAAATCCACTCCTGCAGCCCGGTCAAGGCTGAAGTTTTCGTTTGAATTTTTTTCTTTCAGAAGGCCATCAGCTGACATTTCCCACCAAAACAAACTCAGTCTGTTTCGCAGCTGCAGACCTGGGTTTAGAAGTACTGAAAATATATTTATAAGGTTTGCTCATTTTAAGTGCCAGATGGGTGGAGTTTTCCGAACAGATTGTCTGACAGAGGGTCCGCAGAAATCATAATATTTCATTTATACCATGTGTCAAATATCTGCATGCAGCAAATCATGGTTTACCACAAATTTATTTATTTGCGGCTGACTGCAATACATGGTGGCAGTTGATGTTAACATCATCTGCCACCATGTATTGAATTGGAACTGGAGCGTTCATTAGGAGCCCTATTGCAATGCATATATACATACATACATACATACATACATACACGCACTGTTACTCTATGCACCACATTGTCGGAGTGCAGAGAGTACTGTGGGCACAGACAGAGCAGTAGACCAGCAGGCACGGTGAAAGTGAAACTTCACCGTTTGTTGCACTGGGTCTAAAAGTTTGCAATTGCTCACAAAAAGCTGCTTCTCACATCCATTGATCTGATCTAATCACCTCTGATTGTACTGTCCGTAGTTTTTTTGTTTTCTTGTTGTTTTTTTGGTAATTATAGTCATCATAACTTTCACTGTTAATTTATCCTTTTCTTTTTATACTGTTGATTTTTCTTCCTTTTTCTTGGTTTGTTCTTTTTTGCCTTGGATTTGAAGTCAGAAATTTGTTTTATTTTATGATGTAATGTTGACTTGTGTGGACCCCAGGAAGAGTAACTGCTATCTTGGTAGTGGCTAATGGGGATCCAAATAAATCAATTCTCCATCCCATGACTCACAAACTGCTGCAGAGGGGAAAAACTCATAAAGACCTTCACCTGTGCTGCAGTCACGGACCCACAAAAGAGTCAGAGGCCAGAGTGAGGATATAACCCTCCAGGTGGAGATACGCCAGTTTACGGATTTGCAAAAATGTCAGAAGCCAGAGCGCCACACATTGATTCTAATTTTGTGTGAAACAACAAAATTCCACCCATCTGGACCATTAGTGCACTTAAAAACAAAAGCTTGATAATGTTATTCAAGGTTCATAATAATTCAAATTTTTTTGAAAAACACATTTTCCTTTGATAGTTTTGATATTATTTACACTAAAGGATACCAGGTAGACCATATTACTATGTAAATGTATTTTTTGCACAACAGAAATCTGCATATATTAGATGTTAGGAGATTAAAATCATGGTAAAATTTAGTCATACAAACAGTATTCTGCTTCTCATTTCTAGATCTGTGCGGGATCAGCACGTCTTTACCCCGGTCTGCAGTGCGTCGTTCTTTGCTAAAACTTGGGCTGGTAAAGGGCGACGCGTCCACTGAGGCAGCCCGAGGCCAGCTGGCAGTGCGTTGGAGAGAACTTGGTGGTGAGCACCACGTCGCTGTGCGAGTAGATGGAGCGGATCTCCCTGAGGCAGCTGGTCTGGACGGGCAGGCAGTCGGCCAGCTCGCCGCAGCTCTCGTCGAAGGCCAGCAGGCGGACGCCGTAGCCGTATGGGGAGCAGATGAGCCGTCCGTCCGGGCTGAAGCACAACTCTTTGATGTAGCCCCTGCCCACATTGGCCTCCTCGATGTAGTGGGTGAGGCGGAGGGAGCAGCGGGGAGAGACCAGCGGGCGGGTGGGCGCTCCCTCCTGGAACTCGTACACACACGTCCACTGCAGAGAGAAGACGGAGACGCAGGTTTAGATGTAGTCACTGTCACACACTGGGGCCTGAAACTATCATCATGTTGGTGTCGTCAGTGGAGACACTTGACGTTGGTTCGGGACCCACAGTGACACCACCCAACCATTACAGGCTTCTTTAATCCGTGATGAGACAATTCACATAATTATGCAACAGAAGAACTGAACCGGAGACACACTGGTCCTCATGCAAGAAACGATATACGAACAAGTTTTTGTCTTATTTTTGCTGAAAATATTTTATGATTGGCAAAGAGGACTCTGAACAAGATAAGAAAATAACATCTTTTTTTCCAAAGGCCACAAAATTGTTGCCTGGCACCATCAAAAAATGTTTTATATTTGAGGAACATTTAAAAAATGCATGAATATCATATAATCAAATTCAAAAGATGTTTTAAAGTAATTATAAAATACTACTTTACTTAGTCCATCGACCCCAGTTACTGTAGTTTCAGTTACTGTGCGTCCCTGAGCAGGAATGTAACTAAGTACATTTACTCAAGTTCTGTACTGAAATACAAATTTGAGGAACTTTTACGATAATTATTTCAATCTCACACCACTTTTCCACTTTTTACTTTTTACTCCACTACTACTACTATTATTAGATAACTACTTTTGGAATTAAGAGTTTTGCGCATAAATCAAACATATGAAAATATACAAGTGCAGCTTTAACAGTTAGTTGATTATATCATTTCTCAGATCTTATCATAAATTCAGCTTTGAGACAGCAGGTTTTTCTCACCTCCTGGTCGTCCATGTTGCTGGAGCAGCGGATGAGCGTGGCCCAGCCTTTTGGATGGAGCTGCAGGGAGGTGATGCAGTTCCCTCGGTCTCTCTCTCCGGGGATCTCCGGAGTCAAAACCTCCAGACTGTTTCTGGGAGAAAGACCTGCGACAACAGAGTCACACCATAACTTTATATTCTTAAACATCAGATGACATCTGTTATCGGTTTCACAGTCTCGTCTCTGACCTTCTCGGGGAGGATGAATCTTGCTGGAGTCATTTCCCTGACGAGGAGTTCCTGCAGACCTGGACGCTGAGGTGCCTCCATCTACATAAATCACAACAGGGTCAAAAATCACCATCATTTAGTCAACAAAATATCAACAATGATTACAAATACCTGTCATAAGTAACCTGTTCATAAGGACCATGATACATTTGTGCAATGTCTAGAAAATCTTAAGTATTAAATTTGAAATGACATAAACCGATGCAAGAAAGTAACTCCTTGCATTTGAGTCTAAACATAAATAGTTTTAACTAGATAAAGAAAGAAAAATTACACAGCCATCATAATTATTGCTTAATATGCTGAATTATTAGGAAACAGGTAGCGAAGCAGAGCGAGACAGTTTGTAAAATTGCTCCAGTCAGAGCTGGCTGTGGGACAGATTTTTGATTTATCAAAAATTGAGCCTACGGTGCATCAACATGTTTGACTGTAAATAGTAAAAACATTTACCTGTAAATTCTTGTTAAATAAATCTTCAAGGTCAATGAAAAAAGACAAAATTTTGCTGTCATAATCGATAAAGTGTGCAACATTTCAGGATTATGTCTCAAAAACTATATTTTCGACAGCACTTTGAATTCTATTGCAGTCTGTGGGAAAATTACATCTTTAAACATCAGTTATTCACTTATGGAGCAAGTCAAACATTGTAAAAACAAATGACCTGCATCTCTCTGCTGTCTAGATGAAGTCTGCAAATTATCATATGTTTGTTTTAAATAAGTGAATTTTTGGCAGCAGTTTGAAATCTGTCTTTCCATGCACAGACAGCTGATATCCTGCCCTCTGGTGGTCGGAAAAAATGCCCCAACCCACTGATGCACAGAGGCTAGAAATTACAATTTCTTTTGCACTAAATGATTGTAAGCTTTACAGAGAAAAGTTTTTTCAGTCAACAAGGTACGTGAAATAGTTATATGAAATATGGGTGGATCTTCTTTTTTGTGGTCTGACCTGAGCTGAGGGGCGTCCGTCGCGCTCGCAGCATGCGGTAGCTGCCCACCTCGAGGGACTGTGTGAGGTCCAGGTCGTGGAGGATGAGCAGATACCCTGAGGAAGTGGAGATGAGCATCTTGGAACAGTCGGGTGTCAGACGCATCCTCATCAGGTAACGAGTGTGGAAGAACTTTTTGTGCGGGCAGCCGTCCTCTGTAAACCTGCAGGGGGACAACAATCACAGATTTACCAACGTCAAAGTACGTCAATCTTTTTTTGAAACACTGCTTTGAAGGCTTATTGTGGTTTGGTGCCCTGTTTTCTCACATTTTTGTTTGTAAGTGACTATTGGGAAAAACAGTTTTTTAAATTTGGTCCAGCTATGAGCAAGAGCACTGCAGCTGACAGCAGCTAAACAGGCTGCAATATAACTCCTTGTGCATGTTCACACTGTCGATGTATGTCCACTAAAAGTGTTTCTTTTGGCCTCTGACAGGCTCAACTTGTTATTCTAAGAGTTTGACAGCATTATGCAAAAGATCCCTACAGAGGTAGACCTTTTTCTAAGAGTAAGATCCTTTTTGTTTAACCAGAAACAGACCGAGAATCGCAATTACCAAACCCACGAGACTCTGTTAAAACTTTGTGTTCACTCAATCAATAAGTTCTGTAAGATCCTCTGGATTATCTTCTGTACAATATTATAACCATATTATAACCATATTATACCATTTCATCACTCTGCATTCGGGCAATCAGCTTTTTCTGTAAAAGCGACAAAACAGTAGAATACTCTGCCCGAAAATGTGAGATGCAGCAGCTCTATGAGGACTTTCAAAACCACCTTGAAAAGACGGTTAAAAAAAACAGTAAAAGGACAAAAAAAGAAAATCAGTAAATGACCTGAAATGTTATAATGTTTGATAACTAATTGAATTATGCATATAGCTTTCTTGATATTTTTCCTTTCCTATTATTCTTTCGTCATTTCCTTGTCACCTTTAACTAAAAAATGTTTTTAAATTTACCGGACATTTTGTGCCAAGTTGCTGATTTCCTTTTTCCCGTGTTTTTGAATGAAATCAAACCAATTTGCTTAAATTTTCAAAGGTTTCAATATTTGTATAATGCATCTCAAAGCAGCACAAGAAAACAGATGTCAATCCATGTTTCAAAGGGTTAACCTTTAAACCTTCAGAGTTTTATCACATTCGTCTAAAATGTAAACAGTACACACACACACACACACACACACACACACACACACACCTGTTAGTGTCCCACGTGATGACGTTTCCGTCGAAGCCAGACGTGACGAGGAGCCGAGTGTTAGTGTCGTACTCGATGTTCTTCACCCAGCTGGCGTGGCCGTGCAGCGAGCAAACCTTTGAGTTCAGCTTGCGGAGATCCCATAATGCAATGGTGGTGTCGTCAGAGCAGGTGGCAAACAAACGATTGTCCAAAAACCTGAAGGACACACACCATCAGGGGAGAAATTTCTGTCAGGACTCTGTATTCTGAAAAGGAGCTTCGTCTGACGTACTCTGACCAATAAAGATGATTTAAACGATCATGTTGGCGAACTGAATATCTTTATGTTTCACTGCTTTGAGCACAGACACCCTTGTTTCCCTCCCACCGTTGTGAGATGCAAGATGTTGCACGCTTGCTTTATAACCCTGTCTTGATGATTTAAATCGATAAAACGGCACCTTATGTTGTTGACGCAGTCCTCGTGGGCCTCCGTCAGGGTTTTGATGTGTCTGGATGAGATGGGATCAAACAGCAGGACCTCAGTCTGCTCGCAGGCCACAGTCAGCACAGACCTGAGCGGGGCGCACAAAACACAGACACTCGTAAAACACACTGGAGGAGGAAAACAGCTGATCTGTTTTGCCACGTTACCAAAAAAAAAAAAAAAAAAGATAAACCCTTAGAGACTGTTAGGCGCATTTTACGCACTTTACATTCTTCATTTTTTGATAATTTTGGCTGTGTTCATGCATATGGCATACATTTTGACAAGATTGTGTATTTTTGTTTAATCTGTGAATTTCCAGCTCAGCTCCTACAATAAATCTAAAATACACTGTGGAAACTAAACAGTTAAAACGACGCCATTGAAACCCATTTAACCTGCAATTATTGATCCCACAGCCATCAAAGCATAAAAACGTGCATTGTATTATTTCTGGGTGTCATTCTGGGCTTTTGCCTTAAAATCTTCATTTTTAATATTTTCCACCTGATGATGTCTTTATTTATTTTTTTACCATATTTGGCATGTGGAGAAAATACATGCTAATCACTGACATATCCCAGGCTGTCATCAGCAAAAAAATCTGTATGTATGTATCTACATCCGTCTGATTTTAAAAAATGCATTTGCTTATTTGTTTATTATTATTATTATTATTATTATATATGTGTGTGTGTGAATGTATGTATATATGTATTAAAAAATAGGTTTACTTTTAAATTACTTTGTATTATTGTCTTTACTTTTTAAAAAATATATGTTCCAGTTTAAAAAGAAAAGAATAAATAACAACAAAAACAGGAGTATAGATGCAATTCTGATATAAAACAAAGAGGGTACTAATATAGCTTTCTGTAAAAAAAAGAAAAAAAAAAAAAAGAAGAAAGACACAACAAAAAACTGGCAATGTCATGCATGTATGCAATACCCCGGAAACAAACAAACAAACAAACAAAAAGGTAATAAAATTTCACCCCGATCAGCGGTCGTCCCCACAAAAGAAATTCATCAAACTGACCAGTAGAAAGTATGTTTTCCAGACATCAGGTCAAAAGAGAACAGACTGAAATTTACTTTTCTCAACATCCCTGACTGTGACGAAAAGGGACTGTTTACCCGCAGTTGTAATAAAGTGAATAATCACAATAAAACTTGGTCATAACATGAGATGAATTCTCTTTTTTTCACCCAAACATGCAGATGCAGAGATGTTTTTCCCTGCTGCTGCTTTAATTCATTTTCCACATGAACACCTGATTGTGCAGGAGCAAGGTGTGTTTATTCCTGCAGTCACAATGAGCCCACAAACAAACAGAGATGACCCAGACTGGACGCAGCTTGACCTGGATTCACTGCAGGATTTGCACCCTTCATCTGCCGTCTGCTCACCCAGAGGCTTAAACTCTGCGTGCAGTCATCACACCGTCAGCGGCTCCTCCACCTTAAAAGGTTTGATTTTAAGAACTACACATTTTTTGATCTGACTGTAAGATAAGCGGGCTCAATTGTTTAATAAACTGTCATATGTCTATTCTGTAAAATCAAATAAAAAATGAATAAATAATAATAGTAATATTGTTTCTTTGTTTGCTAAATTTAGGAGAAATAAATCCAAAGAACTGCAAGAACTTTGAATGGACCCTGATATTTATATGCCGTACACTGTTCCTCAAATAAAATAATTCAATTAAAAAATATATCAAAAAACGTCCCACCCCCTCCTCTGATAAATATAGAACAGTCCCTAAAGAGTCCAGACAGATGAACGCATCTAGGGATTAATTTTGACGATGCAATTCAAGCACTTTTCAGGCAATCACTATTAAGCATTTTGAAGGTTTTCCAGGAAAGTGGCAATTTCTGGTTGCTTGGTTGTATTCTGATTTACTTGCCTTGCATTTTTCTTCAAATTAAAATAACCAAATAAATAAATTCATAAAAATATCACACCCCCTCCTCTGGTAAGTAAAGGACAGTCCCCAAGGAGTCCAGACAGATTAAAGAATATGAGAATACGTTTGATTTTCCAGGCAAGCACTATTAAACATTACAAAGGTGTTGCATTGCATTGTTTTTCAAATAAAATAAGTAACCAAATGACTAAAAAAACGAAGTCACACCCCCTCCTCTGATAAGTAAAGAACAGTCCCTAAGCAGCCCAGACACACGAAAGCATCTATGGATTAATTTGAAGATGCAATTCAAGCACTTTCCAGGCATGCACCCCTTCAGAGCACTGTCAAACATGTAAAAGACGTCCCAGGACACTGGGGGCCCTGGGAGGTCCGGGTGAGGGGCCTAGCCTGCAGCGTTGTGGTCTTACCCGTCCGGGGAGTACTCCAGGTTGAACACGGCTCCGTGGGTCTGGGTGCTCAGGTTCACGGACTCCGCCGCCGGGTTCATGGAGCAGTACAGACTGGTCATTGTCCTGAAGTTCTCCCGGGCCGGGTCCACAAACACCCCGCGTCTTATAGTCCTGCTCTGCAGCCATGAAAACAGGCTGTTCCCCCGGCGGGGGACGGAGCTCTCGCCGCTCCCAGTCTGCGGCGCGGCGGGCGGCTCGCTGCAGGGCTCTGGGTCCGCGGACCTCGCGCTGCGCTCCGGCCTGCTCCCGCTGCTCCCCGGCGGTGAGGGAGACACCCTCGGGGCGATGTCATCCTCCACGTCCGAATCGTCGATGTCAGGGTCGTCGTCTTTGTCGCTGCCGCCGTCGGGCCTGTCCTGGGACTCGTCGGCGTCCTCGCTGTCGCTCTGGTGCTCCGAGCTCATTGTGGCTCCTCCGGCCGTTGGTGTGTCGGTGTGTCGGGGCGCAGCGTCTCTGCTCTGCGGCGGAACCTTCACTGACTCCGGTCACCCACCGAGCACGAACCCGTGTCCTCCTCCGCCCGGTTACGGAGTCATGGCGGTGGGTTTCGGCTGCAAACGTTTCGTTTGGCAAATTATATTTTGTCAGATTTGGCAGCGGCTCGTCCGCGCGCATCAACGACAGCAGGGTTAGCTTAAACGAGACCGGAAGACTGCAGGTTTACCCTTCAAAATAAACTTCCAATTCATATATCTTTTACATGTGCGTTTTTAATACAAACAAATCACACTAGAATCAATACTTGATGATTTAAAATCGCATTTTCATTCATGTTTTTTTCCTTTTGAATCAAATCATGTATAAAAGATCATTTTTCATAAATTAATATTTTAAACTGAAGCGCCCAGACGGAAGTTCGGTGTTGTTATTCTTACTACCTTGACAGTTTGGTCCTCACCAAAACAAATGCAAAATAAAAAGAAATGACGGGTTTCCGTTTCCTTTTCCACTTTGAAGCGCTTTCTCGGGTTGGTTGCTGCCATCTGCTGGAAAAATACTGCAAGTTCTTTTGTGTGCTGACTGATCACATCCATAAAGGATTTACAGTTTTTCCCCCCAAAAAAGTTTAATTTAAACACATTTCCTGAAACTAAAGCTTAATTTGTTTGAAACTCTAAGATAAGGCAGTGTATTGTTTATCTGTTCCACCCATACACTGTATATGAAGATGGACAACATGACAGCTCCCCCAAAGTGTAACTTTTAGGTTTTGATCGCCCCCTGGTGTCTGTCTGCAGTATAGGTCATAAAGCCCGCCCCTCTATGTTAGAGAAGAGGCCACACTAAAAACTCACAGTACACATCAAATACATTTTTCCCAAAGATGATTTCTGTCACTGAATGTAGTTCTCATGTTTGTGTTCGTTTTTATGATAAGTTTGGTTTTAATGAGTTATTTAATAGTATACTAGTATATAAATAGTAACAGTAAACTTAATTGCATGCATATGTGCATATGTATGTTGTTTCTTTGGATGCAGGTTTGTGCATGTATGTGATCGTGTGGATTTCCGTTTGGGCGGCTTTGGGCGTGGAACACATTTTCTGAACAGAATACTGTTGTTCTTATTATCACTATAATTATCATTGTTACCATTACTTGTTTTACTAGTTTCAGGTCATATACCCTGCGGTATCTAATGTTCACTTATTCTGTGTGTGTGCGTAGTTGAGTGGGTGGGTTAACAAGAGTTGTACTCTGTGTTTTGTGTTGGACCCCCTCTAAAACAAGATGGTTCATCTCAAGGGGTTATCCAGTAAGTTGATTTAAAATTACACAAAAGAGGGATTTTCCGCCACGACTGACAGCTGTGTTAGCCAATCCATGTGCTCACATTCAATGGAGCTGCTTGTAATTGGTTGGACAGGTTTTGGCGGGAACTCCCTCATCGTGGATGTCACTACTGCGCAGAATCCGGCTTTCAATGACATCACCATCACAAGATGTCAGATATTTTAACCTCAAGGGGGTAAGTGGGGTTTTTAGCACACCAGAGGGTGGGGGAGAGGGAAAAACAGCAAACAAACAAAAACAAAAAAAGTGGTGTTCATTAGTGATCATCTGGTTAAACAAAGTGTGCAAATGTTTGTTTACCATAGAGTTTATTCTCTGCTATGAAAAGCTTGGTCTTGGCTATTGCCAGCATGGAGGCAAAAAAACCCAAACATCTGTAAATAGACAGAATCCAACCCAGTTCAAACACGGGGGAATAATGAGAAATTGCAGCCCAGCTCACCCCAAACCCAGCGGCAATAATGGGACCCAATTGAGCTCAGGCAGCAAATTAGAGCTAGCTACAGCACATCATCAGAGATGTTTACGCAGGCCAGCAGGTGTTTCAGGTCCCTTGAACATCAGATAACTTTACTGTTAACTACAGTGGCTTCAGCACAAACTGCGGGCGCAGGCGTGATCAGAGCTGCACCATAGCTTAGCATCGGGTGATGTTTTACAGCCAGGAGTATATAAAGTGATTTAAAAAGAGCTGCAACATCAAAGTAATGAACATGTTGATGCATCAATAATTATAATCCGATGATATGATATATATGAATATGAAATGGGTCAATCCACATGCAGAGATTCAAATCAAATGAATATCTTTGGCTTAGACCATTTACTGATGTTTTATAGACTCAGTGATTGAATACGAGAAAAACATTGTCAACAGTTAATATAAAGGCTAGTTGCAGCTGTAATTCAGTCACTTTAACACCTTTACCGGAAATACTAAAACAAGTGTGAAAGCATTAATCTGACAGAGACATCTCGGAGAAAACCACTGTCATTTAATCTGTTATCTGTCCGCAGCTTACAGAAAAGCAGTTTAACTTAAACTCACAGAATGTTAATATCATCTTTAACTGACCAGTTTAACAAGGAAAAGGCAGAATGACAAGGAGACTAACTCTTTTTCCTACTGAGATTGATTGATTGTATGTGATACATCTGTAACAATCAAACAAACCAAAACAACAATGTCCTCAGCAACAGAATAATATTTATATAGATTTATTTAGTGTTACTCAAAATCAGCGGCTGGCAGCGCAGATCTCCGACAGCGCGGATCTCTGACACAGCAGCTGGCAGTGCGGTATATAGTGTGAAATAAATAAGGAAATGGATGGGGCGTCAATAAGTTTTCAGTTGGTTGTTGACTTTGATAAGGAGCAGCATTGCGGCTGATGAAACAGTTGTTTGTCTGACCGCAGCGCAGTGAGACAGAAAAACAGAGCGGAGCAGCGAATCTCTGACACAGCGGCTGGCTTCAATGGGAAATAAAGTCTAAGAAGACAGATAACATTTAATAGTAGAAAAAAATGTGCAATCATATTTTTATAGTGACACAGGAGATCTGAAAATAGCTTTCTGTCCCAGTGTGGAAGGTGCCAGATCCCATTCAGGATCCAGCACCAATTCAGCCCTGGTCACAATATGAGACTGTGAAAGAGACTTTTTCTGTGATCACTGTAATATGTTTCCTGGTTGCAATTTTTTTAATGTTCTGCTCACTTTATTAATCCTTATTTTAATGAACAGGAGATATAAGTGCACCTTGAGATCGACCACAAACAGTATCCCTTCACTTCTTAACCTGTTAATTTAATGTCATCCAGCATTTCGAGAATATTTCTCCTACCTAGCTCTTTGTCTTTCTGCAATTTCCTCTTCTGACTGAGAAACTTTTAAAAGTCGCCCTCCCTACTCCTAACTTTTTTTCATCTGCAGCTGTAATTCGGTTTCCTCGGAATGAGTCTCTGATGGTGTTAAATAACGGCAGAGCGTGACAGCATTAATCTGATAGGAACATCTTGCCTTGGTAACAGAAACCACAGTGCTAAAATCTATGATCTGTCCACAGCATCTTATCAAATCAGTTTATCAGTTTCTCAGAAATGCAGCTCAGAAAGTGTAAATAACAACTTTAACTCCAAAGACAAAATTAGCTATATTCCAGTGAAGCTCCACCCATTCTTGTATGCAGATAAACACTGAGGACAGTTTGAGATGATCAGAGCAGACAGACGGACGGGCAGAGAGACAGTCTACCTGGACATGGATCACCTGTTTGTGCTGTTGCTGTTTCTGTGGAGCTCAGGTAGGACTCTGCTTTAAACATGCTAGAAGATATATATATATATATATATATATATATATATATATATATATTGCTATATAAATATATATATATATATATATATATATATATATATATATATATATATATATATATATATATATATATATATATATTTCTCTCGTTTTCATTTTTTTCAGCAATTATTATAAAAAATTACCTATTAATTAACTATTATTATTATTATTATGAATGTGTTTTACTATAAATATTCATTTTCCCTCTTTTTTAATGTACAACTATTTTTTCACATATTCAAACACGCATATGAACACACACAAACACGAACACACACACACAAGCCCATACCTCTGTGATTGTGGGGATCATCATGGACATAATGCATTACTAAGCCCCTTACCTCAAATTTAACCATTGCATCTAAATGAACCTGAAACTTATTCTAATTATGACCTGAACATTAAAATTAAGTCTCCACTCTTAAACAGGCCTTTGAAGAAGTGAGGACGGGGCAAAACCACACACACACAGTTATGATTGTTTTTCATGATTATTGCTAAAATTGTAATTTTTCTGTCATTATTATGATTGTTTTAATTTATGTAATCAACTCTCAAAATTATTTTGTATTTTATTTTGAAGATTGAATTTTCCCATATTTTTATATTTTTAAATATATTTATACATATGCACACAAATGCATAAATGTATTCTCATATTTCTACCTTTGTAAGGACTGTCACTGATACCATGTATTACTAAATCTCTTAACCTAACTTGACCATTACAACTAAATGCCTAACCTTGATCCCTAAATTTGACTCCAACCATAACCATCAGACCAGCTTTTATTTGGTTAAAGGCGCATTCGCTTTCTGTTGCCTCAAAATAGCAATCTGCCAACAGTGTGCCTGACCACACCTCACTTTAAGACTGACACGCCCAGGGGCGGACAGATGGGCGCAGATACATTTGTTATTTACAGGACGTGGGCGCCAGGCGTGAAAATGATCACTGTGCCGGTTTGACACTAGCAATGACACTTGCGCTGCGTTCTGTGCCGCCGTGCGTCAAGTGTAAGATATAGCCCATAATGTTATTACAGTTATGATGATAATTATTTATTGATTTGACTGTGGTGATGTAAATTACTAGCAGACTGTTACAGCATTAATCTGACTGGACCACCTCATCCTGGTTGACGTGGTTACAGAAACCACAGTCCCTGTAAATTATCTTGTTATCAAATTAAAGGTTAGCAGTTTCTCAGGAATACAGTTCAGAGAAGTGTAAATACGTTCTTTAAAACCAAAGCAGATAAACCTAGATTTATACAATACATAAGTTTGTGTGAAATTGCTTAATCAATGTAAACATGAGAACCAGTTGGTCACTCCTCATGGCACTCATTATCACCCCGAAAACTGTCCTTGTGAACTGGGAATAATGAACAGTGAACACATGACAAACGAGAGAAACCTTTTTTGGGATTACAACTTACCCCCTCACCTGCCATACTCACCAGTCCCTGGGGCTACATTTACACTGATGTTTACCTTCTGATTTTCTCCTCAGGACTCCAGGCTGAAGGAGAACACGAGTCAACAGGTACACATAGAAAGAAAAGAGAAAATAGAGAATCATTAAAGCAGAATCAACAGTTCAGTTTTACATTTTTCTACATTAAATTTACTTCTTTCACAGAGTTTGTCAGATTGGTGCAAGGAGACAGTAGCTGTGTAGGAACACTGCAGCTGAAACACATGAAAGAGTGGAGACCAGTGAGTGCTGACCTGGATGGCTGGACCCTGAAAGACGCAGCAGTTCTCTGCAGGAAGCTCGACTGTGGCTTTGCTGTTTCTGTAGAAGCGAGAGAGCTGCCGTCAGAAACAGCTGCGTGGAGGATCAGCTCTGAATGTGTTCTGTCTGGATCTGCTCTGAGGGAGTGTGCAAAATCAAAGTTTGCTTCCTCAATTATAACTCTCACCTGCTCAGGTAAGCCCACCAGTGACATCATCTATTTTTGATTTATTTCAAACGTAAAAAAATAAAAAGCAAAATGTTTCTACAAACAAGCAGACAGACAAAAAAGTAATTTTTACAGACAATGAAAAACAAAATCCACAAGATCTGTACATTTTAATTGTTGACTATAAGAATGATGAGTTAGTGTGATCCAGATATCCGTAACTGTGAATGATCCACATTGCTCTGTTTTTGGAAAACATAAAAGTGAATGTAATGAACTTTACTGCATGGTAAATTAAATACGGTAAAACTACTAAACAGTAGCGAATGTGGACAGATTTCTGTCCTGAACTGAACTTTACTGAAATGCATCTTGACAGTTTAGTTTGAACATTTGATGTGTGATTTCTAGCTGATTCTATCATCTATTGTCATCCCAAAGATGTATGCTTGTGAACTCTTTCATTTTCAGTTCAATCTATTTGTATCTCTACTTGCACATTCTTTTTACAACTATCAAATAACATTATTTTTGTTTTGTTTAAGTTAAATGATAACATTTCTATCACATCATACTTTTAATTTGCTAATTTCTTCGGTGATATGTCCAATACTTGTTTATAACTTTCCCCAGGAAAGAAAACATTTGCATCTTCAGCAAACAACACTAACTTCAGGACATGGATACTTTGCATTTATCATTGATATATAGGACAAACAATTTAGGGCCCAACACAGACCCCTGGGGGACACCACAAGCTATGTCTGAACATGATGAAGAGAAATTATCCAACTTCACAAACTGTTGTCTCTTACTTAAATAACTTTTAAACCAATCTAAAACTATACCCCTATTACCATACCTTTCCAGTTTATCATTAGTATGTCATTGCCGATTGTATCAATGCTCATTTGAGATCAATAAATTCCCCAACTGCATATTTTTGTGATCTAAAGCATTTGGGATTTCTTCCATTGATTTTATTATTACCAGTGAAGAAAATTAAATAAATACAGCTGTTTAAATGAAACATTTGTTGATGTTTTCACAGCAATATCAAACAGATATGAGAGAGGGAATCATGATATATAAAGCCTAACGAAAAGGCTTCCCAAAACAAAAAAAAAAAAAAAAAAGAGAAATGACAACAAACATCAACATTAACAGTGGGGGGGAGCTGTAGGGGTCGGCTCACCTAGGTCACCAAATGTGCCAGAAGCGTCACTGTGAAGTGGCTTTGTGGTACAGCCCCCATATGTTTTTATTTTGTGTCTGCTGTCTTTTTAACTCTATTTGACCTTCTTCTGTCCAGACTCTGTCAGGTTGGTGGGTGGGACCAGTCTGTGCTCAGGCAGACTGGAGGTGAAGTCTAACCAGTCTGACCAGTTTAACCAGAGGTGGTCCTCGGTGTGTGAAGATGACTTTGACCTGCAGGATGCAGAGGTGGTCTGCAGGGAGCTCGGCTGTGGGGCTCCTTCGGTCCTCCAGGGGGCGCTCTATGGAGAAGTGGAGGCTCCAATGTGGACCAAAGAGTTCCAGTGTAAAGGCCACGAGTCTGCTCTGCTGGACTGTAGAAGCTCAGAGAGAAACACCCGCTCACCTGGCAGAGCTGCTGGACTCACCTGCTCAGGTAGAGGAGCAGCTGCAGCTTTGATTTGCTTCATTTCTGTTCTAATGAATCTCATTTATTCTTTTACTGACGACTCTCTGATCTCTGTTCAGAGCCGGTCAGGCTGGTGGGAGGAAACAGCCGCTGTGCAGGAACACTGGAGGTTAAACATCAGGGAGAATGGAGACCAGTGAATGACATTCACTCTGACTGGACCCTCAACGCAGCAGCAGTTGCTTGCAAAGAGTTCGACTGTGGATCTGCTGTTTCTGTACTACGGAGAAACTCCCAATACGGACCTGTGTGGGACATCCCTTCTGAATGTGTCCTGTCTGGATCCTCCCTGAGGGAGTGTGCAACATTATTTTCCTCTGGCTACATCATAGATCTCGCCTGCTGCAGGTAAGCCCACCAGTGACATCATCTATGACAGTAATGTACTCAGGTTGACTCACAGATGCTAGAATGGCAGCAGACTGTCTCCAGCGACCATGACGAAGTCTGATGAGCTGTTGCCTCAGTGAATCAGCTGCTGATTTGTGATAGGCTACAAGTTAATGTTTTACATGCAGACACTACTAAAAGCCTTTTTTTAAATTTCAAACAAGGATTCACACTTTCCATCAACTGCAGTGGCTAATGTTTGCATGGCAGCCAGCAAGGCTTGAAATTAAGTTTTTTTTGCTCTCCAGCTACTGTGGCTAGTGGTTTTCCAAAGTTACTAACCACTCAGCATTTTCACTAGCCACAATTTTGTTGTTGGAAAATTACGTTTTACATGATTAAAGTTGACTATGGCTTGCTAAAATTAACCTGAACTAGATTTGCAACACTTCTAACTGTTAAATACTGTGCTTCAGTATAAGGTGACCAGATTTCAGAATTAAAACTGGGGGGCTAATATATCATTATATTAGCTAATGTTATTATCTAAGAAATAAAAAAGAAGGACATTTACAGTTTAATTTGACCATGGTATGTCACACTATAATAAAACATATGATGAATTATTATTTATTAAACTGTTCATCATTATAGAAAGCTCCATCTTAAACAAACAAAATTTAAGTACATTGGGCTGATAAAAGGCTGAAAATAAGGTAATGTGCCTGTGGCACCAGGCCCCCAAAGCGGCTGAATGAGACATGGAGCGATGCCTTCTGGTGGTTCTCAATAATTCCATCGAAAGTCTGGCTAAACCTGAAATTAAAACAAAGTAGTCTGTAGAAGTCTAAAGAAGTCACTTTTCACTGCTGAATATTTGGCTAGTTGTTCGATCAGACACTTTGGTACTCAGCTGTATTCTATAGTCAAAGTTGTTGACTTTCTTGCTCTGACTTTCTCCATTTCAAACAGCTCTTTCTGGGAGATCTTCCTCTCCCCCCCCCCCCCCCCCCCCCCCCCCCCCATGTCATCAATTGCCCTTGTCTTGCCTGAGCGAGAGCTTCTGCGCACCTTGCTACCTTTTCTTGCTGCCGTACCTCTCTTAAACCACCACAAGCTGGCATCTCTGAGACAGAGTAGCCTTGTCCCAGGCTGCTGTGCAAGCTCCAAGGCCAAGACAGCTCCTCCCTTGCTGCAATTGGCCCACGATGTCCCTGTGCTTGAGTGCTGCCTTCGCCTGCTCTTTTCCAATGGGGTCCATTTCCTCCCAGTAGCCAGGATGGGCAGCTTGGGCTACAAATGGATCACTTGATTCCATTAGCATCATCCTCAGTCTCACTTTGGCATGCTTGTACTCCTCTGATAGACTGGAAATGGACAGCTCGAGGACTCCTTTGCCATAGAGCCCTTTACTGCTGAGGCATCTGGGAAGCTGATCAGTCTCTCCAGCTTTTCCATCTTTGGGATTGGAGCTTTCTACAGTGAAAATGTAGAAAAGCTAGAAAAAGTGTAGAAAGCCATATAAGATGTGGAAGGAGCCAAAATGCATACACCAGAGCTTCAACTTGCCAGGTAGTGTGGTCCTGTTGATGATCTCCCAGCTACTGGCTATCTCCTTCCTGAGCTGATCTACTTGCTCCGTGTCTTTGAGGGAAGCATTTGTACCACCGACCTAGGCTCTTCACAGGCTTCTCAGAGACAGCTAGGATTGTCTCATCGCCAATGTGAAAGTATGACAACTTCCCCTTGAAAATGGAGGTGTTTCTGGACTTGCTCAGCTTGATTTTCATTCAAGCAAGCTTGATCACTTGAAGATTTCTCAACAGCTGCACAGCACATGGCTTGATCGTGGTGAGGTCCTCTGCACTGTCCTCCAACCACCCATCAAGATCCTTTAATGATCACCTCCTTGACCATGGTGAAGGCAAGTGGAGAGAGGGTGTATCCAGCCTTCATGCCCACTTCCAGATGTTCCCCACACTGTTGTGTACTCTGCTGTGTCAAGCATAGCTGCACATCCCAGAAGTAGGGCTTGACAAGACTTGTGAGGGCCACTGTGAGAAGAAGGACCTAAACAAGTCAAAAGAAGTCCAGAGGAGGTTGTGAGGGACTGAGCCAAAGGCATTGGTGAGGTCCAGGAACACGACATGAAAGTCTGTTCCCTTCTTCCTGGCAACCTTGATCTGATGCCAGATGGTACTAGCATTTTCGATGCATCCGGAGAAGCCCGAGATGCCTGCTTTCTGGATTGATGTGTCAATCACTTGCTTTCTTTGCAGGTAACCGGCCAACCTGTGAGCCACCATGCTAAAGAAGATTTTCCCCTCAACATTCAGGAGACTGATCTGGCAAAACTGACCAATTTCTGATGAGTCCTTTTCTTTCGGGATAAGGATTCCTCTGGCTCTTTGCCAGGTTACTGGTATCTCCTACTTTTTCCATACCTCCTTCATGAGCCTCCAAAGGTATCATAGGACATCTAGAGCGTTTTTGTTGCCTTTGTGTTGCACTCCATTGGGACCTGGGTTGATGATGTCCTAATTTCACCACTTCAGTCCATCTGGGTGGGCTGATGTCACGTTGGTGTTCTGGAGGATCAACTGGTGGGATTTCAGGTGGCAGGGCAACCTCTTTGTGGCAGCGGTTGACTGTACAGGACTTTTCTAGATGTTTTTTGAGGTATGCCTTTGACACAGAGATTTACACTCTTCTTCTTTGCAAAGATACCCTTCACAAATTTGAAGGGATCTTTGCACAAGCATGTTTGTGTTCGTTCCTTATTCTGGCACTTCTTCACCAGGTTTTCATCTCTCCTCTGTGTCAGATAATTTTAAATCAGTAAAATTAATTTCACTTTGATATGTATAAAAACTTAAGTGATTTATGTGTCTCTTTCATTAAGTGACAGTCAGACCTAAATATAGTTCTTGATTATGTTTAAATCTGCTGCATTAGATGTCAAGTTTAAAAGCTGCAGAGTGAGCAGCTTTCACGTTAGAAGTGAGTGAGAGTGATGATTGTTGATGTTTTCACAGCAAAAATAAAACAGATATGAGAGAGGGAATTAAGATATATTCTATAAAGTCATGTAAGAAGGCTTTCAAAAACAAAACAAACAAAAGAAGAAGAAATTGCAATCTGTAGATGTGATGTTATTGTTTGAAAAGACATTGGAAGTGTTCAGAAAATAATAACAATGTTAGAGTGTATTAAATGTCCATGTGCCGTAAAATAGCTGCAGTCGGTGGTGTTTATTAATCTGCGTCCTGTTGTTCATGATGAACTGATGTTAGAATTGTTCTGAGTCATGTTTGAATCACTGAATTGTTGTTTGATGACAAGATTTTCTTTTGTGTCTGGTGTCTTTTATCTCTCTCTATTTTATCTTCCACTGTCTCTCCAGACTCTGTCAGGTTGGTGGGTGGGACCAGTCTGTGCTCAGGCAGACTGCAGGTGAAGTCTAACCAGTCTGACCAGTTTAACCAGAGGTGGTCCTCGGTGTGTGAAGATGACTTTGACCTGCAGGATGCAGAGGTGGTCTGCAGGGAGCTCGGCTGTGGGGCTCCTTCGGTCCTCCAGGGGGGCGCTCTATGGAGAAGTGGAGGCTCCAATGTGGACCAAAGAGTTCCAGTGTGAAGGCCACGAGTCTGCTCTGCTGGACTGTAGAAGCTCAGAGAGAAACACCTGCTCACCTGGCAGAGCTGCTGGACTCACCTGCTCAGGTAGAGGAGCAGCTGCAGCTTTGATTTGCTTCATTTCTGTTCTAATGAATCTCATTTATTCTTTTACTGACGACTCTCTGATCTCTGTTCAGAGCCGGTCAGGCTGGTGGGAGGAGACAGCCGCTGTGCAGGAACACTGGAGCTTGAAATTCAGGGAGAATGGAGACCACTGAGTGCCGTACCCTGGACCATGAAGGCAGCAGCAGTTGCCTGCAGAAAACTCAACTGTGGCTCTGCTGTTTCTTTCAGAGAAAGAGAGTCCTCTGATAGATCTGCGTGGTGGATCTGGTCTCGCTGTGTTCAGTCTGGATCGGCTCTGAGGGAGTGTGCAAGATCAGTTTCCTCTTCGTCCCTGGTGGATCTAACCTGCTCAGGTAAGCTCATCAGTGACACCACCATGACATAATTTATGACAGTAATGTACTCAGGTTGACTCACAGATGCTAAGATGGCAGCAGATTGCGATGACAGAGTCTGATGAGCTGCTGCCTCAGTGAATCAGCTGATGAATGCAGCAAAATAAATACTTGAAAAAATAAAGGAACATACTTTTAGAGTGGCAATCCCAGTCTACCTTTAGATTTTGTACAGAGTTTGTGTTTAAAGACAAAGTAGTTCTGAAAAGTGTAAATAAGATGCTTATAGGAGTGTCAGTGTGAACATACTGTATGTGCTGATATAAGGAATGGAAATTTGTGTTCCTTTTTACCGGCTCTTTATCTAGTCTATGGACAGGAGGATGTTTTCTGTATGGATTGCGGTTGCTGGATGTCTTCTGATTGTAGCTGGTAAAGTCAGACAGCATTTGGACCAGCCTGAGACTGTGAGGGCAGTTCAACTGCTGAAAGATAGCGAAGGGGTTCAAGGTTCAGATCATCACTGGTTCCCATTTACAGAGCGTCAGTGACTTCGGTGAAGTGAGGTGTCTGCACAGAGCCCAGAGGACACTGAAAGACAGCAGCCATCCCAGCCACAGTCTATTCGCCATGTGTAAAAAGATACAGAAGTATCCGCTGCCGAGCCACCAACACTCAAACTCCACCTTCAACGGCAAAAGATGTAGCAGGATTTAGGGACAAATTTTAATGTCATTTTGTAAAAAAACATTTTAAAAAATGACAAATACATCTACCTTGTACTTGTATATATGAAATATTTAAATCCTGAACTAAAACACCTTTTGGGTCACTAATAGAAGTTAAGTGTCAAGTTGAATTTACGACCAAGCCTGGAGAGAGGAGGAATCAAGAAAGATTTACGGTCACAGATCGACACTTCGAATTAATGATTCTTCTGGGAAACACCCTGGTAACTGAGCCCCTGTGTTTCCAGACCTGCTGCTTCAGCCCAACATCTTTGTGTCCTCCTCTATGGACGGGGTCTCCGAGGCCCAGCAGCAGGGTTTTCAGGTGTCCAGGGGCTCCACCTTCAACATCAGCTGCTCCATCCAGCCTCAGTACCCAGGAGGCTCCTTCCAGCTCAGCTTCAGCTCCTCCAACTCAGCACACAACTTCACCCAGCCAGCTGTTGATCACTCTGCCAAATTCCTGTTTCCTGCTGCGGAGCCCGCCCACCACGGGACCTACAGCTGTGTTTATGGCATCAATGTTTTCTCTCATGACTTCTCCTCTGTGAGCCGTCTGCTCTCCGTCACCGTCTCAGGTAAGCTGACTGTTTAAATGCAGGTTTGGAAAAGATGAAAATGAGCAGCTGACCAGTGTCCATTTCTTTAGTAAAAAAATCAAACTTAGCGGAGTCATCGCACTTCTGATCAGGAATGATGTCGACAGTCACAGACTGTACAGATGTGATGGTGTTTACAATGTATCTGACAGATAAAACATAAAAGCCAGGCAGAAACTAAACACTGCTGTGATTGGTTGATTCCACTGTGAGCGTTTGATGACGTTGAAAACCTTGTTTCCTTTGTAACATAGCGTTTTGATAATTTCTGTTCAGGCAAGAATTTAGTTGTTTCTTGAGCCTCGTGACATGGAGTCGTGTGATGTGATGTGACATTCCTGTTGTGATATGAAGTGATGACTGTTGATGTGTTTCTGGATCAGATCCGACACCTTTTATCATCAGAGCGGTCGTCCTGCCGCTGCTGCTGTTGGTGAACGCCGCCCTTTACTTCCACTGTAAGGTACTGACACATGTCTGCTGTTTAGACCGCAGACCGAAAAGGAAACGCTGAGTCTGAGTTCACTGAACTGAGGAGAGACGCAGGAAGTCTCATCTGTGTGCTGTCATGTCTCTGCAGGCCAGCAGGGGGCAGAAGGCGGGCAGACGGGGACGACGTGGAGCTGGATTATAAACGCAGAGTGGTTCTGCAGACTGAGGAGGAAGGAGCTCCGGGAGCAGAGCAGCACCTCTGAGGAGCTCATCCCACATCCAGATGAATTTTTAAGGCGATCAGTATTACATTACATTATGAACATGAATAGATTTCTTACTATCAGCCTGAACACACAAATCCAACACTGTGTTCGTACTTTGTGACTTCCTGTCTGTGGCTCTCAGCTACAACGCCATTTTCTTAAAAAAAGATTTATCAAAAGCCTCCAAATATAAAGTTTCATTTAAAAACTAGACTCAAAAAAAGGGATATCTGAGTTCAAACAGCTGCTTGAATTTGAAACCAACAGTGTTGAGAGTAACTTTATTATTATGTTTTAGACCATTTTTTGGTATTTATTTTGATGCTGTTTTATGTACTCTGGCACCTTATGTATACTAAAACTACAAAAATAATTCAGAGTTTCAGTCAGTTTCGGGGGGGGGGCACCCAGCACCCATCAGGAGCCAGATGTGGCTCATGGGTCGAACATCACTGATGTAAACAATAGAACGACACCACATATTAAGATTATACAGTAACGTTTGTGTTAAAACTTTTAATTACTTTTTTACTTACCTACTTTATTTTGATTCAAAATATCTTCATAACTAAGAAAATAATGTGAATAAAAATATGAACCCATATGTATCAGCAGCCTTCAAAGATTATTAGAAAATAAAAAAAAACAAAATAGAGATTTAGAGGTTTATTCTACATGGAAAGGACGTCTGCTCGCAACCAGTTTAACACAATACAAGAACATTTTTATGACAGAATAGAAATAAAACACACACAGTATTGCATAGAGAGATTCAGTATTACCTTTAACAAATTATTTTAGGGCTTTTTGAAGTCTGTCCAGGTGGATCGTTAGTTTATCGGCTGCTCAAAATCCTTTTTAACACTCACCTGATCAGATCTGTGCTCAGATACGTGTTATATCCCATCTTCATGTCACCATTGTTAGTTTGATCAGGCCTCGTGTTTGCTGGAAGAAATAAATACACAGTAAGATTAAATGATTATGATCACTGAAATAAAACATACTAAAGAATATAAAGTGCGATTAGAAAAAACAGGGGCGTCTGTAGAATTTGAGGACATTAAGGGCCCAGATGTTTCTTGAAGAAAAAAAAAAGAAAAAAAACTTTTATTTAAAGAAAAGCATGTTGTCTTTTTTAAAAAAACAAATTGAAAATGGTGATTTATTTTCCCTTTTAAATTCATGTTTTGTTTTTTTTTCCTTTAAACTTTTGGGTATGTTTTACATACTTTGGTGGATTCTTTTTCTTTAAAAACTTTTGGAGTTTTTTCGTTTCTTTGAAACAAGACTTGTGGTGATTTCTAAATTTATTTTGGGTCATTTTCTTTTTCTCTAATTTTTTTTGGAATTTGCTTTTCTCTGAAAAGTTTTGGCAGTTCTGCAGAAATAATTAAAAATCACCAAAATGACTCTTTATCACAGCCAGAAACTGTAAAAAAAAAATTAAAAATAAATAAAAAATATAATTTATTGTTGGATTTTCACATTTTTTTATGTTCCATGAATCGTGTGATACCAACACTTTTCTTCGAGTCCCTCAGGGAGGCTCAGAGGAAAAAAACTGTAGCTTTGTGGAGGGTCAAAAAAGTCCAAACAATCCAGAAAAACAGTTTTTCGAGTCCCTTGTGGTCCATTCAGAATGGTCCCAGCTGTTGGACCTCGACCCACCATTTGGGAACCACTGCCATTATAATTTAAACAGAAACAAACAGCGCAACATATAACTTTAAAGAACCAGCACATGGAAAACCTAATAACTACAAAAAGTTCATTAGCTGGCTTAATGCGAAGAACCGTGTATTGACAGCACTGAGGTTACTATAGTAACCACTAGCTTCCAGTGGCGCCAAAAGTGAACTCCTTGAAACACATTTTCTGCAAGAAAAACAAAACAAAACAACAATGACCTGAACTTCCGTCAGTCTGACGCTCACCCGGAGCAGAAACTGTCAGAGGGCGACAGCGTTTCTGTCCATCGTCCAGTCAACAAACACGTTGGGGAGCACGCACGGGACCTTTCACCGGAACTTCCGCCGCGATGACGTCACCGATCACCTGACCACTGCTAATGCGCAAGGACCCAAAAAAAGAAGAAAAGCATTTTTTTTTACTGTAAATTTGTTCATGATTCTAGCATTAATTAACATTTTCGGCTGTTTATTTCGTTTAAATAATGATAGGACTGTTGTATAATGCAGTGGTTCCCAAATGGTGAGTTGTGGTCCAACAGTGGGTCACGGGACTATTCTGAAAGTTTGCAAAAAAATGTATTTTATTTTTAAATTTTTTTTAGCCCCACATTTTGTTCAAGGACCGTCAAAATTTTGAGAATCCAACAGTTTATGGCTGTGATAAAATGTGTCACTTTTTGCCATTTTTATTTGGACGGGCCTGCAGCTTGAAAGACATGTTTTCTTTCAAAACTGACCAAAGACTTTTGAAAAATAAATAAATAAATAAAAGAGCACTTTACATATCAATCAGATGAGACAGGTGTGTTTGGAGAGGGACAGATAATCCCAAAAAAAACTGCAAAAGGACTCCTGCACAGTGTCTTAATAGAGAAAAAAGCTGCCTATTTGTTGTTTTTTTTAAAGAAAACAAAATTAAATAAAGATTTTAACAATCACCAAAAGTGTCTTGGATAAAAAAAAAATCCAGGAGACCCCGATCAAATCCTTGAAATGGTTTAAACTTATTGCACTTCATTCTTGCCATTTTCTTTTAATTTCACTGTGTTTTAAGCCCACGCGTAATTCACATTTTATCAAACTGAAAATTAATATGTGACATCTGCTCTTATGTGCGGTCTCTGAACCAATGGCTGATGAAAAATCTGGGTCCAGTTGCTGCACCAGTTGAAAATCACTGAATTAAGAGCTATTATCTCCCAGTATAGATGTGTAAATTGAAGCACAGCTGCAGAGTTGTTGCACAAACAGCGCGCTGCCCGGAGGCGCTTTTACATGACTGTGAGACAAAATTACAGATTGTGTTGTGGTAGCCTGTTGGTGTTTGCATGCCTCGACACTGTGCCCTGTTTTATGTATGTGAGTGCGCGCGTGTGCTTGAGAGCGTAATTGTGCGTATTCCTCCGCCAATTTGCGGTGCAGAAAACCACAGCGCGCGGCGGAGAATAAAATAAAAGTCCTAATTAACTTAAATAAGCTTTACTAATATGTTTTGTTTGTGGGAGATAAAACTAAAACTTTTAAGCAGGTGGTGAGACACGGCGGGTAGATGAGGCCGAGACTGGCTGCTGGGACGCACATCCAGTTACAAGCTTTTACGCACGCGTAACACATACATCGACGTGCACGCGCGCACACTTCCACTCTGGCTCATACATAAAGGAGAGCAAACAGTTGAAGACTTTCGGAGGCAGACGGCAAAAATGACAAGTATGCGGGATGCTGCGCTCCATCCAAGCGGAGCCCGGCGCGCGGTTTTACGCACAGTGGCACGTCCGAGCTCATCCACAAAGACCCTTAGCCTTCCCCAGTTTATCCTGATCATATCAGTGATGCTGCTGGTCCCGGTCCAGCTAGCATCAGCTCATCCTCAGTGTCTGGACTTCGCGCCACCTTTCAAACCCTCGTGGCACCTGGAGTTTTGCACGCAGTACGAGCAGTTTGGCTGCTGCGACCAGAAAACAGACAACGTGATCGCGGAGAGGTACTGGGACATTATTGACCAGCTGGAAGCGGCGGGTGATGAGCTCTGTGCAGACATGCTGAAGGAAATAATGTGCCAGGTGAATATATTTGCATGTCTCGAGTACTTTTTACGATGCAACTTTTTTTTCTGTCATTGAACAAACTTATTTTCCAGAATACAACATTGCTCAGTGCGATGGTAAGTAGTTAATTACTCAATAAATTTCTGTTTCAATTAATTAATTTTGAACCCCCAGTAAAACTGGTGATTTTTTTATAAACATGAGAACAAAAAGTAATAACTTGGTGAGAAATGTTCCACAAATAGCAATAAATAAGTAGATTTCGAAAAATATTTTAAAAGCTAGGGGAAAAGAGAAAAAATAGATGGAAACGATATTTAAAAGGGTCATAAGTATATTTAACATTATGTTATAAAAATTATTATAATATTAAATCACTTTTTTCCCAAGTAATTTTCTTAGGTGCTTTTAAACTTTTTCTTTTCCTTCTTTTATTTATTTATTTATTTATAGTTTTAGGTAACTTTCTTGTACTTTTTTGCTAATTTTTGGACTCATTTCTCATTCAAAGCTTGGAAAAAGTATTTATGACGATCATTATTTTATATTTAAAATTAAAAACTCTTATTTTTTGAAGCACTTTTTCGAAGGTATTTTTGAAAAAATATTTTTTCTCTTTTAAATGATTTTCAGTTAATTGTCTTGTATTTCTTTAGTCAATGCAAATACAAAATACAATTATTACATGTCAAGAAAAGGTTTCCTTATTAAATAGAGAAAGATAATCGTACACCATCTGATTTCACGTTTCTCACTTTTCCAAAACTAAGATAAAAAACTTAGATTGACTCTTCTCCACCTTTAACTACAGTTTTAATGTCTTCATTTGTCAAAAACATCAGAAAATACAATTTTATCTGTTTTACTTAACCTCTCCTGTTTTTGTTCCAAAATAAAAGCCCTCTGACAACATTTGTCAACAGAATCCTACAGCTGTTGACACAAGGCTTTTTTTTACTGTAATCATTTGCAGGACTGAGTTGTTGACGATGCAGCAGATACACAACTTCAGACATGAGTGCAGTCTGTGCTTTTAATTGTGGAAATACAGTAGTTACAGCAGCAGGCAGCTCTGCAGAAGCGCTGAAACAACAAACGTCAGTGTGAACACACACCGGTCACAGTGTGACCTGGACGTCACCTCCAGGTCACCTGATGCGCCCTGCAAGTTATAGAAAGATGAGTGTCCATATTACTGACGGTATTTAAAATCACACTGTCAGGATTTCTAAATACTGAGGTGTACCGTAACACAGTGATACGGCTTAGACTTAACGTTTGAACTGCAACACTCTGAGGATGTTTTGGTGATGCCGAGAGGTGACAGATCATTAAATGTTCCCACAATGTTACATGAGAACAAAGGAAGAACATTTTAAAAGCAACATTCAGAACATGTTATTGAGGGCTGAGATTAGGCACCTTTTTTTCTTAGATGAAAATTTAATGTGATGTCACATGTTCACATAAAAAAAACATTTCATATTTTTTTGATGTTTATAGAGAATGTTGACCGAATTTTAAGAGGAACGTTTTGGGAACATAAAGAAAACTTGCCACTGAAAACGTTACAAAAACATTCAGTTGTTTCATTGTAACAGTCTCAGAACATTTTTAGAACCAAAAATGGCGAGCTGGGTGTGGCCCAGGCTTCGGGGACACATCTTTGTCAGCCCTGGGAGGGTTAAGTGCTTTCAGTTGGACAAAGTGCACCTTTAATTTTCCCTCCTGTCTTAACAGTCCTCTGAAACGTCTCTGTGATTATCAGTAACCTGCAGCGTCTCATGTCTGCTCCATCCAGGAGTGCTCTCCATACGCAGCCCACCTGTATGACGCCGAGGACCCGTACACACCTGTCCGAGAGCTTCCTGGCCTTTGCTTCGGCTACTGCTCCGAGTTTCACGGCAAATGTCGCCATGTGGTCAAATACCTAACTGAGAACCAGCTGCTGCGGGACACCTCAGAGCGAGACGTGTCCACGTTCTGCAGCGTGGTCGACCTGTCCGACCAGGACTACTGCTACCCCAACGTGCTGAAGAGCGCCGACCTGAACAGCAACCTGGGACAGGTGGCGGAGGACACCAAAGGGTGTCTCCAGGTGTGCCTGACAGAGGTGGCCAACAACCTCAGGAATCCCGTGCTGATGCTTCACAGCGGCGACGGCACGCATCGCATGTTCGTCGCCGAACAGTTGGGATTCGTGTGGGTTTATCTGCGCGACGGCAGCCGGCTGGAGCGGCCATTCCTGGACATGAGCGGGGAGGTGATGACCACGCCCTGGCTGGGGGACGAGAGGGGCTTCCTGGGGATGGCCTTCCACCCCAAATATCGAGACAACGGACGCTTCTTCATCTACTACTCCATCCTGGTCAACAGTGAGCTGGAGAAAGTTCGAGTCAGTGAGATGAAGGTGTCTGCGCACGATATGAACGCGGCCGACGCTCACTCAGAGAGGTACACGAAAAGGAACGTGTCCTTCTCTTTACTGCATCAGAGTACAGCCGTTAATATGCACGTCTGCGCAAACTGCAATTACCCTGTGAAAGACAGGGAGGACTGTGCTGTCACACACCCCCGAGGCTGTCAGAGCACTATACATCATATAGGCCTAAACATGTCCTGAGCTTAACCCTTTGAAACCTGGATCAACTGTTTATTAATGCAGACGCCTTCCTCAACCTATTCAACCCTCTAAACCTGAGCAAACTGATTTCTGTAGAGAAAAAAAGGCAAGAAATGTCCCACAAATTGTGAGAAATAAGTAAAAGGTGACAAGAAAATGATTTGAAAATCAGTTTTTACAAAGGGGGGGATTAGAAAATTAGAAAATAAAATTAAAAAAAAGAAAAAAAAAGTCCATAAAACTATATTTAGAATTATTATAATTCTATATGTAAAAATTTATGACAGAACAAAAATATATACATCGATTAAAATAAATCTTGTTTTTTCTCTCTTTTTACCTTTTTTTTTTTTTTTTAAAAACTTGTTAAAATAAACAAATCAAATATTTTTATTTTAAACTGCATCAGTTTTTCGTTAACTTGAATTAAATCTTACAAAAAATACAAAAATATTCTGCACACTAGATGATGCTCCCATGAATATTTGTTACCTCCATGTTGAGGAGGTAATAAATGCTCATCAGACTCTTTTTCTGTATTTATTTTTGTTCCATCCAGCACCTATTATTCAACTGCTTTTTGATTACATGAAACCTTGGTTGCATTGCAGAGAAATTGACCTGGAAATTAGTTTTTAAAAAGGGAGGGGGGATTATTCGAAATTAAAAGAAATAAATAAAATGTCCACAGAACTATATATATGCAGTGAAGAGAACTGGGGGCAATCTAACACTTCTGAAATGTAGGAGAAGCATGAAGTTGAATTAAATGAAGTTGCATGAAATTTAAAGTAGCAGAAAATGCAAATACTCAAGTAAAGTGCAAGTACTTCAACACTGTACTTGAATACTCCATCATTGGGTGTCGCTTACTCAGAAGTCGGAGCCTGCAGTGTTGTTGCTAATCAGAAGATTGCTGATCTGTCACAGAGTTAATTAAATCGCCTCCAGAAACCGAAATTAATTCAAACAAGTAACCACTATCATGTTCACTTTCCGATGTTTATAAAACAAATTTCATGACAATTGCCAAAATCTTTTGGTTTGTTGTGTTGTCAGAAAGCTCAGACGGAGCAAACCCTCCCTCAAAGCTATCACGTCTTCCCGAAATTCAGGTGAAACGTCTCTGAACGCCCGAGGCCCGCTCTGCTATCACTCCTTTTTGTTAGACAATAATTACAGATGGATTAGTGTCATTTGCCAAAGCGTCAATTGAGGATTTAATTCCCAGATGAATCTTGACCTGAAGGCGTTCTGCAGAATATTTATCTCTGAAAAAACAACAAATATCATCTCTGGAGGATGCGATTGTGCTGAACCCGCAGCCTTTGTTTTACTCTCAGGGTCATTTTGGAGATCGAGGAGCCGGCGGCGAACCACAACGGAGGCCAGCTGCTGTTTGGTCTGGACGGATATTTGTACATCTTTACTGGTGATGGTGGAAAAGCTGGAGATCCATTTGGGAAATATGGCAACGCACAAAACAAGTAAACCAAATTATTGTGTCGTAACAGAAACCACGAGTCTCAAGCATTGTTTTTTGATCGTATTAAAATATTGTCTGTGGGATGTAAAGTTTCAGGCGGCACTAAAATGATCAACTTCTCCACTTTTACTGCAGACTGATATTTAATGTATAGAGAGCTCAAGTCCTGATGCTTCGCCAAACATTTAAATCTAATGTTCAAAGAACATTTAAAGGACATTTATCATTTCAAATAATGTTCGTGTAAGGTTAAAAGCTGACTGAGACGTGACGTTTTAACTGCGATATTGTGAGGATGTTTTGGTGATGTTGAGAGGTTACGCAGGAAGTGTCCCAGCTAGCAGGGAACGTTCCCAAAACACTGTCTAATACAAGCTGCAGTCGCTTGGTTCCCTCATCAGAAAACCTGTTTTTCAACACGTTCTCCTCCCAAACCGCCACATGTTGCTGCTTTGCAGTGGACCTCCACGTCTTCATATTACGCTCTAAATATCCTTCTGCGTCTGCTTTTGACGTTTTAGGATACACAGTGATGTCAACAAAAGCACAAAAACATTCCCTATCGCTGACCACGGAGGGAGGCCGGCGCGGCGACTTGGAGCACGGCCGAGTCCGGTTAAAGTCTGACTGAGGTGTTTACATGATGGAATAGCTCGACATCCAGTCAGATTATCTGGGTGTGTTTGTTCGATTTCGAGAAATACGATTTAGTCCGATTTCAGTCAGACTAACATGTTAAAATGTATTTTAAAAGTCCAGTTTTGGTCAGACTAACAAAATATTTCCACTTTTTCTATCATCATGTTACATACTGATGGACTTTGAGACGATAACTCATGTCCAGGTTTTAAGACTCATACCTCTGTGCCCTCGATTAGGGATCCAGATCTGTCTGAGACCTCTGAACTGTTTTTTTTGTAAGGAGCGCTCTGTTGGGAAAAGTGCTCCGCATCGACATAGACGGGAGTGACTCCAGTGGGAAGCAGTTCAGGATCCCCCCCGATAACCCGTTCCTCCGTGACCCCGAGGCCCGGCCTGAGGTGTACGCGTACGGCGTCAGAAACATGTGGCGCTGCTCTGTGGACCGCGGAGACCCCGTCAGCCGCTACGGCAGGGGCAGGATCTTCTGCGGAGACGTGGGTCAAAACCGCTACGAGGAAATCGACATTATTGTGAAGGGAGGAAACTACGGATGGAGAGCCAAAGAGGGCTTCGAGTGCTACGATCTGAAACTGTGCCACAACTCCTCGCTGAGTGAGTATTTTCTGCTCAAACTTCTCCGATGAGTTGTTTTCCGTCTCGTTCGGTTCTTTCACCACCTGTCATTTCCAGCACGATTCGCTGCTTTCGGTCTAATTTTGATGCTTCAGATTTGAGTTCTGTTCATCTTTCTCTGCCACCACAGATGACATCCTCCCCATATTTGCGTACAGCCATCATGTTGGGAAGTCTGTGACGGGGGGATATGTGTACAGAGGATGTGAATCACCCAATCTCAACGGTCTGTACATTTTTGGAGACTTCATGAGTGGGTAAGATTGTGTCGATCTCGGCCAAATAGTTTACTCCAACTGTTGTGAAAAAAAGAGCTTCTCAGGAGCGAAGGGAGGAACAGCTTGTTTGCTCAGCTGTTAAATTTGAATCAATTAAAAAAGAAAAAAACATGCATTTTTTAAATCAAATGACATCACTTGAATCCTCCCTGGCTTATATTACAATTTAATAGGCCCTAAACAAGCACAAGGAGACACAAGATGACTACAAAGCTACACAAAAAGGACATAAAATGACCTCAAAGAGACACAAAATGACTTTAGTGAAACATAAAATTAACTCAAGGAGCCTAAAAGAAAAACTACAAAACAACCATAAGGAGACACAAAATGATTTAAAAAAAGACATAGAATTGCCTCAAAGAGACACAAAATGACCTTACTCAGATATAAAATGATCCCAAAGAGTCCAAAACAACTACAAACAGGACAAAACAACCACAAGGAGTCACAAAATGACTAGAGAGCTACACAAAATGACCAAAAAGGACATAAATTAGCCTCAAACAGACACAAAATGACCTTATGTAGATATAAAATGATCTCAAATAGCTACAAAATGGGACAAAACAACCACAAGGACACAAAATGACTAAAAAGCAACCCAAAAATGACTAAAAAAAGGTCATAAAATTGCCTCTAAGAGACACAAAATGACTCTGCTAAGACATAAAATTGCAAAACAAACACACAGAGACACAAAAAGATGCAAACGAGACACAAAACCAGCACAAACAGTACGTATATATAATACAGTTGAGAGATGAACTAATAATTCCTGCCCTAAATGTGATAAATGTTTGTTCGTAAGTCGAATCATGGCGTTAGAGGAAGATAAGGCGGCAGGAAGCTGGAGGGAGAGGAGCGTGTGCATGGGCGAAACCAAGACGTGCTCGTTTCCTGGACTCATCAACCATCATCACAAGTTCATCATCTCGTTTGCTGAAGACGAAGCAGGTGACGTTCACTCTCACAGCGTTTGGTTATTATTCGGATTCGTTTATTTACCTTTACGTCAATTTAACGAGTTTGCTTTTTTATTTTTAGGGGAGCTATATTTTCTGGCCACTGCGTACCCGAGTGCCACGTCTCCGTATGGGACTGTTTTCAAATTCATGGATCCGTCCAGGTGAGGTATCGGACTCGGCTTACAATTAACCCCTTAGGACCTGCTTTTTCAAAATCAGGCTTAAAAATGTTTAATATATTAATATGATTTTCCACTTTTATTGAATAATTTTTTTAACCAGCATCAGAATTTTAACCCGTTAAATGCCAGGTTTCTGTCACCATGACATTATATTTTTAGATGAAAAAAAACACACCAAAACTACACCCTAAGTAGCCTGGGATGTGTCAATGATTAGCAGCAACATTTATTTTTATTATTATTTTTGTGCAGTGTCAAATACTCACATTGTATCGCTCTGCACACAAAATGCGTTTTTTAAAATTAGGCTATGAAAAATATTTTACATTAATATGATTTTCTACTTTAACTGAGTTAATATTTTAACCATTAGTCCTAATCATAAATATCAAGCATCTGTTGATTTTCAGAATTTTAACCCTTTAAATACCATTAGGTTTAAAAAATATATATATATTATTTTCAATATACAACATTCAAAGTATTTTTTTTTCACAGTCTGGGATATGTCAGTGATCAGCAGCGACACTGACTGTGACAGGTCACCTAGTGGAAATAGCATGTTTTTATGCCAAATATGGTCAAAATTACATCATCAGGTGGAAAATAGTCAAAATGGCAAATGGGGAGGCATACCATGACACTCTCAAGGAGACTGAAAAAAACTCAAGAAAATTAAATTGTTTTTTAACATTTTTGGAAAAATCTGAATAAATATGTTTTATGTTTTGCCCCCATTTAAACTTAAAAAAAACTCTTTTCAGACGTGCTCCTCCGGGGAAATGCAAGCAGAAACCGCTGCCTGTCAAAGTGAGAGGGAAGAAGTTTCCTTTTGTGCCGCGGGAACGTGAGTCACCTCAGCTTACCTTCACATTTTTATGACTTTGTCTTCAAACTTTATGCTTCAATTTAATGCACAAAACCTGACAAACCTCTGAAATTGCACTTTAACAGAAATACTTCCACTGTGTTTTTTTTTCATTTTTCTAAAGGGTATAAAAATAGTTTTTGTGCACTAAATATACACAACATATTTTCAACTCAAATAAAATGATGTTCGAGGTTTGTGTATAAAGATATCTGTTCTGGCACGCAAAACAAAATGCAGGCGTGCGCTTTTTATGCCTCAGTGTTCCTGTCCTCAGCAGAACCTGTTTTTTTATTCCCCACTTTACGTCTATATGCTGCCAAAATGTATAACGCATTGAGGTCATATATAAAAACTAGAAAAAGAAGTCTCCCGTTTTACATCAAACGTACTTCAAATAAAAAAGAGACAAAAAAGGAAAGCATTTCAAACATTCAGATCTTTTTTTTGGAGCCAAATATTCAAACCAGGCTTATAAAATTCAACATATGTGGCTGCAGAGTTTAGTATAAAACTGTGAAAACGGTATTTACTGACACATGTGCCGTTTCAGTGACTGTGCTGGACACGAATGCAAAACCTACGAGACCACCGCCAAGAAAAATCAAACTCACCACCAAACCGACGCTGACGACGAGCCGCGACAGACCTGCGACGACTGCAGCCAGCACGACGACCACGACCTCGACCACGACCACGACCACGACCTCGACCTCGGGGAGCACTGCTGTGAAGCCGAGAAGAAAACCACTTGATAAGAAAACAAAGACAAATAAGTTTAAACCATGGAATAAAAATAAAGTCGCCAAGAAGCAGCCAGCAAAAGCACAGCAGAAGAAGACGTCTTTGACACAGAAAAACAAAGAACAATCACAAAAGTCGGCCGTGGTGACGCCTGTCAAAGTAAAACCAAAGATCAAACAAACAGTCACAGCTGATTTAAAAAATAACTCTCTCAAAAAGACCAACAGCCTGAAAGACGACGCAAAGTTTCCTCGGAGGAAAGCTGCACCGAAACCAATCAGACACGAGAGCAACAGCACGAAGCTGAAAGATTCTGCGAAACTAAATCACGACTTCATGAACAAAACGAAGACAAACATGAAGACAAACAGAACAATGCAAAACAAACCTCAGGTGAAAAGAAAGCCAACAAAAAACACTTTAAGAGATATTTTTGATTGACTGAATCTTTTTTTGTAAATGTTTGTGAATCTATCAGTGTTGAATGTCATGTTTTAAAGGAATAGTTCAACATTTTAGGAAATATGCTTACTTGCAGTTTTTTTGGTCAACCACCTACCAGCACCTTTAAAGCTGACTGATTAACACATTAAATCCAGTTAATTTTAAGAAATATTTCACCCACTGAATGATCACTTGTTTCTACCAATGCTCACTGCATAATACGTTGACTGGCCGCTTTAAATCAAAAAAATAAATTTAAAAACGCAGCAGTAAATATGTAACCATAGGTGATGCACTGAACTCAAGTGACAAAGAAGCTCATTTACGTTTTACTGAAATGCAAACATTTCTTAATTTGCAGTAATTAGCACAGCGTGAACGTGAAAGCTCTGTTGAATTTAATTTGTTTCCTAAAATGTTCAACTATTCCTTTCAAGTACAAAGCACAACTGTTGCATGCGATTATGCACGTAACGACGCTGTTTCTTTTGCATTTTATTTTCTGGCTGTCATATAATTGAAGCCTTAATCACACCTTGTCTGTGTTTAAAACATATTATTCTGGAGGGGAAATAAGCAGAAAACAGGAAAAAAAACTTCTAAGCCAAGTGTTGTTAAAATGCTCTAATTTTAGAGAGCACGAAAGTGTCAAAAATAAACATTAGAAACTGTCTGTGTGTGTCTGTGTCTCTGTAATTAAACTTCACACTAATGATCATAACAAACCGCAGCTCATGTCAGCGCTCGAGCAGGCTGTAGGACATGTCCACGCTGGAGCAGGCTGTCGGACATGTCCACGCTGGAGCAGGGTGTCGGACATGTCCACGCTGGAGCTGGTTGTCGGACATGTCCACGCTGGAGCTGGTTGTCGGACATGTCCACGCTGGAGCGGGCTGTTGGACATGTCCATGCTGGAGTGGGCTGTCGGACATGTCTGCGTTGGAGCAGGCTGTTGGATGTGACCACGCTGGCGGGGGCTGTCACACATTTCCAGCTTGAGCCGGCTGTCGGACATGTCCGTGCACTGGAGTGGGCTGTTGGACATGTCCGTGTGCTGGAGTGGGCTGTTGGACATGTCCGTGTGCTGGAGTGGGCTGTCGGACATGTCCGGGCACTGGAGCGGGCTGTTGGACATGTCTGTGTGCTGGAGTGGGCCGTGGACATATCCATGTGCTGGAGTGGACTGTTGGACATGTCCGTGTGCTGGAGTGGGCCGTGGACATGTCCGTGTGCTGGAGCGGGTTGTTGAACATGTCCGTGTGCTGGTGCGGGCTGTTGGACATGTCCGTGTGCTGGAGTGGGCTGTGGACTTGTCCGTGTGCTGGAGCGGGCTGTCAGACATGTCCGTGTGCTGGAGCGGGTTGTTGGACATGTCCATGTGCTGGAGTGGGCTGTCGGACATGTCCGTGCGCTGGAGCGGGCTGTTGGACTTGTCCGTGTGTGCTGGAGCGGGTTGTCGGACATGTCCGTGCGCTGGAGTGGGCTGTTGGACATGTCCGTGCGCTGGAGCGGGCTGTTGGACTTGTCCGTGCGCTGGAGTGGGCTGTTGGACATGTCCGTGCGCTGGAGCGGGTTGTTGGACATGTCCATGTGCTGGAGTGGGCTGTTGGACATGTCCGTGTGCTGGAGCGGGCTGTTGGACTTGTCCGTGCGCTGGAGCGGGCTGTTGGACTTGTCCGTGCGCTGGAGCGGGTTGTTGGACTTGTCCGTGCGCTGGAGCGGGTTGTTGGACTTGTCCGTGTGCTGGAGCGGGTTGTCGCACATTTACAGGTTACAGGAATCTCACCACTGAACGAATGAATTATTTTCAATACCTTTCATGCTTGGAATTGTTTTTCTGTCTTTTTATTATCACATTCTGAGATTTGTCAAAGATTATCAGCAACATTGGTTTTTATACATGATTATTTTTTTGTGCAGTGTCAGATACTCACACTCATACTGCTTTGCACACAAAATGCGCTTTTTCAGAATAGTATTTTTATTATATTAATCTATATATATTTTATTTTCTCATAATTCTCCCCCTTTTTAAAAACTACTTTTGAGGTCATTTTCAGGTCAGTTTCTTTACATTGCAACTATTTTTGGAAGTTTTAATTCAAGCCCTAACTAAAGTGAAGCAGTTAAAAATAATAATAATAATTTGTGTATTTATACCCCTTAGGACAACTTTAAATACCCTGCAGTATTACAGGCCCCCCTCAAATACACGCCTCACATCCAGCACCTCGCCACTGAAATGAGCCAAACCACCTCTGAAAAAGCAGCAGGAAATCGACGTCACACTGATCAGAAACAGAAGCATAAGTTATTTAAAGATTTGTGGGTCTGAAAATATAAAAGTGTTGCACTCAGATTTAATGTAAGTCTGCCGTGTGTCTCTATACGGTCAGGAGCCCTGCAAATTACAGAGCTACAGAACCACTCATTTGTGCTGAAACGTTTTTAAAACACAGCTCGGCTTCTGCGACCTCCGACTTCATGTTTCAACACATTTGTTTACCAAAAATAAAAGCCTTGTCTTCTAAAGTCAGAGACACAGCGGCTCCTGTTTGTCCTCACTGTCGTCTCTTTAATGTGGCCATTTTCTGCTAACGAGGCGCTTTGCCGTCAGATGACTCACGACGTGATGTTGTCCTCCTTTTAACGAGGTTTCAGCGTTTAAGTGTTTTATGTTGTTTTCTTAACAGTAAAGTTGACCTGAGACATGCTGTCCAACACTGATGGACGGGACTGAATTTAAATTTTAGGTACTTTTTGGCTGCAGGTGGAGATCACACGCCACAGATACTCAACTGACTTTGTTTGGGGGCCACTTTCGCATTATGACAGGAGGCCAGGGGCCAATCGCAGCGGCCCCATACGTGTTTCTAGGATTTTAGGACATTTCTTGGATTTTAGGATGTTTCTCAGATTTGTAGGATGTAAGGACACTTCTGCTATTTCAGAATGTTTCTGGTATTTTAGGACATTTTTAGGATTTTTGGACACTTCTAGGATTTTAGGATGTTTTAGGTATTGTAGGGCATTTCTTGGATTTAAGGATATTTCTCAGATTTTAGGACATTTCTAGGATTTTAGGATGTTTTAGGTATTGTAGGGTATTTCATGGATTTAAGGATATTTCTCAGATTTTAGGACATTTCAATAATTTTAGGATGCAGCTATTGTAGGATGTTTCTGGTATTTTAGGATATTTTCAGATTTTAAGATGTGAATATTTTAGGATGTTTCTACCCATACCAAGTCATAATTGTGAGACACTTTGTTATTTTGCAATTCGTAGTCAACTTCTTGATGAAGTTACTAGATGACTTAAAGATCTTTTCTCATCGCGCTGGCAGAGATGAGCTTCCATATCTAGACTTTATTCAGCCTCACAGAGCTGCACCAGGACTACAGACCTTTACTCACTGACTGAAGAAAATCTAAATTATATTAACACTTACAGCCATTTTTTTAGGTAGAGAGCAGGTAAGTAAGTTTTTGAGCCTCTGATGAAAACAGATCCACTTTAAGATGAAACCGGAGTGCTTCTGCTTTAACGTCGACTCCAGTGAAAATCTGTCAGCTCTGTGAGAAATGTAGCACCGTTCCTCGACTTACTCTCAGCGATGAAATGATGATCTGCGACTGACCACAAAAAACAGTGTGCAGGTCTAATTTGATTAAGAGAAAAAAAAGAAATTAAGAAGGGATTATGGCAAAAACTGGCTTGTCAAAACATGATCTTTATCTTTTTTAAGCAAATTGGGATATTAACTTTAATGAAACATGGGAATCTTTTAAGACAAAAACTGAAAATTAGAGGATTGAAAGTATTGGTTTAAATCATGTTTGCAGAAATAAATAAAACCTATGAAGCTCCACAATTAAATTAGTTCATAAATCACAGAAAAAACTATTCACAAGATTTATGTTTTTAAGCAGAGGTAGTGTTTTTGTACTTGACAAGTATTTTTTTGTTAATTAAAGGATGTGAGAAGTGATGCATATTTTAATTTTCTCAGCGTTTTCGACAGTAAAGTTTCTGTAGGTGGCTTTCTCTTTTTAATCCACTCGAGCTGACCTTGTAATCAGCTGAAGCAGCTGTCACGGCTGCAACATACAAATCTGCTGGTCTAAAACAACATATCAAAGCTGAAATCGTGTACATGAGCAACAAAGAGGCTAATTTTTATAAAATATCCAGATATATCTTCCTTCCCTGTACAGGCTGCGGTGGCGCTTCAGTAAAGGCACATTGCTCCCTACTGGCCGCAGTATGGAACTAAAACTGGGTCTCAGCTTCGCTGCTTAATCATTCAAAGAGGGTTCAAATACATTTTGACCTATAAAATTTAATGACTTTTCATGACTTTGAGGCAAGTTTTCAAGACAATACTTTCAGTGTTTTTTATCAGTTCTTTTTAATTGCAGATTATAAAAAAAATGTGGGTTTTTTTCTTTAAAACTTTTTTAGTAGTTTTGACAGAAAGGCAATCTTGGTGATTTTTTGGGGCTTTTTGAAAAAAATAAAATATTTTTAGAGGAAAAAAGTGGCTTTTATTTTCTTTTTGGTGATTTTTTTTTTAATTGGATTTTTTTTCTAAAAACAATTTAGGTGGTTTTTAAAGACAACATTTTGGCCTGGGGCTTAAATACACGCTGAAAGAAAAAAATCTTAATTTTTTTTTTTTTTTTTTAAAAATTCAGCTCTTTTTCTCTTTAAAAAATGTCTGGCAATTTTTATAGAAAAAATCTTGTTTTTTTTTCTTTAAAAACTTGGCTCTTTACTTTAAAACTTTTTTGTCAAGTTATAAAGAAAAAAATCTTGATTTCTTTATTTTGTTTTTTTTTTTCTTTAAACATTTTGGTGGTATTTTTTAAAAACATTTTTAAGAAAACATGTTGAAGATTTTTTTTTACCTTTAAACATTTTGTGAATATTTAAAGAAAAAAGTAGACTTTCTATATTCTGTTATTTTGTGCTACTAAAAAAAATAAGTTGAAGACATGAAAATGTTACTATTGGATAAAGATAATTTTCAATATATGAAAGATTTCTCAAAAGCTGAGACTAATAACACCCCAAATGTTCTGCTACTTTTTGTTTATTCCATGAAAGCTTACACATACAGCGTACTCTATTAAAAAGTCTTTAACCTGTTTAACTTCTCTCTTTAATAGCAGCGTGTATTTCAGGATTTAGTTAATGGTTAAATTAACGTGTAGTTGTTAGTAATTTGTTCAAATAGCACCATTAGTGTTACAAAACAACTGACAGACAATTAATATAAATAATCAATTGCTCTAAAAATTGTTATATTTCATGTAACCTCAGCTGATTTGTCTCTCCGTGAATCAAAGCTGTTTGAAAAACAGTGATTTTGTTACATATTAGTGAACTTTGAGATGAATAAACATATTTTAGTGTTTTTTCTACTGTGTATGTGCTCAGTGATTATGCCAACAATTAAGATTTTTTTAAAGATTTTAAAGAGTTTTTCTCTCTCTGACTCCCACCATCAGCGGCTGATCTGATAAACCACATCGCCGACCTGCAGGGTCCCCGTCTTCTTCACCTTGTGCAGCTGTCCAAACAACGGGGACGACTTGTAGATGTGCTTCTCGGACGGTTTGCATTGACGATAACTGTAAAAAAAAACCCCAAAAAAACCCCAAAAAAACGAACAACATATATATGTATATATCAGAAAGAATTTAACGTCATTTAGGTATAAAATCCGGAAGAAAAAAAGCAATGATGAATTTCATGTAAATATGTCTCCATTCCTAAAATTCGACTTTGTTAAGAGAAATGATCCACTGGGGTCTACTTGACTGATAAAACTGATTCAGTAGACGGACTTCAAAAGTAAAACAGTTTGTTTTTCAGAGAGGAAAAAACCTCTATAACACACTCTAATAATACCACTTTAGATACATTAAAAAAGCACACACCTCGTCTATTTTTGATGGAGGACATTTCTAGGATTTTATGATGTTTTTAAGACTTTGGGACATTTCTAAGATTTTAGGACATTTCTAAAATCTTTGGAAATTTCTGGGATTTTTTGCAGGATTTTAGGATGTTTCTAAGATTTATGATGGGTCTAGGATTTTAGGGCATTTCTCTCTGACTTTAGGAGGTTTCTCAGATTTTAGAGGGTTGTTCAGTTTATTGGACATTTTGGGGTTTTAGGATGTTCCTAGGACTTTCGGACATTCCTAGAATATTGGGATGGAGCTGCAGCACATTGCACAAGCACTGTGTGTGAACTATATACTATGTAATTATGAGGATGACTGTATTTTAATAACTAAAACACAGCCACAAATCTTTGATCTATGTCATTAAAAACTGGACTTTTAACACTGAAAACTTTGTCTGTGGGCTACGGCACAATCAGGGGTCCCACAGCTTTGGACACACTGTATTCCCACTTTTTAAGATGTTTTAATGCCACGCAAGACCAAATTGTAAAAAACAAAACTGAAAGAAAAAACACATGAACGGACCTTTTGACTCAAAGCAGATGTTTGTGCCAAATTTGAAGAAATTCCCTCAAGGTATTCCTGAGAAACCGTGTTCACGAGAATGAGATGGATGCAAGATCAGAGTGACCTTTGACCACCAAAATCAAATTAGTTCATTGCTGAGTTCAAGTGGACGTTTGTGCCATATTTAAAAAAATACCCTCAATGAATTCTTGAGATATCATGTACAGGGGAATGAGGCATGAGAGTTCACAGTGACCTTGACCTTTGACCACCAAAATCTAATCAATGCATAACTGACTGACTACATGGATGTTTGTGCCAAATTTGAAGAAAATACCTCAAATCCTTCTTGAGATATAGCCTTCATAAGAATAAGAAGGACGCAAAGTCACAGTGTCCTTTGACCATCGAGATCTAACCAGTTTATCCTGGAATCCAAGGGGATGTTTGTGCCAAATTTGATGACAGTCACAAAGTAGCTCTGGTTTTAGTTCTGAGGTAGAGAGGGTTTTTGTCTGTCCATTATTTGTATGTATGATCCAATAACTGTTCATTTTTAGGCTGAAGTCGAGCTGCTGATGTTTAACACTCGTTAAATAAAACAGTGTAAACTTTACCTCTTCAGTGTGTCCAGAGGCTCTTTTCTGCTGATTATACCAGTTTCAGGGTCGACGGTGGTGAAAACACATCTGGAAACAACAAAAGTCACAGGTGAGTTTGCATCCATCCTGTTAACCCTAAAACTCTGCAGTTAGAAAGACGAAATCAAGCATTTTAACATTAAATACACACTTAAATTAACTTGTGAATTTTACTGTTGTCCCGGGATTCAAACCCAAACCACATCAGCGACTGCTCTGGATTTACTGCTGTTGAAAAAACGAAGTGATTCTGACTAAAATCTGTGTGAAGCATCAGCTGTTACCGTCCACATGACATTACACGCTGCAGTCTCACGCTGCCAATCTGGACCTCTTCCCACGAATCCTGAAAAAAATCAAAGCAGTTGGTTTTTGGAGTCGGAGATAAAATTAGTCCACGCTGCTCACAGGGAAAAGGGCGAGCGATTAGTCAGAAGTAAAGCACCAAATTATCATTTTTCCACAAAACAAAACCTCACGGGCTGTGGAGTAGAGACACACGGGATCTGTTATTTTGGTTTTTTTGTGGTTCTGATCTAATGTTTACATAAGTGCCTTGAGATGTTTTTCATTGTTTATGCAGCTAATAATCCCAATCCTGAAGCCAAACAGAGGAATCAGCAGGAGAAAAAAACAGAGCTACAACTGCAGATTTAAACAATCACACATACTTTTATCAAAGAAGTTCAATGACTTTTCCAAGACTCTGAGGCAAATTTTTAAGACAATACGTTCCCAAAACAACCATTGATGCTCCTCATCAGCTTTTTCATTGCAGATTTTGAAGCAAAAAAAAAATCAGCTTTTTTTTTTTCTTTAAAACATTTTTGGCAATTTTTAAAGAAATTTCTTGGTGATTTTTAGAGAAAAAATGTTGGCAGTTTTTCTTTTTTTTTTAATTTCTGTGATTTTTTGGGGGGGGGCATTTTTTCTTTAAAAAATGTTGGCTTTTTTCTTTGTTAAATTTTGGTAATTTTTAAAGAATTAAAAATAAAAGTTTGTTTTTTCTCTAAAGATCAGTCTGGGTTTTAACTACACACTGAACACAGTGAAAATGGTGAGTAATTAGTCAGAAGTTAAGCACCAAATTATTGTTTTTCCAAACAGACGGGAAAACAAAACCTCATGGCTGTGGAGTCGAGACACAAATGATGTATGATTATGGTTTTTGTGGTAATATTTTAATGTTCCCATGACTGCCTCGGCATGTTTTTCATTGTTTACGTGTTTCTGATGGTGCAGACAGACGCAGGAATCAGCAGAGAAAAGAAATGAACACACACCTCTTCAAAGGCCTCACAGTCACTTATGACAATGTTTGGGCGGAAACGCTCCACCGTGACGTCGTTTTCTAACTTGCTGCTGAGATCTTTGACCGAAGACTCGGACAGCAGCATCACAGGTGCCACATCTGAGTACGCCACCTGTCGGATGAACAGGTGAAGTCAAATGAAACGATCGTCAACACTCCTTATATGCTCCTTTTCTTCACTATATGAAAGGTTTTTTAAAAATAAATATTATAAAAAATAATCAGTTAAGACCATGATTGGAGCTGAATGTTTAAATATGAGTTAGGGACTGTGTCAAATATTTTTTAAGGGCTGGGGGGGCTTTGGTTTTTATTTAGGCGTAGGGGAGCGGCATGCAGCTTTAAATGGCTGTATTCTTTTTATTTTTACCAGCATTTTTTTAAAGAAAACAGGTGCTCCATGGCATTTTTTTTAAATTTGCTATGTTTGTTTATCTTTGAACAACATTTTTGGTGATTTTTTAACAAAATTTTCTTAATTTAAAGAAAATGTTGCAGATTTTTAATGTGACTTTGTTTTCTTTAAATGTTTTTGGAGAAATAAAGGCAATTTATTTTCCTTCATTTTTTTGACAATCTTTAAGGAATATATATATATATATATATATATATATATATATAAATATTTTTTTTTTTTTTTTTTTTGGTGATTTTAAAAGGAAACATGCCTTTTAAACCCGTGAGCTCAGAGGTTTAAAAGGCGGGATTTCTTTAGAAATTCCCCGAAATTCAACCATTTATCATGGTCAGAATCGTTGGATTTTCAAATTTCCAACAATCCCTGAACACATTATGTGTTATTATACTGACATTTATGACACAAAATTCCCTGATTTCTCTAAACTTAAAGGGTTTATTTAGATTTCCAAGCCTGGAAATTGCTAGTTGCAAATTCCATGACTTTTCCAGGTTTTTCATGACCGTACAGCCTTCAGGTAAAGCTGACATAAAAGTGAAGAATATTATCTTTGTCCCGCTGACCTTGAACTGCGGTAACATGGGCTCGCTCTCCGCAGGCCTCCTCCCCCTCATCTGAGGTTCAAAGTGCACCAAGCGAAAAGTGTCCTCTTCGCCCAGATAACGAGTCAGCCAGCGAGACGCTTCGTCCCCGCAGTCTCGTCCCTGAATGTCATCTCCGAAAACTCTGCAGCACAAAAACAAAACAAGAAGCATTTATACGCGTTTTCTGTTTTTAATACGACTGTAAACTGAATATTTGGGGTCGAACACAACAAGATGTCACCCTGAACTTTAAAATTAAAACATTTATGGATTTTAGACGAAGCATTAACCCTTTGAAACCTGAGTACATTGGCTTGATTAATATTTTTGGGATTTCAAAAACTTTGCAAAACCCAGTTTCATCTCTTACATGTTTTTTATGTGATGCATTTCAGAATTTTAATTATTCTGTAACTCTATTCAGTTTTATTTTTATGATGGTAAATTGACTAATTGTTTTTCTACTATACAATTTAAACCAATCTTGTTACTAAAGTCATCATTATTTGTATTAGTTTTGTTTATTTTTTAATATTTATTTGGATTCTTTATTTGTTTATTGTATGAAGTTACTTTTATTATCTGATGTTTATTTAACATTGACAATTTGTTATTCAACATATATTTCAGACCAATTTTTTTTCTAGACAAACTTTTATTTTTATGTATTTATTGTTTTTTTATTATGTTTATAGCATGTAGTTACTTTTATTTTTGTTTGTTTTTCTGTTATATTAAATTGACTTTTACACTTTTTTAAAATGCATAATACTGGGAAACTTTTTTTTTAATAAATTGATGCATTTTGTTAACATACTCTATAGTCTATAATGTATAATTTTTTGCAAAGGCATTTGTGTGACTGTTAAAGGGTTAAAACCTTTAGTTAACTCTTGAATAAACCTAAGAAAATAAAAAAATAGTATTTTTTTCTCCTCCTCGCTGTCGACTTTTGAATAAAGTAAAAAATAATGCAAAAGAATAAACGGAGTAAAACAAACTGATCCAAACAGAAACGCTGATGCGAGACCTGCAGCCGATGACGCCGTTGTCGGACTGTCTGACGGGGAACCGCAGCTCCTCCATGTTCGGGCCGTTCAGACACGCGTGACCTCCCTCACAGGTCAGAGACACCAACACCAGACGAGGCTGCTGTCTGCCCGTCACCATGTGACCGTCCTCCGTCACCACCAGCCAGTGGCTGCGAGCACAACAGAAAACACGTTTAAAATCTTGTGCAACAAATTAAATACTAATATTTTTCAGACTTCAATCATAATTACAATATTGTGCCATATACAAGTTGACCATAAATATTTTGTGTATTTAACCAAAATTAGTCCTAATAATAAAAATCAAAAATCTTTTCAGAATTTGAACCTTTTAAATGCCATTTTTTTAATGATGCTAATATGTTATTAGATTAAAAAACACACACACACACAAAAAATAACCGTTAACAATGTACAACATGCTTAGTGCTTTTTTCTTTATCAAAGTCCTGGATATGTCAATGATTAGCAGCAACACTGATTTTTATACTTTATTTGTGCAGTGTCAAATATTAACAACTCAAACCTGCTCTGCATACAAAATGCGCTTTTCAAAACTAGGCAAAAAAAAAAAAAAAAAGATTAATATGATTTTCTATTTTCACTTAGTTATTTCTTTAACCATCAGTCCTATCATAAACATAAAATCATAATTAATTTTCAGAATTTTAACCGATTAAATGCCAGGTTTTGTCATGATACTAATATGTTTTTAGATATTAAAAATACACAAAAAATGTTTATTTTTTTTTTATTTTATTTTTTGTGATGACAGTCTGGGATATGTCCATGATTAGCAGGAATATTGATTGTGACAGTGATACTCTTATTTTCGCCATATCCCAAATATGGTAAAAAATAATAATAATAATAATAATAATAATTAACAAAAAAACCCACAGCAATGATGGAAAATAGTTTTAAAAAATTAAGGCAAAAGCCCATAATGACACCCAAAAATAAAACAATGCATGTTTTTAAAAATGTCAGTTTGAGTGTGTTTCAGCGGAGCATTTTTTCACCTGAACAGTCTGAATGTAACTATTTAGTTTCCACAGTGTATTTTAGACTTATTGTAGGAGCTGAGCTGCAAATTCACTGATTACACTCAGATACACAATCTTTCCAAAATGTAAGCCATATGCACGAACGGAGCCAAAATGATCAGAAAATGAAGAATAAAAAGCGCATAAAATGCGCCGAGCAGTCGCTAAAGGGTTAAATGGTGTTTGCGGAGTTAAACTCTCACCGATCCTGCAGCTCTCCAAACTTCAGTCCGATGTTGTGGCATTCAGCCTCAGACACGGACACCGCTTTGCCAGACTTCAGGGGGTGAACGAGGAGCTGCGACACTACGCCCACGCGGACACTTTTTCGGTCCTCCGCAGGTATTTATATCCGAGCGCGAGTCCCACAGCAGCGACGCCAGCTCCGAGCACGAGAGCGGCGCCTTTATTGTGCGCCAGCGCGCTCACAGCCGCCTGCTTCAGCTGCTTCAGCTCCATTTTGGCGTTTTTTGGACATTGAACTTCGGTTAAAGTGACAGGAGGCTGAGGCGTGATGCGTTCACTGACGCTCCGACAACGGAAACTCAACTCCGAGCTTCCGCGTGACAAACTGCCACTAACGCCGTTTGATTCAGCTTTTTCCGCCGTAGCCGCAAATTAAAGAAATCATTTACAAATATGTAACAAAAATCATAAAAAGAGAAATTAACTAGGCAGGACTAAACTCGGATTGTGATAAAACCTGAACACACCAAAGTGTCCCCGCGCTTCTTCTTCTCTGAAAAACAGCATCAGAGTCACTTTACCGCCTCCGTCCGGATCAGCTGTGACCACAAACACCGAGTTTTAGGATTAATGGGAATATACTGGGACAGATGGACAAAGACAAATAATACAGTTTAGCAACAATGGCAGAAATTATGTCACAAACAAAAGAAAACAAAACAATGTTTTCACTGTTCAATGTGAAATCTTTTTTAAAACACAGGGGAGGGACTTCTATTTTTCTATTTTTCTTTCAAAGCAGAAATCATCACGATTTTTTAAATTTCTGATGGTCCTTTGACACATCACCTGCAACAAAAACTTTTGCCAAAAACTAATCAGGATGCACAAAAATAGTAAAAACCTCAGTTTTTTCCCCTAAACTTCAGTATTATGGAGATTAAATTGATGTGATTTTTTTTCCTTTCAAGTCCTAGGAGAAAAAAAGAAAAACAAAAACATTTTTTATTTAATTATTATTATTTTTTGGAATTTTCTTCTTCGAATCATTTTGGCAATTTTCTTTTACTCTAAAATATTGACTTTTTTTTTTTTTTTTTAAGAAAATAAGTTGGCAAAATTAACCATTTATCATAAGCACAAAATGTAAAAAATAAAAAGTTATCCCGGATTTTCGAAGTAAAAATTTGAAACAACAGAAAAAAAGTCACACCCCCAGCCATCCCCTCCCCTAATAAATACTGAACAGTCCCTGACCCTTAATTTCTAAATAGAAATTCAAACATTGTAACACCATATAGACACTTCAACTGACAGTTAAAGGTGAATTTAATTTCTATCCCGGAAATCGGACCCCAAAACTGCAGCAGTGATCGCTTCACTATTGTTAATAAACGAAGTGATTCTGATTAAAATCTGTGTGAAGCATCAGCTGTTACCGTCCACATGACATTACACGCTGCAGTCTCACGCTGCCAAACTGGACCTCTTCCCACCAATCCTGAAAAAACCCCAAAGCAGTTGGTTTTTGGACTCGGAGATAAAATTAGTCCACGCTGCTTGTGATTTGTGAACAACAGAGACTGAGGACAGGACAGGAGAGCGGACTTTAACATCAACCAAAGTCAGAGACGTAAAAAATGTCTTTATGTGCATTAATGTCCCGCTACAGTGAAGTAAAGCACCAAATTATTGTTTTTCCACACAGGAGGGAAAAGAAAACCTCACAGTGTATTAATCTCTTAATACATTTCCATGACTTTGACAGGAAAAGACATGCTCTGAAGTGATAAGCCACACTCCTTATTGGTTCTTGTTCATTGCAGATTTTTAAAGAAAAAACCACGCATTTTTTCCATTCAATTTTTTTAAGAAAAAAAATGTTGATTTTTTATAATGTATTTATTTTGGGGTTTTTTTTTCTTTCAATTCTTTTAATTTTCAAAGAAATCATTTTGGTGATTTTTAAATTTTTTTTATTTTTAGGAAAAACCCTTAACTTAACTACACACTGAATACACTGAAAAGGGTGATGAATTAGTGAGTCGTGAAGCACTTAAGTATCATTTTTCCACACAGGAGGGAAAACAAAACCTGATGGACTGTGGAGTAGAGACACAAATTATTATTATTTTTTTGTGGTAATATTTTAATGTTCCCATGACTGCCTCGTTATGTTTTTCATTGTTTATGTGCTCAGTATTTCTGATGGTGCAGACAAACAGAGGAATCAGCAGAGAAAAGAAAAGCACACCTCTTCAAATGCCTCACAGTCACTTCTGACAGTGTTTGGGGCGGAAACAGCTGAAACACAAATAAAACTTCTCCTCTGTGTCACAGATTCTGTGCTGTAACTCTTTGACTGTGATGAACAAAACAAAAACAGAATAATCTTTTCTTGTCAAACAAGTTTTACAAATATAGTAACACACTGTGGTAAAGCTGACGCACTTCATGCCGACGCCAACGTGGTAAAGGTGCGGACGCCCTGATTTACTGCCTACGCTGCAAAGCTACTACATAAATAAAAAAATGTGCAACAAATTAAAAACTAGTATTTTTGGGACTGTAATCTATAAATTATTATAAATAAAAATATTAAAAAATATATAAATGCCAAAAATGTTATGGAATAAAAAGTATAATGTATGCCTACAAAACTATGAATATGAAGTGACACAAAATTATAGCACATCAAAATTGTAGTGTAAATTAATCAATAAATATGGCCTTGCAGCAGTAAAAATACATTTTGGCATAAAAATGGCTTTGAAAAAAGGAAAAAAATAAACCACAGAATCACTAAAATAATTTTTAATTATTATTATTAAAAGAATGACATTGAAAAAACCCATAGTGATAACCATGATTTTTTTTTTTTTTTTTTTTTTTTTTTTTTTACTGCATTTTAAATTTAAAAGCAAATAATAATCAGTCAATCAACCTTTTCAGTGAATTATTTCACTGGCAAGTTTATTTTAATTTTATTTTTTTCCAGTGCCAAATTATATTTTCTGAGACAAACCTTCATATCTCTGCTCTAACTCCATAAATAAAGAGCGTTGTTGTTAAATAATGTCTGCAGACAGCGTCGGCCGGCTCGAGCGATTTTGGTGCCCCAAAGGCGAGATTGGGATTGGATAATGAGAGCGGAGCGGACATCAACGGAGACACCTGCAGAGACTGAGAGCGGAGTGCACACTGGCGGAGACACCTGCAGAGACTGAGAGCGGAGTGGGCAGCAGAGACACTGGTGGAGACACCAAGGGAGAATGAGAGCGGAGGACCAGCGGAGCACCGGCAGAAGACCGGCGGAGGACAAGCGGAGACACCGGCGGAGAATGAGAGCAAAGCGAAGTGGACATTCGGAGACACTGGCAGAGATACTTGTGGAGACATCGGCGGAGGATGACAGTGGAGCGGTCACTCGGAGACACCAGCGGAGAATGAGAGCAGACACCGGTGGAGAGGGAGAGCGGATGTAAATGTGGTTAAAAAAAAAAAAGGGCGGAAAAAACAGCCCATGACATGTTTTTCTGCTTTGATGGCTGTGGGATCAAAAATGTCAGTTTGAATGGGTTTCAGTGGAGCTTTTTTTTCCACTGTGTATTTTAAACTTGTTGTGCAGGAGCTGAGCTGGAAATTCACTGATTAAACAAAATAAAAAATCTTGCCAAAATAATGCTATATGCATAAACTGAGCCAAAATTATATATATATATATAAAAAAATGAAGAATGAAAAGTGCGTAAAATGCGCCAAACAGTCCCTAAAGTTTGCGGAGTTAAACTCTCACCGATCCTGCAGCTCTCCAAACTTCAGTCCGATGTTATGGCATTCAGCCACAGACACGGACACCTGCCAGACTTTAGGGGGTGAACGAGGAGCTGCGACACTACGCCCACGCGGACTACTTTTTCTGGCTTCCGCAGGTATTTTTATCTGAGCGCGAGTCCCACAGCAGCGACGCCAGCTCCGAGCACGAGAGCCAGACCCTCCAGACCCCCCAGACCCCCAAGACCCATCCTCGAGGACATTAAATTTTGGTGAACAGGAGCCACCGCGTGAAACTTTACTGATGCTCCAGTGTCTCTCACAGTGAACCCGAGGACACGATGGACCGACATGTTCGCGGTTAAATTAACTGGTTAGGTGTGTTATAGGAGCGGCACCTGAGCGCAGTTTAAACTTTGATAAGGGACTGTATGTTACTTTTGAAATTGGTGCCACATGACGAAGCGAAAACAGAGAAAAACACTTTTTCACTCAAAAGGTAAAAAAAACTACAAATACCAGAATGCACTGCGCCACAACGGACCCTTCTGGGACAGTAGCACATTTCTAGGAATTTTTTCAAGGATTTTATGATGTTTCCATGATTTTAAGATGTTTCCATGATTTTAAGATGTTTCTATGATTGTAGGGAATTTCTATGATTTAAGAATATTTCTAGAATTTATTTCTAGCACATTTTAGGATTTTAGGATGTTTCCAAGATCTTAGGACATTTCTAGTATTCTAGCACAATTCTTGGATTTTGGGACGTTTCTAAGATTTTTGCATATTTCAAAGATTTTGTGACATTTCTAGGATTTTATGACTTTTCTAGCACTTTAGGACATTAGGGTTTTAGCTTGGACCTCTGTCGGGGGTGTAGGGGATCCTCCACTTACAGTATTTTTTTGATAAACAAGTCTTTTGTTGATGCTGTTTTATGCACTCTTGCCCCTCATGTATACTAAAAGTACAAAAACAGTCCCCAGTGTATTTTTTAATTTCACAGTAAGTTAAAAAAAAAAAAAAAAAAACTGGCATGGATATGTGACAGACACCTGCTCCGAATTTTTCTAAAAACAGAAAATAAACGGAGTGACGTAATGCCGTCTTTGACCTTCTCAGTGAACTATTCTGGTCTTTGACATAGATACTCAGGTCTACGGCCAAAGTAGAAAACAGCAGATGCTTCGTCCACAGGGGGTCCATACAGGGATTTGTCGAATGGATCCTCCTTCTGTTGCTTTTCTGTGCACATGTACCGGCTGAAGGAGACTCAGCGGCACAGGGCCAGCTCTTACAGGCTGCTTTGATGTTTCAGTCCTGACGGCTCACTGACACGCTGATGTTGTCAGTCTGTTCACGGCGCGCACGACCAGATTTTAACAACAGTTTCTTGATCTTGGGCTCATCGCTGATGCATTCGTTTCATATGGAGTCACATCAAGCTTTTCCTACTTGGGGATCAGATCCTCCTCAACATTTTATACACAGAACAAAAATCTAAAAGCAGCGCTTTTGTTTCCACTCACATCTTCCACAGATTTAAGTTAAATTAATTTTTAGTCTAAAATTTGTTAAAATCCATGTTAAGGCCCAGAAACAACAACCCAACTTCAGAGAATTAGCGGTGAAAAAAGCCCCCTGCTGTGCTGCCTCACGTCGACTGTGTCTAGCCCAAAAAGCTGCACATAAACACGCCACAAAGACTTCGACCGACGGCCAAGCGGCGTGTACGTTTTGCGTCTGCGTGAGAGGAAATAACCTTATATATGTTGTGGCTGGCAGCAGTAATAAACGTCTGTGTGCAGAAATGCATAAAGAAAGATTGTTTTTTTTTAACGGTGTCAGTGGCGGCTCCCCCGAACATCAACAGCTGGCGCAGAAGGACACCCAGAGCGTGATATGCAGACGCACAAGTCCACTGACAAAGCGGCTGCATGTGACGACTTGGAATGAGAACGTGTTGAATCGGCGTAAAAACGCCGACTAGCAGCGACGAGCGTCGGTGGTTCGGGACAAACCGAGCTTGGGTCAGGCCGCCAGTCGTCAGTCAATAGCTCAGTTTCCATTACAGATTTGCGCAAAACTTAAACGATATTTTCGAAATCTCGATAAAACACAATTGTTTCCATTGAGTGATGTTACGCAAATGTCCTCTCGCGATAACATTCCAGTAACCATGGCGACGGATGTCCAAAACATCGGCAGGTTTATTCCTATTGCAGCCACCCAATAAAGCCGATCTAATATCGCCGTAACTTATCTGTCTCTTGTCAAAGCGAAGAAGATCTCGGCCTCTTCCTCCGTCCACACATCGTGTTTTGTAAAATGTCGTGTGACTTTGTTTTACTTTTTCTTCTTCTTTGGGTTTAATGGCGGTTGGCATCAATAAAGTCATATTAACGCCACCCGGTGTTACACATCATATGATCTATAAAACCCAAAAAAGTGTTTCCATTGCAGTGCGATAAACAGATTTTTTTTCTAAATTGATGCCATTGATTTCCATTATTTTGTATTCACAATTTCAATTTGCACAATTTGAGGGTTAACGGAAACCCTCCTAATGTTGGGCGGTGTGTGTCGCCGTGATCACCGCGGGGCGTCCTGCACCTTTAGTCCTCGTCTCTGAGGTCCGTTTTGTGTGTCTGAGCCTTTAGAGGAGCTGCAGTTTTCGGCTCACGCTTCTGTGTCGCACATAAAATGTAGCTTTACGTCTGGTGCTTTCATTGAAACTTGACACTTTCAAAAACTTTTTCTGTCTAAATGCGAAGCGTTTCCGTTATTTTGTCCAGCCCCTGCTCTCAGATGATGAGCTGGATGTAACAAACATACATGCTGCTGCAAACCCTGACAAAATGGTACGGCGCCATACTTTCCCACTCGTGACTAACCTGCTGTAGGTTGTCCGGAACTGGACTTCAGTCAGCATTCCCAGGGGGACACCATCTGGACCGAGGAGACATTTCTATACATTCAGCAGGCTTTTCTCACACCGCACATGTTGATAAACAGCAGGGAGATAAGAAGAAATCACACGACTGCATCTTATACAGAAACTCAGAGATCTACTCTGTGGATTATTAGTCATGTAAAGTGCTTCAGGACATCCAGAAAAACAACATTAAACTCAAAAACAACCCGCTTTTGGTTCAAATATTCACATTTTTTAATATTTTCTATGGATGTTCTTTTCTGAGCAAAATAGTACAATGTTATTTTGACAAATTCGTATTCTCAACTTTCGCTTGGCAAGTCAAGATTTAGAAAAAGGTTTTACAACTATTTCAAGTACTCTGTGTGTGTTCAAGTACTACAGTACTACTTTGCCCCCTGACATCTTAAAAAGTGTTTTCCAAGCAAAGACACAGAGAAACTGTTCATGTCTGCGCAACATGACTTTCAGACTAATACAGTACTTGCATATAATATACAGCAGGCTGCTGTTTTCTGGGTCACTTACTGTTGAAAGCACAAAGCGTCATTTGTCCATTATCATGTGCAAACAGTACGTATGAATTTCTTTAACAAGTTCATCACAACCGTTTCATTTAACCAAGTTTCTCAGTAACCACCAGACCTGGATCAAATAGTACTCGTTTTTTATGTCACATGGGTGCTTTTTCTCCAAACATGGCGAAATAATGAACGAGTGAATGAGTCAAAAGAGGAAAAAATCCACCTTCAGATATTCAAAATGTCAATCTGTTACGTTTCTGCAAACCATGACGACATTACGTTTGCACTTTTCACACTTCTCATGTCATTGTTTGTCAATTCTTGCTGTAACAATACAGTGATCTCGTAGAGGATCCCAAACCTGCGGCTTCACGTGTCCCCCCCAATTTTGATATGAAACTTGAGCTGACATTGTCATAAGGAGACGATGGACGGCGTGACACCGATGTGAAACATCTGCTTAGCTACAGACCAACGAACAACAAAACCAGTCGTGATTTCACTAGTAATCACTGCATTTCCAGCAGCTTTTTCAGCCCATTTTCATTCTGAAATCGGCAGATACCGCCGCTTTTGCAGCAATTTCAGTGTCAGAATCCAGACTCCAAAAGCCACCTTTCGCGGCTGTATGATACGCCGCCGGTTGGCGTCAGCTGAGAACATGGCCAGATAGAACGGTTGGCAGTGTAGTGACACACTACTGGATAGCACCTGTCACGGTAGCATGATACGTGAACGGGGTGAACTCGAACCCGTGCATGTCCGTTTGTTCATGTTCTGGCATCGCAGAGACGCAGAAGCAGGATACCTAGAGCGTAATATGTAGACTCAGAAGTCGACTGCGAAGTCACAACATGTGACGACTTTGCATGAGAACGTGTTGCAAAAAATAATTATAATAAATATATTAAGCATTGATATATTATTAAGATTATTTATGAAATAAATATATTAAGCATAATGCAGAGCTGAAGTGGGAAAAAGCAGTGTCTAATTCAGGCCTTTTTTCACATTCACAAAGTGCTACTCGTCTTTTCTGATTTGACACCAAAACTGGTTAAAAATCTCGTGAGCAGCTGCCAGAAATAAACTGAAAAACGTGATTTGACGTCACGTCGCCTACAGAACAAATACACCACTGAACACCAAAAATAGGCTCCAAAATCAGAGGAATAGTATCTGAGGGTGGATTTTTTCCCCTCTTCCATCACTCGCAGAGACCGAGTCTACTGTGGCGTAATTATCTCTGATTGACAACCAGCTAATTATTCATTGTCCAAACACAGAAAACCGCCTCCCATCTGCCGCCCCAAACTGCTCCTAAAAATAATCCACTGTTTGATCCAGATGTGATTTAAAGAGCTCGGCACGCTTCACGTCTGTTTGAGTCTGTGAGGCTTCATCGTGCTTCAGGTCAAAAGAGCAAAGTGGAGACAAATAAAGATTTAAATCACAAACATTTACCGAGTTTATCTGTCTCAGACTTTAATGTTCGGTGTTTCCTGAAATTGTTGATAGTTTTCTAAAGGGTTAGGGTTAGGGTTGGAGTTTGTGTGGAGAGAATTATCTTTTTTAACAGAGAGGGGAAAATTGTATTTTTGTAAAACATAGTTTGTGTGGAGAGATTTTTTTTAATGGGGAAGGGAAACCTTTTTTTTTTGTAAAATGAAGTTTGTGTTCAGAGTTTTTTATTTAAAATGAAGAGGAGAAACATCAGGTTTTTTTTAACCGAGAGGGGTAATATCTTTTTTTTTTTTTAAGTATCCATATACGTATAGACAGGGCCTCAGCTACATATTTAGCATGAAGACTAACCTTTTTATTAAATAAATCAAACTCCGTGTGTTTATGAGTTTTTATGTTTTAACTTTGGACAGAGACAAACTGTTCAAATTCATCACTTCCTAGCTGCAGCTCCATGTGCATATCTTCCAAAAATGTTGAATTATTCCTGTAATAGTATCTGCACCTCTCAAGTATCTGGATGATTGGTGTTAATCTGCCCTCACGTCACACTGGAAACACCATGAAACAGAGCAGCTCCTGCTCTGGGCCGACTTCCGGACCCAGCAGAGCCAAACGATGACTACCGTAAGCGTCAAATATTCTCCCGCAGGCCGATCCAGCTGACCGTGTTCGGCTGAGACTGTCAGACATACTGATGCAGCTCGACGGCTTTTTTAGTGTCGTTAAGAAAGAAAAAAAACAGTTGAATGTGTTTCAGTCAGAGCTGCTGAGTGTCTACTTGTGACCGCCCGTAGTTTTTCTGCGTTGGGGATCTGTCATCATGATTATTTGAACTTTTCCACTTGTGGCGTTACGTAACGCAGCAGGTGTGCGACTGATGCAGCAGCAGTTTGAGCAGAGAGCTCTGAAAATCACAATAACAGAGGCAGGCACACAGAACATGAGTCATTTTGAGTGATCAGCGTGTGTCAGCTGCAGTGCAGATCTGACAATCACGATCTGTTTGGAGTAAGTTTTCAGGGCAACACGAGGCAACTTATGTAAAAAGCAGAAAGCTGCTGTTTGAGTCGGTGCTGCGTCGGCCACAAACACTGAGCAGTTTCTGTGTTTCTCTACAGCAACTTCTGAGGTCTTTCTTTTTTTTTTTCTTTTTGGAGCCCAAATTTCCTTTCTCGGGAAAAGACATGACACACTAAGGGGCTGTTTACTGTTCTTGCATGAAATGTTAGATTTTTGTTGCGTTTTGGCCTTTTGTTCACATGACAACTGCATTTTAGGGGCCTGAAAATGCAAAGATTTGAAACTGGATTTTAGAGTGTAACGTTTTGGAAACGAACCCCTTTTGTCGCTGTGTGAACTGGCACCGTGTGGATCCTGTGAGAGCGGTGATGTCGCACATGCACATGGTCTTCTTCTATGATGTGTCATTACAAATGTAAACCGCCAAATACTGACCTGGCATGCATACTGCAGCGCTTTCGGTTTTTTTTTTTTGCAGATCCGTTTTCACCAGAATCGTTCTCAATGTTATCATATGAACGCAGATGTTTTTTAAAACACAAAGTAAAGAATTTTCTGTTTTTAGTAGGCCCGTTCTCGTCTAAACGTGGCGTAATTTGGCGCACCAGCAGCATCACTCACTCAGATTTAGTGTCATGTCATTTTATGTCATGTCAGAGACGAGTCCGAGTGCAGGGGCGGACTAAACCACTTTGTGTATAAAAGCGATGGGACGGCCTCAGAGAACTTCCGCTTTTTTTAAACAAACGGACAATTTAAATTAGTTATTGCACTAATTACGAAACCATCTATTTGTTCCAGGCTTTTCAAGGGCCCCTCGTTCCATTAGGGCCCCAGGTAATCCTTCCCAGACCAGCATCCAAGACACACAGTGCCAGAAAACCCCCAAATATAGCGAGGCCAAATGCCAAACCAGAGTGAATATGGCGTTAACTTTCAGTTCTGCTGGCGAGCGTGTTAACAAACAGAAACCAAACGATCCTGCACCTTTAAGAAATTACTCTATGTTGAATCAGCACCTCTGAGATTATGATCAAAAAGACTAGAGTATGAATAGATTTTTGTCTGAAGTATTTTATCTCGACATTTTTATCGTGCCTTTGCTCACTTGACTCGACCTGAGCGTCCGCGTGTGCAGCAGCTGCTCTGCCGCTCTGCAGCCGTGCACACCTCGTGCACTGCAGCGTGTTCACATGTAGTGACCTGCATGACTTTCAATAAAATTTGTCAAAGCACACAAGACGCCTCCGGCACTTGCATGCTGCGCTCTCTCAAACACACATTTGTGTTAGACTGTTTACAGTACTGCATGTGCTTCACTGGGATTATAGCACCACAAACGTGCAGTCACGTCTCTGCTGCGAGGACTGCCGACTGGCCGCTGTCCGCCTGGCAGTGTAGACGCACTGAGCTGCAGCAAAATCTGCAGAACTGAAAGGCTAGACGGAGCTGCGTCGCTTAAACACCCTGAACGGAGAGAGAATGTGTAGGCCCGTTGTGATGGAGCTGATGCTGGAGCACTGGCGTGGACTGCAGACGCAGCCGGTGGATCCGGGCTCCATGTAGTGCGGACAGTTACTGTTCTGCTGCAGGTACGGGTCCGAGAAGTCCTGCGGGATCATGGCTGGGATGGAGCCCTGCAGCTTCTCTTTGCTCCTGTACCACAAACAGGAGCAGATAGTTTGGAAGTGCAGCACCTCGGTGTAGACGCCTTTTAAATCTTTCGCCTTTGTGGCGTCGTCCACTACAGGCGTGGAGGCGGCGGAGGCTGTGATTGGTAGAAGATGAGCCACCTCTCCTCTGGGTTTACTGACGGACATCAGGGCCCTCTGCTTGGCGTCCCTGCGCTCGTCCTCCGTGTTCATGGTCAGAAAGCGAAGCACCACCAGGTTCAGGAACGCTCCGATCACCGTCAGCCCCATGAGGATGTAGACGAAGCAGAACGCCACGTAGCGGGGGTCGTTCTGCAGCGCGTCGTCCCTCTGCAGAGCCACGTAGTCCCCGAAACCGATGGTGGTGAGCGTGATGAAGCAGTAGTAGAAGGCGTGCAGGAAGCTCCATCCCTCGCAGTGGGAGAACGCCACGGCCCCCACACAGAGGGTGCTCATGCAGGAGAAGAAGCCCACCGTCACCATGTTCGCCATGGAGACCTCGGTGTGACGCATCCCCAGGCACTTCTTGGCTTGGTGCAGCAGGTACCGTACGAACGTGTTGATGCGCTCGCCAAGGCTCTGGAACATGACCAGGGTGAGCGGGATCCCCAGGAGGGCGTAGAACATGCAGAACACTTTCCCTGAGTCGGTGCTGGGCGCCGCATGGCCGTAACCTGAGGGAGAGGACGTCACAGGTTCAGACAGGGGCGTGGAGGCCTGGGTACCTGTGGCTGCAGCCCTGAACCTTTTAGAAATAAACCTGGATCGTTTGATCGATGTTTTAAAAATAATACGAATAATAAGAAATAATAAGAATCAAAATTCATAATAATTGTGGAAATAAAATAAAGGTTTAAAAGAATGCATTAGGTGTGAAAGTGCATTTTTTTAAATAAAAAAAAAATAAAAAAGACATCAAAATAGAACTTGTTAGTTAAAAAGTTAAAAAAATAGCATACAAGCATTTTGTAATCAAAGCACAAAAATAACAGTAGTAATAAAAAGTGGGAATAAAGGAAACGCTTCCTAAAGTGAGGAAATATCAGCAATGATAATAATAATAATAACAAATAAAATTATTTATTAATGACTATAAATAGTAGATAAAAATGTAAATGTCAGGGATAAATAAAAATGTTGAAAATGATAAAATTATATACCATCTGGTAACATGACGTTATATGTTTGTATGCAGTTTGACTTGAAGTTCCGATAATAAAATGACTATTTCAGAGTTGTTGTTTGACTTCAATCCACAGGAAACCGACACACACTCCCACTAATCCTCTTATTAATGGAAACTCAATCACACTCTTCAGCTCGGCCTTAATGTTGTGAATTAATGTATTTATAACTCAGCTGGGATGTTGTAAATGCTGGAAATGAATCACCTTCTTTAACTAAACCACCCTGAAGCGGTCTGCTCATAAAACAGACACAGAGCCTCGAGGTGTTTCTGTTTTACAACTACACACAACTTACACCTTTTCTTCAATAGTCACAGCATCATGTGACCCAACAAAAGCCCCCAAAAGTGTTTCTATTGCAGTTTTGTGAAATATGGCTTTTTCAAATCACATGAAATACCACCTCATGTGAGCGTAAATACTTCTTTTTTTCCATTAGGCGTATTTATAATACCAATTTTTTAATTTGCACAATTTAAAAGTTCATGGAAACCAGTCTATTGTTACAGCTGACTGAAGCAGAACAAGCAGGTAGGACCCAAAGCTGGACAGCAGGGAGGTGGATTAAAGAAGAAAAAGATGCCTTAACCCTGTTAAACCTGCTTCATCATCAGTTTTCTTTTGCTGCATTCAAACGTCTTTCACAAGCTTTTTAACCCTCAAAAACACATCCTAAAAGACAAAAAGCAACTTGGCAAGAAATGCTCCACAAATTTCAAGAAATTAGCAGGTAACTGAGAAAATGCAATAATGAAAGTAAGTTTTTAAAAGGGAGGTAGAAAATCTGCAAAAACTAGAAAAAATGTTCAGAAAACTGTATTCATAATTTTAAATATGTAATTAAATGATTAAGTTACAGAAAAAAATATACATGCACTTTTTAATTTTCTGCCCCTTATTTCAAATCGCTTATTTTCAGGTAGTTTTCTATCTTTTATGAATATGGAGCTATTTTTTCAGTCCAGGTGTTTTTGAGTTTTGACAGAAATCTCACTAACTGCCCTGGTTTTAAAGGGTTAACTGTGGAAAAAGCAGGCTGACAGGTGGATGAGATGAATGTGAGGCGAGCAGGTAAACAGGCGGGAAGAAAACAGCAGGAAAATACAGAGAGACCACAAAGGAACGTAAACAAACGATCCGTCAAAAAAACAAAAGAACTGGGCCAGTTAGAGCAGGACACATTTACTGGTTACGTGAGAACAGGTGAGCAGACTGCAGGACGGTTAGGGACAGGTGACACCCATCAGGGCGAGACAGGTAATCAAAGAGGCGGGAAAACACACAGGGACAGGAAGTCAAACCAGACATGACACATGAGGAGCGAACCTACAAAATAAAACAGACTAAACATGAAAGAGTACAAAAAACACCAAACCGCCCAAAAACAAAGGTAACAGTATAATAGACTACACACAGAAAACCCAAGTACCCTATTAAAGTACATTTACTTTAATAATGTATTTTTAAAGAAAAAAAGGGCAAAAAGATGCTTCTAATGAGTGATTTGTAAAAGTCTAAAATCTAAAAAAAAATTCATAAAACCGTCAAAATTAAGCACAACTATATCTATGAGGTTAAACATTTTCTGAAAAGGTTATTGAATAAATTATAAGAGAAATCTGAAATTGTTGATCACATATTGCAATAACAATTTGTTATTGAAAAATACTGAAAGACATTGAAAAAAAACTGAAAGATGTTGGAAAAATATTGAAAAAATGTTTTTTTTAAAAAGCTGCTGAAATGCATCCTCCTTTTGCATCAAACTAAACATGACAACACTCACTAAATAAAATTAAAATACTGCCAAAACCGGGCTAATTTTACTAGACGTTATGTTCCACTTTTCACCTCGCCAATGGACCAATTTTCTTTTTCCTTCATTCTTTTTTTTAATTTGACGTTGTTCATATTCGTGGAAAACAGATGCTCCTTTTTAATGAAGCAACATATGACTAGGAATACATGACTTAACAGTGCAAACAGTCAAAATGAGTCAGAATGATTTAAATGTGTAAATTTAAGGAAATAAATTAAATTAAATAACACTTTTAATACCAGCTAGCGATATTGACAATGTTTAATAGACTACTTGACTAAACACTCACATGTCTGGCAAAAAATTTGAGTTTAAGACAAACAGCATGAGACAGGTCAAAAGGGACATATGTACGACAAAATCGAAGAGAAAGGTGACTAAAAAATATTAAGGATTAGATTTCTTATATAACCACGAGAAAGAGTTCAGCTTAGAAACAGTTTAAATGGCACTTTGAAACAACCTAAAATCTTTTTAAACAACTTAGACCAACCTAAAATAAAATTTATATCTTTAAAAGAGGATTTAGAAAATTGTGTTAAGAGATAAAATTACCAGAAAATTCATTTGATGAAGTAATATTTTTATAACTTATTTTTCGCAAATCTTTTTCAGGTGCTCGTCAAACATTTCTTATTGGCGTCGAATCGCCTCACATGGAGGTTATGTCACTTCACTCTGTTTTTCTGAAAAATAAATGTCGAAATCTTTTACTGCTGTCGTGAAGATACATCTGAAACACTCAGAGTCTTTTAACCATCTGGAAGAGGAAACATTTTGTTTGCTGCAAGAAGAAAATGATTTTTTAACTGTTTCCTTTTTAGGAAGCCTGAAATTACATCTCTGACTGCGCCTCTGAGGCAAAACTAGGAAACTGATCGATGCATTTTTTGTGCGTTTTTTTTGTGTGCGTGTTTATAAAGACAGAACATAAATTTGAGGGAAAAAAGGTAAAATAAAGGTTCATGTTGCATAAACTGAGCAAGGAGATGTTATCTGAGGGCGCGATCTTTGTGTTGTGAATGAGCGTGATTGTATGTTTTTCAATACTTTTTTTAATAATAAAAGCTGCACAAAAATGTCCAGAGGAGAAAAATATTCTTTACCTTGTTTCTGTTTCTTCGTCAGGAAGCCTAAAATGACATCTCTCACTGTGCTTTTGAGGCAAAATTAGGGAATATATCCAAGCGTTTTTGTTGTTTTGTTTTTATAAAGATATAAAATAAAATTTGGGGGGAAAAGATAAATAAAGGTTCATGTTAGATGTTATCTCAGGACGCGATCTTGTGTTGGAAATGTTTGTGACTGTATGTGTTTGCAATACATTTTTTTAAATAATAAAAGCTGTCAAAAATGTCCAAATTATACAAAAGACGAAACAAACCAACAGAGGTGAGGAGCCAAGTCATGTGACTTGGACTTGAGTTAGACTCGATTCCCAAACTTAAGACTCAACTTGAGAAAGTCAAAAAAGACTCGCAACGTGACTTCAACCCTTTAACATCTAAATCATCATGTTTTCTTGTGCTGCGTTCACACGCCTTTTTCACAAGCGCCTCAACCTCTAAAACCTGAGAAATTTAGTTTGATTTATTTTGGGAAAAAAAGCAATTAGAAACTTTGCAAGAAAAGTCTCGCATCTTTAGAGAAAAAAGGTACAAGGTGATAAGAAGATCGTTTGAAAATCAGTGCGAGAGGATTATATAAAGCTATCAAAAAAATTTCATTTATGAATCTAATCAATAAATTTTAATAGTACATTTAGAGTTTCTTCACAGGGTGGTATTAGTACTTTTACTTAAGTAGAGGACCTGAATACTTCTTCCACCACTGAGTGAAAATGAAATTGTCAAGTACAAGTATCTCAAAATTGCACTTAAATACAGTAGTTGAGTAAATCTACTCGGTTACTTTCAAACAGTGCAAAGGAGGAGCACAAATTTGCGCATTTTGAGATTATTGGATGATTTTTTCCATTCCTTTAAAAAAAATATTTTAGGGGTATTTTGTCTACTTTTTAAATAATAATTTTAGGTTTGGGAGTGTTACTTAAATATGTTTTAGTTTTGTCATGTTTTTCTCTATCTTTTAAAATAATTTTGAGATTTTGGGGGCGTCTTTTAAAGATGTGTTTCCATTGGTTACTTTTACTCTTAATACTTAAAATACATTTTCTTGACCATACACACTTTTTTTACTCACTTACTTTACACCACTGCTCAAATATAATACAACAAAAGATGCACAAACTGGAACAAAGGGGGGCTGTAGTCTTTCTGAAAATCCTGCCTGCGGCCCTGCACTAACGCCAAGACCCTTTTAAATGAAATACACCCAAACTGCATGCTTTAAAGGTGAAAATAAAGAGATTCCAGCTCACCTATTGTTGTTATCACAGTGATGGCGAAGTAAAAAGACCCGGCAAATTTCCACTGCACTCCCGCCTTGTGAGGTTTGAGCTGCAGCACGACGTGCTCCAGCTCCTCGAAGTTCTCTTTGGTCAAGTTGTATTTGCGCATGAGTTCGTACTTTCTGGCGTCGAGCTTCCTCTTGTGGCTCTTCTCCTGTTTGGACTCCAGAGTCTCAAACACGGCCGCTCCGACCACCAGGTAGGTGAGGATGCTGATGATGAGCGCGAGAGTCCGGGCGTTTTGTCTCTTCATGATAGTGAAGCAGAAGCGAGCTGGGCGCGTCTCCTCTCTCCGTGTGCGTCCTTCTCCTGCCGGACTCCGGATCCGACAGAGTGTGGGGGGTGGGGGGGAGACTTTTGGAGCCGGAGCTGTTCTCTCAGCACCACCCCCACATCACAGTTGGGTTGCTACTGTATTTGGACTATTTGTCACCGACTTATATTTAGAATGCGCGGAGAAGAAGCGCCGGGTAATCCCGCAGGCTGCCGGATCCTGCGCTCACCTTTGCGCCACTTTTGTCTCCACTTGAGGCCAAAATAAAGGCGTCCTTGCAGAGCTGACACCAAACCTGCAGCTAAAGTCCTGAAATAACGACCAGGTGTATGACCCATGTGTTCTTTTACAGATAAAATATTTGCCCAGTGGCTATTCAAACAGACTGGCTCTACTGGCTTCACAAGTTGTCTAGCAACCTTATGATAACCATCGTTTTTCTTGAGCAAATATTTAACAAGCACATCCTTTTTCACGCTGCAGGACTCCTTAACTCACACGACTTTAAGTCACCTATGGAGAGAAAGTTAAAGAGTTATTATGTCACACCAAAACGACAATATTTGAGATATTAAACAGAAGGTTTGAGGCTTAGGGACTGATGGGAGCATTTTTACATACCTTCCATTCTTCATTTTCTGATCATTTTGGCTGTGTTCATGCATATGGCACAAATTTGGCTAAGATTGTGTATTTTTGTTGAATCTTGGAGTTTCCAGCTCAGCTCCTACAATAAGTCTAAAAATAGTTACATTTGGACTGTTAAGGTCAAAAAATGCTCCATTGAAAACCATTCAAAAAACATGACTCGTATTATTTCTCAATGTCATTCTGGGCTTTTGACTGGAATTTGTCAGTTTTACAATTTAATTTTTTGGGGGGGAAAAAGCCTTTTTTCCCCACTTAAAAGTTTGTGGCAGTTTATAAGGAAAATATTTTTAAAAAAAAATTCTTTACATATTTTTGGTGATTAAAAAAAAGTTGGCTAATTTTGGGAGAGACTTATGAGGCTCCCGCCATGGATATGTCTGGCAAGAAATTAGGAAAACAAAAAGACCTGAAAATTAGTTTTAAGAGAAAGAGAGAATAAGTAGAAGATAATAAAATGTCCAGAGAATTATGTTTATAATTATTGTTATAATTATTATTTTATCTACGTATTTATGTCTTCTTTCGATTTTTAGTTTTCCTTTTTATTATTATTATTTTATTACTTTTTTTGATGTAACATCTTCACTTGTTTTTGAATGAAATCTGAACACTTTGCTCAGATTTTTATTTATCAGCTTCTCACATGTTTGCCACGTGTCTCTTAATTATATTACAATAAATTAAATATATTTGAGTTTTGGACTGTTGGCTGGCCAAAACAAGCAACATAAAGACAATCATCTTTTAGCAGTTTCTTTAAATTTAATTTCCAAATTCATAAACAGCAGACAGGCTGATCGGCTTCACCTTCCTGTTTACAGAACGAGGCAGTTACTTCCTCCAATGTTGTGATGGACAAATATTGACCGCCAAAGTACTTTGTTGCCATTGGCTTTTTGTCAACTCAGCAGTTAGTTTATCAACTCTGTGTGCTTGTTATTTAGCTTTAGTTGTATTTTCTGAATTATGTTAGTTTGGTTCTTTTACTTTTCTTCCTTTTTTGTTTTTTGTTATTCTCCTTAAGTTAAGGGGAGGTCCATTTGTTTAAGTCTGTGGCTTTTTCCTTATAAATTTCTTCTCGTTTTTCTTTTTTTTTACTATCAGGATCTTAGGCAGTTTTACGTATGCAAAAAGACATCACGTAGTAAACGAAAAAATATAATCAATGCGTTAATCAACAAACCAAATCATTGCATGAGGCATCGTTAAATAAATCTTAATTTAAAAACTTTGGTTTGATGTAAAAACAAAACTGCAAAGCCAAATTTGACATTTTTGATTGTTTTGATCGATATCACAGTTAAATTGTTGACATGAGGAACACAGTAGCTTTCTGCTAAGTTTTAAAGTTTTAATCAGGCTAAACAGCACACTGGAGATGTTTGAGTGCTACAAAGAAAACAAAACAGAACAGTGCTTTTAGAGAAAAAGTTAAACTGGTAAAACAAACTCATGGAGGTACTTTTACACAGATCAGCGTCGTGTTTTTCTGGGTTTTTAAAATCAGGTGTGATTACATCACGCTTCAGTTAAAAACCTGGCTGATTGGGGCCTTCATGAGGAATGTGGGAGAGAGATCTGCAGGTCTCTGAGGTTTCCTACAAGGCCTCAAACTCATCGATCCTCTGCTTGGTGTTGCCCTGACGGATCTGACGCAGCGTCTTGTACTTGTCGCGGCCGGCGTCGACGTTCTCGATGTGCAGACGGTCGTTCTGGGTCCTCTTGCTGTCGTCCCGGGCTTCTGCCAACTCTGCCCTCAGGTCCTGAGGAGGACGGGATTTCATTAGGCACATTTCATACAACAGGACAACTCAAAGTGCTTTACAGCGCATAAAATATAAAAACATTAAGATACAGATTTACAATAAAAGAGTAAAGAAATAAGATATAAAAGTTAAAATTAATTATTAAATGATTTAAAAAAATGTTAAAAAAATCAATCACCATTAAAAATAGCAAAAGTTAAGACAAGAGGTGCAAAGATAAAAAGATTAAAATGAAAGTTGCAGTCATTAGCAGCAGTGTTCAGAGTTGGGGCTTGTCAAACATCATCTGGAGGGTGATTCCAGGTTATTCCAGGTTATTCCAGGTTTGTGCAGCATGATAACAAAACTTCTCCACTGTGTTTAGTTCTGACTCTTGGGCCCCTGATGCCCTGAGGGTCCCTGAAGGTTCATATGTCACAAGCATGTCAGAGATGTATTTTGGCGCTGAGCCACAGAGTGATTTACAGACAAATAGCGAGGATTTTAGAACCGGAGTCATGGGGTCATACTTCATAGTTTTTGTCAGGACTCTCACAGCAGCATTCTCAATAAGCTGAAGAAGTTGCAGAACAGCTTATTTTAAAAGGCCCAAAACAGACCGTTGCAGTAATCTAACCTGGAAATAAAGGCGTGCAGGGTACGCCTTTCAAGGTCGTGCTTTGACATTATTTCTCTGACTCTGAGATGTTTTTTTTAATGATAGCAGGCAGATGAAGTCACTGATTTGATGTGACTGTGGAAATTTAATTTTCTTTTTCTGAGTCCAGGATAACCCCGAGGTTTCTTGCTTGGCTCTTGGTTTTAAGAGAGAGGGATTCAATGTGAGAGCTGACAGCTTTCTTGGCCCAAAGACAATGATGTTGGTTTTATCTCTGTGAAGTTGGAGAATATTTTTGATGCATCCATTCATTGATTTGCTCAATACAGCAACACAGACGTTCTACAGACGACGAGGAAAGAGTTTTACACTGAATCCATTGCCAGATCATCTTACATCCGTACATTTCCTTCAGTCGAGATCTTGAATGCGTCACGTGAGTTGTTGTGTGCCGTCACTTCAGTACTTCTAATCTCCTCAAATGTCTCAGAATGAGACTGTCAGGATGACTTGCACAATTTTCGAGAAAGTAATCTTTCTTTCGTAACTTTATACTCAGCTGCAGGCAGACGTGAGGTTTACCAGTCGAAACACAACCTGTCTGCGGCTGCAACACTTCAGTCTCTTTGTATGAAAACAACTAAATACTATGAAGAAAAAAACCTGAGAACGTGAACGATGAAGCATGACAAAAATGTGTTTTGTTTCTTGTTACTTCACTTTGAGCATCGCTGCACAGAATTTGACACCAGAGGACTGTTTTCACATTCAACTGCTGCAGAAGGAAGATTTCTCTGTACTCACGTTAAATCTGAGTTTATTACACATCTGAGATGATTTTACGGCCTCAAAACACGTTATGAAGCAAATCCTGGTCATATACAACTTACACAAGTGAGATGTGGAAACTTAAACTTTGGATGCACAAGCATCCTAATATGTCTATAAGTGCACGAGCAGTTGTTGGACCGTTCACACCAGATGTGTATTTAATAGATCTATATTTTATATATCAGTGTTATAGATTATAACAGACATTTATTGTGTTTTCTTGCTAGATTCCCACACGACTTGTGAAAAATAAACCAGACGCTGAAACTCCTGCTGCAGATCGTGAGTTTGCCACAGAGCTGGTGGCTGCAGCAGGTCCAGTGCGAAAAGCCCAACTGGTGAACATGGATGCAGATATTTATTCATTTTATTTCATTTAACCTTTATTTAACCAGGAATAGTCCCATTGAGATTCAACATCTCATCCACATCCAAAGGGAGGAGGGGGTTCCCCAACAATTCAGTTGGATTTCTTAATTTATAAGTTACAAAGCCAACATGTTCATTCAGTTTTGAGGGCTACATTGGTCAAATATTTGTCAAATTGTGTGCAGAACTAAAAGAGTGTTACGGTTGTTAACTCTCAGTCTTATAGTCAGACCAACTTTATTTAGGGACCCCAGTATGCAGAAAAAATGTAAATACATCACTTTTAAAAATGGCACTTATCTCGTGTAATCTCGTGTAACTTTGAGTGTTATTGAGCCTCCATCCTGACACGATAGCATGAGATGGTCGGTGCTGGATCGTCTGTTTTCATGTGATACGTGTGTCGTCACTGTAGGATTTAAACTGAGCCTGTTGTAGTAGGTTTTATTTGATGACATTAATCTGTCAAACTCATCGCCTTCAGCTCCGCCTGTCGAACTTGGTGTTTGTTCACATTTATTTTAGCCAAACATTTGACTTTTTCCTCTCTGCTCCTTTTATTTATTGCATGAATACATATAAACTGTGTTAACAGTGATGTAAGACAGCAAATAAATTGTTGCACTTGATCCAATTTAAGGCTAAACCTTTGGCCTTTCCTTGACTTTAGGCCGGGGTCATCTGCACCCTTTGACCTCTCCTGATACTCGGCGCAATGAAAGTAAATCTTAACCGTTCATGATGCCATTTCCTAAAGTTTGCTTTCACTCTCTGCAGCAGCTGCGTTTCTCTTCCACTGATCTGATCAGCTCTGACTGGATCAATAATCCACTCTGCTACTCAAACTCCTCAAACTGCTGCTGAGGAAAAAAGTAGAGCTCCGTCTGCACTGCGTTCACTAACCAGCCAAAACATCCAAATTTAGAGAGGGGACAGAATGACAAACAAGGGACACGCACTCTAAGATTAAAAAACATAAAGTTTGCTCGCACCTTTCACTGGGGTCAACAGATTATCAGCCTTGCTGATTATTGGGGCTGATATCAGGCATTTTTCCGATTATCTGTATCTTTGTTTTATTTTAATAATTGCAGATATAATTAATTAATTAAAAAGTGCAAAACAAGTGTCAGCATGAGTGGACCCTTTACTTTGTAAAACCTCAAGGAAATTCCTTTTTTATTAAAATTTTCACTTGATTTTATAAAAAAAAGTTGCTGGGAACTTTATGATGTACATGATGTTGAAAAATTAAGTTTGATGAAACATTTGGTGAAGGCATTCAAACAAGATTTGTTCCAAACAGAAAGATTTTCTTTCTTTTTTTTGTAAACGCATATCGGTTTCAAATAACGCCTATCGGTCTCATTAACTTCTAATAATCTTTATTGGTATCAGCCCTGAAAAACCAATATCGTTTGACCGCTCCCTCCCACCCCTGAACTCACCATCAGCTGTTTCTGCAGGCGCTCGTTCTTCTCGGCCTCAGTGAGTCGCTCCTCCTCGTGGCGGTGGTCGTTGATGCCCTGCGACTGCAGCTCGGCGCTGTAGGTGCTGTTCTCTTCGCTGTGCTCGTGGTCGCTCTCGCTGTCTGAGGAGGAGGACGAGGAGGAAGGAGCCTTGGCAGGAGCTGAGTTAGTGGAGCTCATCACACTGTGCAGCTCCTCCCTGGTCTTCATCAGATTCTCCTCCACCTCCTTAGCCTGAGATGAAGAGGACGTTTAGTTTAGTTTAGACGGCAATAATAAACTGTACATGAATTTTCCTGTGTTGTCCCTGGTCAAATGGTTAAAAAACAAACATTTAAAAAATTTAAACCCTACACTGCTGTAGGGCACAAACCTCCAAAATTGCTATTTTTCAGAAATGAGAAAAAATGCTGTGTTTTTAAAAGGATCCAGTGGAGATGTTTAGTCACAAGTTTTTTTAAATACATTTCATTGGTTGAGAAATAGAAAAACCCACATCCCCATAAATCTTAGACACTGTTCCTACATACATGAATATATATGTATACATACTCCTATACACATGCCAGACATCTGGTGAAAAAAATATATAGTAACTTTCTTTTTGTACTAACAAAAGTAATAAAACACACTAGTAAAAAAATAAAATTGCAGATTACACAGGTGCCGTAAAAAAAGACGATTCTGATCACAAAAAATCACCTGGACATGTGACAAGAAGGAAATGGTTTGTTCTGACATTTCCAGGTAATCCCTGAGATTTCAAGAGGCTGATACGATGGCGTGGTGTTCACTCACCTTGCTGTGCCATGACTCAGCCTCTTCCTCCTTCTCTTTCTTGATCTCTTCCAGCACAGCGATCTTGGCGCTGTACTCAGCCAGCTCTGCGGCCTGAGGGAGGAAGCACAAACCGATCATTTCATTAACCCTTAGGGACTGTTTGGCGCATTTTACGCACTTTCATTCTTCATTTTTTTGATAATTTGGGCTTTCTTCATGCATATTGCGTACTTTTTTTTGTTTAATTTCAGAATTTTCAGTTCAATAAGTCTAAAAAAACGGTGTAAACAAAATAGTTACATTCAGACTGTTAAGTGTAAAAAAATGCTCCACAGAAACAGCAATTTGGCATCCCACAGCCATCAAAGCAGAAAAACACGACTTGTATTATTTCTGGGTGTCATTCTGGACTTTTGACTTGGAATTTGTCATTTTGACTATTTTCCTGATGTTGGTTAAAAAATTAACTCAATGAAAGTAGAAAATAATATTTATGTGTTATATTTTTTTAAAGCTTGATTTTAAAAAGCGCATTTTGTGCGCAGAGCACTCCAAGTGTGTGTAATATTAAAGCGGGCCCTAAAGGTTTAAAAGCACAATTACAGAAATCTAGTACCTCAGCAACATCAATTATCTAGACACATTGTCATTTTATGAATGGATGGAAAAAAGTGGTATTTGTAACTCCAGAAATATCATAAAAACATTAAAGTAACACATTTTAGCTCAGTTTAAAATGAGTAATTGATATTTTCTAAAGAGTCAAAAATGAAGAAAGATTGTTAGTGAATTTTCTCAGGCTGTACGACAAACACTGTAAGCCCAGGAGATTCCCCAAATAAAGGATGTATTGGTTCAAACAGCAATCAAAACAGTTATTATGTGTTTATCCTGAATGCAGGAGCTCTGTGTGTAATGACTGTTTTCCTGTCACGACTTTTTCTCACGTGAAGGATCTGAGTACTTCTTGCACCGTGTACTCACCAGCTGCTCCTGGCTCTTCATCTGGTCCTCGGCTTGCCTGGCCAGCTCCTCCTTGGCTATTATGGCCTCCATCCTCTCAGCCTCCAGCCGGGCCGCCTCCTGCTCCACCCTCCTCCTCTCCTCCTCCAGCCTCATGGCCCTGTCCAGCTGCTCCTGAAGCTCTGCGGGGAAAAAAAAGTCAGTAAAACACGAGAAAAATCTGTCATGGATCGTAAAATTCATTACAGTGATTGATCTGCCGCAGTTTTAAATCTGTAAAATAAGAACGTTTTCATTACCTAAAAAAAGACTTGTTATTGTAAGACTTGAACAGGAAAAGTTTAAAAAACTGTTGGGCATCTTGGACTGAACATATTCAGACTTCACTTGTTCGAATATTAATATTTTCTTTTGTTGTTGTTGTCCCGTGTGACATATTTCTTTGAGGCAGCGGCTGCTGTCTTTTGTAGTTTATGGATCTTTAAAATGAACAAGTGAGTACTTCAAAGCTGAAGACTTTTCTCTTTGTCGCTACCTTTTATTAAATTAAATATTTATTCATTTCTTACACTGCACTGTAACTTTTATTTAGTTACAGTTTTTTTGCTTGTATTTATAATATAATTCTCCTTTTCTTACATGTTTCTTTTGCTCTATGTCTTGATGCTTTTGATGTCTCATGGAGAGCACTTTGATTTGCCTTGTTTCTGAATATCCTATATAAATAAACTTGCCTTGTGAGCCTTCATGATAACAGTTTTTCAGAGTGAGCAGTGTGGGATTTTTTTCCCCTCTCAGCTTCTTAAATTTGAATGATTTTTTTAACAAGGTAAAATATGTGTTTTCATTAAACAAAAAGAAAAATAACAGTGAAAATTTAAGAAAAAAAATAAATTATTGCAATATTTTTTGATATCAGGACCCTTTTAGATTTTTAGGGACCTCGATTGGGATATCTAGGTTTGGAATAACTGATTTAAAGCTCGTGAGTAAAGGTGATTCCCAAATCAGACTATTTTGCAGTCTGTGACTGCTTTTTCTTTGCAGAGTGCATGTTGCCACCATTTTCTAATGCAGGAATATAGTTTATATCTTGCCCAGAAAAAAAAAGCCGCAATCATTCTTAAAAATGATGATTTGTTTAGAAGCCATTTGATGCAGATTTAGGGAACTTTCAAAGACTTGACAGCCCCTCAAATCTGTGACCTTAATGTAAAAAGTGAGCTGTATTTCAGGTAATTAACACAAGAGGGCAGTGCAGCTGTGCTATGTGTTTAAGTTTGAATCATAAATCAAATTGCTGATTTCCTTTTTTTTTCTGTGTCGTAATAAGACCAGTTTGGTCTGTAATGAGTCAGCGTGAAGCGTCTCTGTCTCACCTCTCTCTGCTCTCTTGGTTGTCTCTTCAAACTGGTAGAGCTTCATCATCAGCTCCTGCTTTTCTCTCTCCATCTGCTCCTTCTCTTTCTCGATGGCCTCACGCTTCTTCTTCTCACTCTCCAGCTGATCTCTGCACACACATGAACGAAAGGCTGAAGATCAGACATATTAATAACAGCCTCAAGTCCTAATGCTTCACAGACCATGACAGTGGCACTTTTTAATGATTAGATGTCCCTGTCTCTTACCTCTCCATCTTTTTCTGCAGCCTCTCCTCTTTGGCCTGAGCCTTCATCTGCTGGACCTCGATGGTGTCGGTCTTGCGGCGGCGCATGTACAGCTCGTGGTTGCCCATGCACAGCTGCAGGATGCACTTGTTGACTCGCAGCCGTGGAGCATAGAATATGAAATCCTTGAGAAAAAGAAAATGTCGAGGACAGTTTGGTTTTTAATATGTTTCCAAAACACATCGAGCTGCTCAGTTCATTTCTATAGTTGTGGTACATTTTTTTTTATCATCAAACAAACATTTTTTAAACTACAGTCCCAAAAGAAAAACTTTCTCAAGGTTTAGTTTAATAAAATTTAAATCAAGGGTATGATCATGAAAATGAAACACGTCCATTTCAGTTTGTAAAATTATTTAGTGCTGGTGTTCCGTTTGTTTTTGGATCCTCTGCACAGCTGTGCAGCCCATATGTTGCCCAGCATTTTGGAGTTGTGCATGCTGCTATATTTCAACAAGCTGTAGGAGTGAGAAACAAAATGTCGATGGTTTATAAAAACAGCGCAACAATTTATTTTGATTTTGATGTTTGCGATAAAGTCATTTTATATATCGTTTGTGGAACACGCTGCAATACCTCGAGTATATTCCACATATTGTCACCCCCTATGTTATTCTACTTTTTTTAAAGAGTTTGTTGTCTTTTGTTGTCTTTTCATAAATATCAGAAACTGCTCAACCTAAAAAAGGCACAAATGGGACGCCCAGGAACATCACCTGGTAGCGCTGGTGCACAATGTATAAAGGCTATGTCTGTACTGCAGAAGCTGCAGGTTCGATTCCAACCTTCTGCCCTTTGCTGCTTGTTACCCTCTCTCTCTCCCCCCTCTCTGAAGCTACCCGATGATAATAAAGTCAAAAAGCCAAACAAAAATGCACAAACAAATTCAACTAAAAATGCTGCATATTTGTGTGACTGGTACAACTTTAACCCTGTTGTTTTTCTGTAAACCTGCATCACATTTGTGCTGCCTCATGGTGCAAACCTGCATGTGCCTCATCTTTACACACTCACATACTCTTAAAGATGCCACTGAGGGTTTTAAGAAATACTTACAGGAGATCTCTTATCTATCGGCTTGATGACAAATTTCTTATCACTGAAGGAAATGTTTCTGATTTCGCTCCAGGGGAATCCGATCTTTGGAGTCAGCCTAGAGGACGGAGATAATCAAAAATCAGAAAACTCAACAAAAGATATAAAAAATGTTTTAGAATATTGCAGGCAGGAAACTCTTTGCACTGAACATGCTGTCACACGTGGTGTCAGCGAGAGCTTGTATGTTCATGTTGTAGTAGAGTAATGTGAATTAGGTCAATGGCCTTTTAAAAACAACAGCCATGCAGTCAAACATGGTATTTAAAACCTGACCGACTGAAAAAGGACGGCAGCAGAGGTCAGTGACTGCTCATGTGTTGCCCTCCCGTCTACAACTGTATGACATCAAATCAATACACGCTGCTCTCATGATGTTAGAAAAGACATAAAAGGTGAAAACTGTTCGGCATAAACTGTGAATTCAGTCACTGATTGACTGACTTACTTGTCATCCTTCTCATAGATATTCAGTCCCAGAGCGTCGACGCCCAGCCACAGGTCCGAGCCCTTCTTGTTCTTGATCTCAAAGTAGTTGACGCCGTACATTTCCAGGTCCTGAGCGATCTTCAGGTACTCGATCATGGACTCTTCCCTGTTTAACACGCATGGAAACACAGAAGAACACAGCCATCATTTGTCATTTGTCACTACCGCTTACAGTGCTTTTAGGTTTTTATGGTCTTTTCCAGTCTTTAAATGGCATGTATTGCTCTATTTTGTCTGATTGATTATTTTGTTTTGTTTTGTTTGGGTTTTTTATTTATTTAATTTATTTATTTTACAAAAGAGATTTAAGATTAAATCTAAATGTTAAATGTTATAACTAGATGTTAAATATTTACTCATTTAGATATAACATTTAACGTTCCGATTTAATTTGTTAATAAGTTTTATTTAACGGTGATATTACCTTGAACATATCTTTTCACGAAATAATAAATCTTTTTAACGATGTTTTAGAGCTAAATGTGGAGAAATGTTGCTGTCACAATTCCCATACTTGGCGCCATAATAAATGATTGTACTTTTCAAAGCATTAGATTTTGGCCAAAGTAACAAGATTTGACCACCACTTACTGTTCTGGTGAAATGACTGTGAAAGTTGCAAAGTTTTGTCACTTGAATATGTAAAAACTCAGGTTTTGTGGAATAAATGATATTACTGAGGAATGTTGCTGAGCTTCAGAAAAGCCTTTTCTCAACTGATCGCCATGAGAGCGACAGCACTTTGAAAAGAACAACACAGACCAACAGATCCCACGTGGCCCTTTAATAAACAATAAAAACATTTAAAATTTGAAGGAAAAATCTTGATTCTATAAAATGTTATCAACCCTCGATCCAATGTAAAAACTTGGTGGTGCTTTAGCCAGATGATTTAACTTTTTATTCCAACTTTGAGATTAAATCAAATATATGTTTATTCGGGATAACCTAAGCCAAAATGTAAAATTACCACAATTATAAAAGAGTCATAAAGTCAGCAAACTAACTCAATAATGTTTTACAATCATATCTGCCTAAATTTAACACATGAATAACTGGTGAGAGGCAAAACCACCGAGTGCACTGAACTGAGAAAGTGTGTTTTAATGCTCATGAATTCAGCTTTTAGGAACATTTGCCTGAAAGAGATTTACATTAGAGTATATTTGTCACTTACTTCAGCATCGATCGGTGCTCCTCGTGCCAGACCTGGATCCTGTCCTCCCACTGGTCCTTGGACAGCTTGTGTTGGTCCAGGACTCTGAGGGGAGAGACCAGGTATCAGAAACACAACGGTGAAACTGTAAATAGTGTGTGTATACCTACAGAGCTAATCAAACTATGTTGTTGCAGGTCTTGTTGGTGATTGTGTACGTAATAAAACACAGGTTCTTAATTGAGTTATTTTTGGTGCTATTCAGGGAGACAGTTTCCAGTTTTTTTTTCCAATTTATGTTCAGAAAATGTTCTTGGTTCACACAGTCTTCAGAGAGGTATATAAGTGGTTAAGTTATTCTTCTTTGTTGGATAGTTAATAAGTCAGTTTAAACAATATATTTATTATTCTTTGCCCTTAAAGAAATACAGAAATCAAACCAGAGGACCAGTGATGCACGATAATGATTATTTCCACTGATACCGATAATTTCCAGCTTGTTGTGGCCGATGAGATACAGATAACGGATAATTTCTTTTTGTTTTTCATTACCTGAGGGTATGAAAGGCTGAGATGTGGTGAGTACAGATCAATTTAATTTGTGCATTTTGATAAAAAAAACATTTCCGGTCAGGTCTCACGGTGCAGGCTGGTCAGCAGGTCAATGATGAGAAACAACAGGGGCGCTGAGTTTATGACTATTTCTCTCTTTATTTGTTCATTTGTTATTTTGAAGGCAGAACATGAAGAAAGGGCGCTAACGGCACAGAGAATTGTTATCGAGTTTTTTGTTGGTTTTTTTTTTAGTGCGACCAGCTTTACCCCTCTAGCGTGTGGCGCTCTCAGCAACCTCGTATTTCTCCTATAAGGGCCGACCTGGACAGTATATTTCCTTCTTGTTTACTGATGATCTAAATAAGTTGCTAAATGTTTCTCCTGTTGCAATTTTTTAAAACAACACCGCTGAGAGGGTCCGAAAAGCCACTAAATAGCAATAAAGTCGGCACGTTAGTAGTCCTCTCCTCCGTCACCCTGGGACCTTAGATCGTCTTGTTCGTTTGTTTTGGGACGTGGAAATGTTGTTTTATTGCATTACACCCGTAACAGTGTCCCCTACACTACAGCGAAAACACCGATGGACAGAAAATCTTGTCAATGGCGGGGAAAGAGTTATAAAAAAGACAAAGAAACAATGGGGGAAACCTTGCTGCTGACTGATGACATGTTTTGGACTGATTATCGGTCCCGATAATAATCGTGCATCCCTACAAAGGACACATTTAGTGCTTAAAAAACATAAAACAAGTTGTTTCTCAGGCATAAAATACATTGTGACTCCCGAGTAGATAATCTTTGACAACTAATTCCACAAAGTTATGGTTTGGTGGAGCTCATACAAAAATGCTCTGCACCAAGGAGCGTTTTTTCCTCTCCTTAATCATCATATATCACTAAAGCAATAAACATATCAACTACATCCTGTTTGCCTTTTAATCTAGAAGTAAAGTTTTATAATGGAAGGATTAACAACCTCTGCCTCACCCCGTGTTTTAACCTTGACCCCGTTCTAAAAAGTGCATTAAGTCTTTTGGTGTGCAGAAAATTATTTATTGTTCTTCTGGGCACAAGTTCAGTTCTTTATAATTTTTTATTTTTTTTATCAATCTTTTATTTATACCTTTGAACTTTTCTATTATCCCCTCTACTATCAATCTTATCACCTCTTCATGAGTCATTCTTTTTGCTTTTGAAAGGCTCATAATAATTTAAACACTTGTGACCAATTCCACACACAGTGTTTGTAGCTGTGAGATAACCAGAGTATTTTCTTTCTAATTTATTGTGCGTTGTCTGGCAATAACAGTGCAGTAAAGTAAAAATACCAGAGACTCTCACCTCTTGGGCAGCAGGCGCTCACTGGACAGGTAACCTGGATGATGTGCTGACTTGTTCTTCTCTCCGTACTTGGCCTGCACGGCGTACGAGGCCAGCAGCACAGCGGTCTCTGGAGGGCAGTAGATGTCCTCCCCCAAAATTTCCTCCTTCACCTGCAGGAAGAAAAGCCGGCGGGTGACGTCCTGGATCAGCTCCTCGGCCACATCCTCGGGGTAAAACTTGGCCCTCAGCTTGAACTGCAGGGGAGTCTCCCTCCTCACATCCTGGGCCATCACCTGAGCAGAGCAGAGCAGAAATCACAGCGTCTACAAGTTTCAGACACTTACGTTTTAGGCTTTATAAAAACATTTAAAAACATTTTTTTTTAAACCAAATTTAAAACACATTTTTTCTGCATTGTCAATAAATACTATGTGGTCCTGTTCAGAGGTAGGTTTTATGTGTGAGTTAGTAACATTTTGCTGACAGGTAAGTGTAAGTATGAAGTAAAAACAAAGTACTGGAATCAGTGGAAGGTTTAAAGATTTCATCATCACAAAAGTGGACTTTCACACAGAAGGGCTTGACTTCTTTTACCAAAAGTTGAATAAAAGAAATGAAAAACTAAAAAAAGAAAGAAATTTTAAAAAAGACAGTTAAATGAGTTTTAAGGCCTAATTATTACAGACCCTTATCTGGCATATGGAGAAAATACATGCTATTTCCACTACGTGACCTGTCACAATCAATGTGGCTGCTGATCACTGACATATCCCAGACTGTCAGCAGCAAAAAACCACCTTGGCAAGGAGTTCTATATAATAAATGTAATATACTGAAAATGATTTTTTTTTTTCATTTAAAAACATAGTGGCATCATGACAAAATCCTCACATTTACAGGATTAAAATTCTGAAAATTGATGAATATTTGATATTTATGATTACGACTGATGTTGGTTCAATACATAAACTCAATAAAAGTAGAAAATCATATTAATGTATAATATTTTTTTAGCCTAACCTTGAAAAGCACATTTTGCGTGCAGAGCAGTATGAGTGTTAGTATTTAACACTGCACAAACAATAATATAAAAAAAAAAAAAAAAATCAATGTTGCTGCTAATCACTGACATATCCCAGGCTGTAATGATAAAAAAAAATCCACTTAGCATGTAGTATGCTGAAAATAATTAATTTCTGTGTTTTTATTTCTATCTAAAAACATAGTGGTATCATGACAAAACCTCACATTTAAAGAGTTAAAATTCTGAAAATGAATGAATATTTGATATTTATGATTAGAACTGATGTTGGTTAAAAAAAATCAAACTCAATGAAAGTAGAAAATCATATTAATGTGCAATATTTTTAAAAGCTTCATTTTAAAAAACACATTTTATGTGATACGATTGTGCGTAATATAAAAGGGTGAAATTTAAGCCTTTTTGAGCACAAGAAAAAGTGTCATTCATCATCACTTTCCCTCAGTGGATTTACCTTCTTGTCAAAGTTCAGCCAGGTGAGGAAGCCTTTGGCGTCAACAAACTGCAGCCCAAAGTACCAAATCTCACGCAGTCCGATGGTCCTGGCAACCTTAGACACACAGAGACACAAACACAGACGTGAGAACCTAAAACAATACAACTGACAGGATCTTCACCCCTTCTCTTCATACACCAAACGTGTTATATTCAGACCTGGAAACATTCTGATTTAATTTACAGCACAAAGCAGCATTTAGCACAGACTGTACATCAGTGTACCGTCTGATAATGTGACTCTGAACAGCAGCTGAGGTGGAGAATCTACTAAAAACCCTCAGAGACCCATTTATCACAGAGCCTTCTTGTCAAATACAAAGGTTTAACTAATTACACAGTAAACTCAAGGAAGTGAGGGCATCATAAATGTTGGGTGGTGATGTCACCTTTCAGCACAAGTTACTGATAATTTAGATTTTTGGCAAGCATTTCAATAAGTAAACATTTCAGGAACTGCGAGGACAGACTCATTGTTTGTGCATTTTCTCAGTTTAGCAGTTTTCACTCTACAACAGAAATATATCAGATCAGGTTAGCAAACTCAGCATTGTCTTTTAAATCACTCCTAAAACTGTCTTTTACAGGATGTTTTTTGATTTTATCTTTTACAGTGAATGTTTTTTATTTAGTTTCAATCCCTCTTTTATTCAGTTGTTTATTTTTTTATTACATGCTCTGTTTTATTCTGATCTTTACATGTTAAATTGGTTTTTATTTGATTTTATTCATGTTATTACTGTTTTTATCTTGATGGTTCATACTGGTTTATCTTGTCCTGTAAAGAACTGTGTAGCTGTGATTTGAGGTACAATTCAAATACAGTTATTTCTTTTATGGTGCATCTCATACTGTCACATACAGACCTGGTCAAAGAGCTGCTTCCCGCTGGTGTTTGGATGGAAGGAAAACTCCAGCTCTGCGTCCATCGTAGTGACGCGAACGTTGACCTGCAGCAAAAAAAAACCCCAAAAAAACAAAAGGGGGTCATTTAGTCACGTGATATTTTCTGTTTGGATACACATTAACCCTCTTATTTCCATTCAGTCTGACCATTTAGCTGTTTTTATCTGATATAAACCAGAATCCCTCAATCCAGCATGGTTTGTTCTTATTCACTGCACCCCCATCCTTAACCCTTTGAAACTTAAATTGATTTGATTTCTTTCAAAAACATGAGTATAAGGCAGCTTAACAGAACATGGCCTAAATTTTTCAATAAATTGGTTAAAAAATTACAAAAAAATTACCTGAAAATAAGCACAAGAAAAAAAAACACAAAATGACCCAAGAAAAAGTGTTGATTTTTTATAAAATTACATATAATATTTTTTTTCTGTAACACAAATTTAATATAAAATTATAACAATTATAAATATAGTTTTTCTGGACATTCTTCTGCCTTTCTTTAAATAATTTTCAGGTCATTTGCTAATTTTTTGCAATTTGTGAGACATTTCTTCCCAAACTGATCATTGCCTTTTCCCCCATGTCTGTTCCTCAAAGAAATCAAATCATTTCGTTCAGGTTTAAAGGGTTAAATGGCTTGTGAAAGGCATCTGAGCACAGCACAGGAAAACTGATGTTAATCAGTGTTTCAAGGGGTTAAGTTTTGCGGAAATATTGCTTCTATTTTGGCCCATTTGCTTCTGGCGGTAACATTATGAAAAAAAACTTTTTTCCATGGTAAAAGACACAAATTATGAAGTGAGTTGTGTGAAGGATGCCTTTAATGTGGAGCTGTGAAGTGGATTGTTCATAAACCATAATTGCTCACTATCTCATTAGACTTTGGACTACCCTTGCAAGGTGCCACAAGGTTGCACATACGCAGATTAAAATATCAAAATACTCACTGCTTGCCAAATTGCCTTTAGACTTTACAATTTTTAGTAGGATCAACATCTTTTATAACAACAGAAATTAAACTGGCACATAAATATGACTTCAAGTGATTCTAGAAGGACTTTCTGTGCAGAAAAAAAGGTTTTTTCTTAATATATTCTAAAAAAAAAAGCACGACAAACACACGACAACTGCGTGACCCAGCCTGCAGGCCACACGGGGCTTGCAGCAGTTACACAATCATTTTATGGAGTTAAACTAGTGCACACCCCGAGTGTCATAAAGATAAACCCACTGAAACTTGGGCAACAAAAATTAGAACATCCATTTATGAAATCTCCACTGTGTTTCTTAACTGTTTCCATTTTCCATGATCACATGCGTAAGATAACTCCTTAACTCCCCCCTAATGAATTTCTACAACAGCCTGACCGTTTCTCAAACCACTGACTGCTGAAATCACCATTATGGAAGCAGCAATCCATAAAAAACAACCACCCTGCCGCTGCATTGAACTTTGTAGAAATCTTTTGACTTGAATTTTATCTTTAATATCTACAAAACTCCTTTCTCCTGTTAGAATTCAACTTATAAATCACATTTTCAGCATTTTACAGAACAACACAATCTAAACCTGCCATCATGACTCATTAATCTGTTTGATTTTAAGTTAAACGTCAGTCGAATGGACGTCAGCATGACCTCTTAAGAGAAGCTTTCTCCTTGGAGAGTCAATAAGCATAGAGCTGCAGTCATAATGCAGCGGCCAGACTTTCTTATCAGTTCTCCTGCACACTGATGCTGAACACTTAAGTAACTCCAACTGAGGGCATTTAAGACTTTCAGCAAATAAATGCATCAGATTTCCTTTTGTTTTTGATGGAAAATGAATTATGCTGACTATCTTACAAAATCAAAAGGAGAGAATAAAGCACTTCAATCATACACTCATGAGATTTTTGGGAAAGTTCCTCTTACAAATTACAGAACCACTCCAGTGTCACCAAAGGTATGATTATTATCAAGTATACTTGTCCGCACAGGGAAAGAACGACCCTGCACTTGGCATGAAATAGCATTTTAGTGGCATTGTTTCAACCAGGAATGTGTGCAGCATGGGTCAAACTCTACATTTGGTTAATGAGTAAATGCTAAGAAGGGAAGGTGCCTCTTGGAAATAACTCACAAGCTTCAACACAGAAAAAAAATGTCACTAAAACTATTAAGAATATCATGATTGACTCTGCAATTTGTTTTATGATCAATGTTAATTCTCCACAAGTAGTCCAATATAAATATTTCAGCAGATGAATCTCTAGACTCACAACCACCCTCTCAAACTTGGACCAGGAAGAGGCATTTCAGCAACGCATTTAAGAATCTTGTCAACAAAATCATGAGCGTCTTACCGTTTTGGGCATCTTGGCTCTGGTTGGTGAGCGAGCTCCAGGAGAAGGCAGTGATTCCCAGGCTGACCGAGGCTGCAGTGGCCGACTCCCAGCAGAATCTCCACCTGATAAAGAACACCGCTCGGCTCTCGCTGGCAGACTCAAGGGCAGGGCTTGTGTCCTTTGAACTCGGCTGTGGATCGCTCACAGTGACGTGGGAGGTTCAACTTGGTTACTATCACACAACCTGACAGACTCACCTCCAGTGTGAACACCCGGCAGGGCGAGACGCACAGCTCCACCTAAAGACAATCACCTGTCTCAGCACCGGAACTGATGACCTTTGATCGGAGCATGCGAGGCTATATAGCCCCGGACGTACTATTTATGTTGCCTGTTTGGAGGTGACATGAGTGATTCATGAGCCGTCATAAACGGAGCATATCGAGATAAAATCTGCACTGAAGCTTGTGGTAAAACTTAATTGAAAGAAACTGTTAAGAAGTTTCACGTTTACAGACTTTAATGATAATTGTACAAAAACAACACCCGGCAGAAAACAGATGGAGTGATTCTTATCATGTAAGCATTCACAGAGCGCAGATTCAGTGTTTTTATCCTTTTGAAACCTGGAGCAACATCACATCTGTGCTGCTTTAAACCGCCTTTCACAAACACTGAAACCTTTGAAGCTTGAGCAAAATTGGTGCAGTTTCTTTCAAAAACATGGGACAAAAAGGCAATAAGTAACTTGGAGAGAAATGTTCTATAAATTGCAAAAAAAATGTAGAGATTTAGAAAGTTGTTTTAAAAAAGCCAGAAGAAACTGTCTAAGGAAAAAAGGAAAAAGCTGGGGAAAACTATATCTATAACAATTATAATTACATATTTAAACTTCTGTTACATAATTATTATTATAACATTTTTAAGCACTTTTTCCAGGTCATTTCTTTGTCTGTTTTTTTCCAACTTTCCCTTACTTTAGTTTTTTTGTCTTTTATGAATTTCTTGCAAAACTTTTGTTCAGTTCTGCCTTCTTCTCGTGTTTTTGAAAGAAATCAAGCCAATTTGCTTGGGTTTCACAGGGGTTAATTACATAAATATTCTAACAATCAGTGCATTTAATGACAAGATTTAACTAAAATCTAAAGCAAATAATGAAAAAGTTAATTAATAGGAAATTAATCTGCAACAATCTTGATAATTTTTAGTCAATTATCTAGCAACAAGGCCAAATATTTTTTGGTTTTAGACAAAAACACAAAAGGCACTACCTACCATTACGTCTATTATACCGCAATGGGCATTCTTCACTATATTCTGAAATTATAATGACTAAACTATAAAGCAATGTATCACTATTAATGATGGTTAGTGACAGCCCTAATAAATCTGATGTTTACTTAGTTTACTGCATCTGGTCTGTCAGCTCACTCCACCTTTCTAAATACAAAGATTATGTTTATTTAGACATTTATGTGTCTTTCTTTTAAACAAATTAAATAATGTTTCTAAATGTTGATTTGCTCCTATACAAATGTACCTCTACCTTTAAGGACTATCACTGTCAATACATATATTAGTGCACTGCAGCTGCATGTCAGCTAAAGGAAAAAACAAAAACCAATCTCCATTCAAAAGTGTTTTACTTATTTTAGCTGAGTTGGATGTTTGAGTGTCACTGTGCTGAAAAACACATGTGCAGTTTGATACTAATGGGTGTTTTTACATTAATCTACTGAACTTAAAGTTTTTTTTCACTTTTTAAAAAATGTCTGAAAGGGATCTTTCAAAATCTGGATATTTAAATAACTAGCGCTTCTTGAACCATGTTTGTTTTTTCTGTTTTGCTATGTCTTCTTCCCCCAAAGCTAATATGTTTTATTTTTTTATCCATTAGGTGTACAATTTTGGTTACAAACTCCCTCTCCGCCACCCTACGTGTGTTTTTTGAGTATAATTCATTTGCTCAAAAAACAAAGCAAAAAAAAAAAAAAAAAATTAAGTTAAAGATGTATTTGATTGATAGCATCATTATTTTATTTTCCTGCAGATATAGCAGTAATATTGTTTGGCCACAATCTTGTAGTAAAAATCGTAAACATCTGATTTTGTGCCATCCCTAACTTTATCAAAATGTATTTTAAAAAAGGTACAATTAGTGTTAAAATGATTTCATACGAACTGTGTATTAAAGCTCTCAAAGCATCATGCAAATCTGTAGTTCAAGTAATTAACATGAATAGAAAGGTTTTCTGTGATATGTATTTTGTTCTTCTTTTGTACACGTATTGCCCCTGGCATATTTGGCTCTGATTCTAGTCGAGTAGTAAAGACAACTATTTTTAAGGTACCCTTCCCAGCACGGCATTTTCACTGCTAAATTGTACTTAGAGGTAAAATAAGGTTAAAACTCATCTTTGATTTGAAAATGAGGCTGGTCCTCTGGTTTGAAGGCTTCGTTGGGACTTCCATCCACGTTGAGGATGCGTGACGCTGTGTAACCTACAATGGGATACTTTGTTTTGTATGTTTCTTCAAATACACTTTCCAGAGACTCCAGCTGCTCTTTCGTGAGACCCGTCTGTGAATGGAAAACAAAAATTAGCATTTGTCATATGTTGCACAGATTGTGAAGCACTTTGAGGTGAATTTATCATTTGTGATTTTGGGCAGTTTCAACAAAACACACTTGAAAATGACATTTTTGGCATTACTATCATTATTATATTTACAGTTATTCAAAAAGGTACATTTTGGTACCAAAGAGCAAATGTAGAGAAAGAGGTGCTCTACATGCTGTAGTTAAAGAGGGAAGGTGCTCTCACTTGCAGTAGTGTAAATAAAGATTTATCTATAACCCATAAACAAAAATCAAAGCGCTAAAGTGCTCTGACAAACTATGTTTTTACACAAAATTATTTAAGAAGTCTCACTGAGATAAAGACTGCTTTTGCAGGAGATCAGAGGACAAATTATATATTTACAACACAACATATATTGACAATATATTCACAGGATAATACAATCACATAAAGGAGTATTTAAACATGCAAAAGTATTATTAAAATATCCGTAAGTGGAACTTTAAAGTCCCTCAGGGTTCTTGTAATATTGAAAATCCTCAATTTATCTAGCTATTTAAGGGCATCTTGGTGTGAAAGATTCAGATATGTAAGAAGTGTTATATATTTCTGATAAGATAAGACAGAACTTTATTTATCTCCAGGGGAATTGCTTTGCAGCAGTTGTGTTTTTAGTGTTTATGGCCTTCATTGTCTGATTAACCCTTAAGGACCGTTTGGCGCATTGTATGCCCTTTTCATTCTTCATTTTTCATACTTTTGGCTCATGCCAATGGCATATATTTAGTCAGGATTGGGTTTTTTGTGTGTTTAATCTGTGAATTTCCAGCTCAGCTGCTACAATAACTCTTTAACCATATTTGGTATACAGAGAAAATTCATTCTATTTCCACTAGGTGCACTGTCACAATCCATGTTTCTGCTAATCATTGACATATCCCATACTGTGATAATAAGAAAAATCTATTTTGCATGTAGAATATTGGAAAGAATACATTTTTGTGTTTTTTTTCCCATATAAAGAAGTGCAAAATGATTATAACCTGCAAGTACAGTGCATTCAGATGAAACTGTGAAGTTTAGAATTACACAGCTCATGAATGTAATGCTGTTTTGCAGGTGGGAAAGTACCGACATCTGACACCTGAGTACTCCTCCACCCATGGGAGCCCACTACATCAAATAAAACCTCAACCTTTGAGACTAAACTTACAGTATCTGATGTCAAGTCTGCTGGGTCCAGGGACATCTTGGCCACAGCCCGGGTGGAGTCCTTACCAACCAGGGCGTTGTATGGGGCATCTTTTCCATAAAATTCTGAAATGGGTTAAAAAAAAAATGCATTCAAACCAGTGCAATGAATGCAATATCAAAATCGGTTATTTCAGATTTGATAAAACTTGGAATATAAGTCTAGTCCCAATTAGACGCCCAGTCCCTATTACAGTGTGGAGACACATTTTGACAAATAAAATCCTGTTTTAATTAGAGTCTGCTTGCAATGCAGTTCATTTTTATAGAATTTCTTTTGATGTATGAAACTGGGTTCTTGGCTGTTTAGGTCAGGCATACAAATACAAAGTGAGTATGTGAGCAGCATGTCCATAATGACAAAATGTAAACAATGTTGGGTAAAATTCTCTACAAATCTATCATTCAGTTACTGAAACTGCTAGAAACAAAGAGGAAAAGTAATTCCAACATAGTAAACCAGAGAGAGATGGAAAAAAGAGATTTAAATAAACAATTTAACTGTACCTTTATCTTTGATGAGCAACAGTTTGTGTGAAAAGAATTAAAAGCCAGTCCCATATATACACCTGTTCTAAATATAAGCCTGTTGAGGTCAGTGATTTAAGCAAATAATAGCCTGGGCCATTGATTTGATTCAATTTGATTTAATTTAATTTACTTACATATTAAAAACAACTATGTTATACATTTCAAGAAAAGGATACATGCAGGGGAAACCCAGAAAACCCTCAAGGAGCTTGACAAGTGAGGTCCCCCACCAAACTATCAATCGGTGAATACAGTCTCTTAAACATTGATAAGAAAACAATTCAAATAAAAATGTTACACACACATATAGGCTATAATAAAAATTATTTATAAGACAGGACAGGCAGATGAGGGCAGAGGTAATCATGTAAAGAAAAAGAAGAAGAGAAGAAAATGTAAACATAAAAAAAACATCATTTTTGGCTATTCATTTATTAATTGAAATTTTAAATTATCTGGTCTGAGTTTTGTCTAGTCTAGTACTCTGGAAAGGGACCTCAAAGCCCCCTAGTATGTTTGTCAAGAAGATTTTAATTTGGGTTTTATTAACTACTTACATTATTAAATAATTACCTGACTGTCATTTATTGATTATATATTTTTTTCTATTTGGCACTTTACTACTCAGTTTTTCAAAGTCCTTTGATGTTTTGCACCATACAGAGAGTCGCTGTTGATAATTTTGTTGTATGTTACCACAGGATGACAGTAAAGTCTGATTCTGATTCTAGTAGGCATCAATGTAACAATTTTAATGTCATTTCACGGTTTTGTTTGAATAAATAAATCACATTTAAGATCCCTGACACTTGTTTTAAACCTTGTAAATCATTAATTTCAATGGATTAAGTAGTATTTACCTTTTCCCTTGGTGACATCAAATACGACTCCTTTTATTGCCATGTAAATTGGCTGTCCCTCCTGAAACAGGGAGGGGAAATAACAAAAGCAAAGACAGATAAATCTTTATCAGTACACATGTATAGATGCACAGGCAAACGGTCACAAAAACTCGCCCAGACCAAGGGTTACAAACAAAGTTTACCTCGCTGCCGTCGTATCTCTTCAGCTCCTCCTCAGTGAATAATCGGACAGGTTTGGTGGACGGTTTGTATTTTAATTTAATGTCTTCTGCTAAAGTGGCAGAGAGGACAATGAGCAGGACAAAAACTCGCGCTGTTGACATGGTAGGATCGTTGTTTGGACGAGTTTGACGCGGAAACGTTGTCATGTACTTCCCTGACGCTGCTCTTTGGAGTTGGTGCTGCATTTAATGCCGTCGGAAATGTTACAGATCGGTAATGACATGTTTCTCAGGCAAATATCATCAGTCCGTGTCTATTACAATCACTCGTCCGAGGAAAATAGAGTAAAAAAGCACTAATGATGCACAACATCATTGTAATTATTGATAACCAGTAAATGAATTTGAACTGAATTTCCGATATAACTAGAAATTAATGATGCCAGATAAATATTGCAAACAATCAAATACTGTACAGACGGTAAAGGTGGTGCTGACTTGTATTATATTACATATTTCTGGGTGGCTAAATGTACAAGAATACATTGTAATTTAACGTTATATTTCGTATTAATTGATTATCTGAATTTACAATATAACTAGAAACTGATGTTATCAAATACATACTGCAAATAATCATATAATATCCTGCCGACAGTAAAGGTGGTGTTTTTTTTAATTGTAGTATATACTGCTAAGTAGCTAATGTATGAGAATACATCATGATTTAACTTTATATTTCGTATTAATTACCTGAAGTTGCAATATAACTATAAACTCCTGTTATCAAATAAATATTGCAAATAATCAAATAAAATATTGTAGACGGTAAAGGTGATGTAAATTTGTATTATATTATATACCAGTGGGTAGCCAAATGTATACAAAAACATCGTAATTTAACGTTATTTTTTGTATTGATTATTATCTGAATTTGCAATGTAACTGGAAACTCATGTTATCAAATAATATATTGCAAATAATACATTGCAAAGGGTAGAGGTGGTGCTTATTTTTATATTGTACTGCTGCATAGCAAAATGCATAATAATACATCATGATTAAATGTTACATTTCGTATTAATCAATATTCTAAATTTGTAATATAACTACAAACTCATGTTGTCAAATAAATATAATTTAATTGAAATAAAACGTCTGATTATGGCTTTCAAAATGTGAATTAGTTAATTAGTAAAACACTGATGTAAAATAACATTACCTCATAATTGTTTTAATTACAGTAAATTATGTGAGAGCTGAAGCTAACTAACTAAGTAGCTAACTTGGGTAACCAAATAGCTAATGTTATTTTCCATTTCACCACTGAACTAACTGACCAAACCTAGAGTTGGGATTCTTTTGTCAAACCAATATAAACGTAACAAATTTTCGGCATCTTGAATAAACGTTTTTGCTTCACTTTTGGGTGCATAGTTTAACATTTTGGGAAAGTGCGCTAGCTAACGTTAGCGTGTTTTAGCTAGCGGCTAACGTTAATGTTAAATGAGAACAATTATACCAACTTGGTAAATTCGTTAGCTAAACTATATTTATCATAAAAACGTGTAGTTAACGTGAGTGAGTTACAGAAAAATGCACCTACCGGCACCTGAAAACTCACTTTAAACGCATTTAGCGGTGCTCTGTTGTTTTGCAGATTACATAAATTGAGGCAAATAATGATGAATCGCCATTTTGAGCAGCTACCCGTGGAGACTTTCGGGAAGTTACTATGGTAACTGCCGCCAAAAAGTATGACGTCATCCTCATGACCCAAAGTAAAATGGCGATTTTAAACTGCAAATGGTTTTGCGTGTTTTGTTGGGTAAGAGAGTGTGTAAATCTAAATCACAAATATGACAAATTTAGCCTGCTTGTAGGCTAGAACAAATATGATATTAAAAATCAGTGTTCCTGCTTATTATCAACATATCCAAGGCTGTGATAATCATAATAATGATCACAATAATCAATAATCTAGGCCTACTTAGCATGTAGTATATTAAAAATAATTCATTTTATTTCAATAATATATTTATTGAAACATTATTTTACGAACGTATTTATTCAAGAGTTTTGGGCAAACACTGCTCATCTAATCTTTTCTTGTACTAACAATCTAATTCCTATATTAAAGATATGGGTTTGTTTCTAAATTGTAATTCTGGATCAAAGTCTGTTGATGATATGATTTAATTCATAGCTATGTCTTACTGGAAAATACCTCTATGAAATGAATGAAATAAATAAATGAAATTTCTTCAAACCAAAACAAATATTAACTTATTTTGTGTTGAGCTGCGATATCTCTTTGACTCTGTCTCAAAGATCACATTGAACAAGAAAGACATAAAAACCTCTCAAATACTTGGAAAGATAATTAAAAATTATAATTAATGTATATGAATTTTATGATTCAATATTTATTTTAAAGAAAGACCTTGTGCGTACCCACCAAACGCGATTAAAAATGATCGCGCCTCAAGATTACATACAAAGTCAATGCAAAGACGCGATTTGACGCCTCATTTTGCCGGGCGACGCGATGGACGCGATTGCGCGGCGCGTTGGACGCGTTGGACGCGAAATTCGCGTCGCGTCCAACGCTCGAGTTGAAATAATTGAACTTTTGCGGCGGCGTCGCGTGAAGACGCGCCGCGACAGCCTATCAGCGTTGAGATCGTCATCGACGTGCTGACGTATGGACGTCCTGGCGTTCCCTCGCAAAATCTAATCAAACCGCCAGAAACAATGGAGGAGCAGCTTGTCGTCGCCGTCACCGCTCACCCAGAGCTGTACGACAGTTCCTGTCCCTTGTTGCAGGAGACGGTGGAACTCGCCGAGCTCACGCCGCCTCCGTAGGGTAGCATGCACCCAGAACCGACGTCGGCGCCTAGCCCGCAGACGACGCTGGGAACTTCTCCAGAGCAGGTGCGGTGCAGCGGCGATCGTGGTTATCTCAGGCATGGTCAACGAGAGAATGAAATGGCGGAAGAAATGTTGTTGTTTGGGCGGGCTCGACGCGCGGCGCGATTTCGTCGCGCGTCGAGTCCCATTTTGGGGTTTTTGTACGAGCGTCAAAACTGGAGCGTCCGGCGCGACGCGATTTCATTTGAGGCGCGATGAAATAATTTTTATCGCGTTTGGTGGGTACGCAATTTTATATCGCCCTTGTACACTCTGAAATCGTTTTTACATTGTTTTTTTTTCTGTCCTCTTAATTTAATTTATTGTAATTTTATTTATTATGAATTTCTTTTTTCTGATTTTGGTTATTTATTATTTACATTCGTTAATAGTTTTTGTCTACGAGTATGCATATTTCATTTTATATTTCATGTTGTCATACGATGTTGTTTCACGTGTATTTGTTAAATGGTCACTGTTCACATGGACTTTTTAAAAAAGAGTTGAAAAAAAATAAGGGAAGGAAGAAGGAAACAAGGAAGCATCGAGGACGCGCGTTTCCTGTTGGGACGCGGCCGGAGGTGTCTCGTTATTATCATGGGATGGGCCTGTAACGTCAAAGCCCGCTGGGTGTTTGTGCTGTGCGTCTCCCTGAAGAGCGACAAGCCACCAGCGCGGGGAAACTGCTAACTATCCTTTAAAATGAACCTGTTATTGATTAAAAGTGGTTTTCAGCGTTTGGACAAATAGCCGGCGGTTCGTTTGAAGAGCAGAGACAGGTTTCTGTAACGGAAGTGCAGAGGAATGCTCGGGAAAGACAGATCCCGGTCTTACCAAGAGGTAGGACAACTTTCTGTTCAGGGTCTCTGGTGTTTGTCTGAGAAAACCCAAAAGACGACAGGTTTGTAACTTTGAGTCCACACACTGTCAGTGGACATCATGTGACTGCATACAGCTGACGGCCGTTTTCAAAGCTGCTTCCTTTAACATGAGAACAGCTGAGTCAGCTTTCTGTCTGACTGCTCATTAACTGAAGGTCCAGAGCTTTCAGCGACTGACAGGGACATGCAGCCTGTGTGAAGAGGACATTTGTGATGTTGTAGTTTTGAAGGATATTGTTATAATATATAGATAAGTCAGGCCAATGTATTTTAAAACACTGTAATTGACACTTTGTAAGGGACTGTTCGTTATTTATGGGGGGGTGCAAAAAGGTGGAGGCGTGTTAAACATTTTTGAAGTACTGGGGACACAACTTATGTTGTTTTTTTATTTTGGCCAATCAATCATGTATGTTTTTCTTTTTTTTTTTTAAAGAATAAATAAATAAATAAAATTCAAAAAGTCTTTTTTAGGATTTCTTTGTAAAAACAACAACAACAACAACAACAACAACAGTTTTTTAAATAAAACAGTTGCTTAAAGAAAAAACAGGTTGTCTGATCTATAATATGTATGAAGAAGAGTGAAAAACTAAGGCTTTTATCAACTGGAGGATTTCTCCTTCAACTTTTAATTTTAAAGTCTTTAAAATCTAATGACTAATTTTGGGTGGAGGGGGGGTCTCGCATTTTAACCAAGTCATTACAGGAGGCTCAAGAACAAATATTTGTAGCTTCAGGGAGGGTAAAAAAAATTTAATTTAATTTAATTTAAAAAACAACAACAACAACCACCCTCCACTGCTGCAGCCCTGTTGCCGTATGCTAGATCAAATTTGGGAAAATAGTGTTCAGGTTGAAACCGAACTTACCCTTTAATGTGCCTTTCTTCCCCTCACAGTTCAATGATGAGGAGGAGGATGATGATGATGAAGGTAACGCTCAGTCTCCAGGCTTCTTCGACGATGCCACTGATGAGCTGGAGCGCGAGGAGCCGAACTGCAGCGTCTCACAAGGTGACGACGGCTGTGTGATACAACACACACACTCAGATAAAACAGCTCATGCTTTAACTCTTTAACAGCTGGATCACATCAGTTTTCTAGGGCCGCATTCAGACACTTTTAACAAGCATTTAAACCTCTGAAACCTGAAAAAATGGTTTGATTTCTTTTGACGACATGGGAAAAATCATAATGAGCAACTTGGCAAAAAATGTGCCAGAAATTGCAAAAAAAATCAGTAAGAGATGACAAGGACATGACCTGAAAATAAACTCTGGGTTATTATTAGATGTTACCAGAAAAATAGGGAAACATTTCCTGAAAACTGTATTTTTAGCTCTTATAATTTAATAATTATATTACAGAAAAAAATATATAAGCACATTAAGTAGTCTTCCTTTTTTGTTATTTTTCTCGTAATTTTTTACTAATTTTCTTGCTGTTTTTTAGGGCTTTTTTTTGCAAAGTTGCTCATCACATTGTTCCCATGTTTTTGAAAGAAAATCAAGCCAGTTTGCTCACATCTCAAAGGGTAACTGAGCTGCAGAATATTACTAGTGTGTGTTTTAGTCTCCCATAAAGGTCCAAATGCTGAACACAATTTAACATTTCTGCTCATTCGTTATTTCATTTTAACCCTTTGAAACCTGGATCGACATCACGTTTCTTGTGCTGCGTTCATATTCACACCTTTGAACGCTGATCAAATCAATTTGATTTTTTTTTGAAAACGTGATAAACAGCAATGAGCAGCTTGGCAAGTAATGCTTCACAAATTGTAGTATTTTGTAGATTTGGAAAAGAAAAATTTAGCTTTGGAAAAAATGCCCTGAAAACCATATTTAAAATCATCACAACTGTATATAAAAAACTATGTTACAGTATTATTATTTTCAAGCACTTTTTTTCCAGGCCATTTCCTTCCTTTAATGTATTTTTCTTTCTTTTTTATTTATTTACTTTTTACTAATTTTCAGGACTTTTTTTGCTAGTTTTTAATGCAAATTTTTCTCAAGTTGCCCATCGCCTTCTTCCCATAATTTTGAAAGAAATCAAGCCAATTGGCTCATGTTTCTGAGGGTTAATAAAGTAACTTGACCCAGTAAAAGCAACCTTGAGCCTTGACAGTGACTTTGACCTCCCTGCACACTTTGACTGCAGAGGATGACAGCAGGTCCAGCGGGGCCCCGAGGAGGTTCAGTAAAAGCTGCCTGAAGAATTTCTTCACGGTGGTGCTCATCTTCATCTACCTCCTGCTGACCGGGGTGGCGGTGTTCCTCGCCTACCAGACCATCTCGGACTTTCTGGAGAAACTAAACCACCCTGTGATGTCCGTCACCTACAAAGAGGTCGACTCGTTTTCACCCCCAGGTTCGCATAAATAATGCAATAAAATATTCTGATGTTTTGTTTAAGGAGGTACAAAAAAGTGCAGGATTAGGTGTCAAAAGTAAAAGTTTATTTTATTCAGAAAGATCCCTTTTAGAGTGTGTAAAATATTGTTGCATTAGTTCTGATGCCTTCACACGTGGGTAGCGTTTAATGTTGCAGGTGGTCAAGGTGGTGCAGATATTTACTCCTTTTTATCCTGTTAGGTTGTTTAATCAAGATTATTCCATCAGATTTTATTTTCTAGTCATTTAATTTATATTTAAAATCTTTTCATGTAAAGTGAGTAGCTATAGCTGTCAGAAAAATGAAGTGGGTAAATATATATATATATATATATAAATGTAAATATTTGCCTCTCAAATATTGTGGATTAGATGTTATGAGCTCACAGAAAATGGAAATGCTCAAATCCATTAAATTGCACTTAAAAAAGTATATGCTGAAAAGATGATATTTTCTTAAAACTAGCTAACATGATTCATTATTGTTTTTATTTTTTTAAATCCTTGTGCAGGCATCGCTCTGTACCCCGGCAAAGCTCGGCTGCTGAGCTGCAGACATCACTTCCACGACTACATCCCGCCGTTAGTGGACCCGGGAAAGCCTCAAGAAGGAGACTGCGTGATTAAAGACGTGACGTACTTCGGACCGTTTTCCAATTTAACCGAGGTCAGCCGTGCGAACATTCAGCTGGTGATTTCACACACATGCATCACAGAAGTACAAAAAATCATTTATGTAGAAAGCAAATGTTTTAAGGCAAAATATGATCTTTTCCGAAACCATAAACGTAACCAAACAACGTCAAGTTTCAGTGTATCTGCCACATAATAACGTGCAAACGGAATGATTTGTGGTTTGCAGAGACGTACAACGTAATTTTTTTGTGGTGGTTGTCTGTTAGACAGGCCATGCAACACAGAGTTGCAAGACACGACGTGCATTCTGTGAAAGTGACACACTTAGATTAATATTTCTGTTATTTTAAGGACAGATTTTGTTAACTCTTAACTTTGTTCTCACAGAGGAGAGCTGTGGTGGTCCGCGGCCCGTCTGACGTCAGAAGAAAGGAGCTGATCTTCATGCAGTTCAGTCATAATGAAACTGAGGAGGACTTCAGCGCCATCACGTACATGCTTTTTGCCAAGTTTAGTGACCTGACTGAGAGGTAACTGCAAACAAACAAGTTTAGACCCTGTGATCTCTGACTGGGTTTGTTTTCATCTTAACACACGTAACGCACCGACAGCTCGGGGAAGTTTTTATCTCATTGAAACGTCAAGTAAACTGTTGCATGACCGAAAACTTATCAGCTACCTCATGTCTTATGAAACAAAGAGTGATTTGACTCAGACTGATAGCAGTGTGTGTTTCCTGACTCTCTAGTGCAAATAAATCTGACTTCATGAGGGACTGTGAGAGGAATTACTCCACGTGGACTTTCTCTGGAGGATTCAGAACCTGGGTCAAGATGTCTCTAGTGAGGACGTCCGGCAAAAACGATGACTCTGTCGAGTTTCGGCAAGAGGTATTTATGTCCGAACAGTGTCGCCTTACATGCGTGATGATTTTGAAAGTCAGTTTCAATAGATTTTTATTGATTTTTAAACTTAACAGCACATTGCTTTCAAAGTCATAGCAGATTAAAAACTGATAGACAACTAAAAAATTCTTGTTCTTCTTATTTTTAATAATAATAATAATAATAATAATAATAATTATTATTATTATTATTATTATTATTATTATTATTATTAAATAAATGGACAATATATTATATTATTATTAAATATTATTATGGACAATATATTTAAAATAAAGACAAAATAAAAGGGAAAAAACACCATCTACAACGAAAAAGGCAGATACATTAAGAAAAGTGACCAATTTCTTTCAAATAGACCATCATCCCCTTAAATTCCTGTGCAATATTGCTGCAGAATTTTGAAATCTTCGGGCATTCCCAAAATTGGGAATGTATGTCCCAATATTTCTCCTACATAAAATACAAAGTGGAGAGATGTGGTTGTTCATTTTATGAAGAATAAAATGTGGGATCTGTGGATTTTTCTATATTGAGCGTCTCATAGAGTTAAAGATATGAGTGCTTTTGGCAGAGGATAAATATCGTTGTTCATGTTGGATCTTTCAGTCCGCTGTGGTGAAATTCAACGACAAAAGATCCGAGGAGGAGCAAACCAATCAGCTGTTCTTCGCCGTCTTTGAATGGCGGGATCCTTTTATACAAGAGATCCGACTGGTGAGTTCTCCTGCACATTATATCCCAACTAAAACCGGTCTGTCCGCGGCAGTCTGTGACGCAGCTCTGCTCGCTCCCCCAACAGATCGTGACTGCAAATCCCTGGAACTCCATCGCCATCCTCTGCGGCGTCTTCATGGCTCTCTTCAAGGCCGCCAACTTTGCCAAACTCACGATTCAGTGGATAATCAAGATGCGTAAGAGGCATCTGAGGAATAAAGCTCGGGAACTGAACCAAATAAACTGAACTGCTCTGCAGAGAAGCACCGATGACACAATCTGTGAAGACCCAAATTTTCCAAGTCAGTTTTATTTTTACACAATCGTGTTTTTTCAGTCACTGCTAATTTTGGTTTTATCAACACTGTGGAACATTTATCCATAACATTGTACAGATAATAAAATAACACCTTTGCACACTAATTACTAATAATTAATAATGAATCATTTCCAAAAACCAGTTTGACAAGAATTCAGTGAACTTTTAGCTGTTGCATTTCAAAATAAGAGATATTTTATAAATGTTTTATTCTCATGTAAAAGACATTGTAGCTGAAAGCTGTTAGTGATGGTTTGAGGGTTTTAAAAAGGATGTTTAAAGGTGTTAAAGTGAGAAAATGTGAACTTTGGTCCAAATGTTGCTGGATTTTATCATCTTATTCTAAAGGGAATATTGTATTTTATGTTTGCGTCCTCCTTTTTACAAATGATTATAATCATATCGATAACTCTAAATGGATTATTGTGAACTACTTTTCCTCCGTTGGGTTGATCTACTGTTTTATTTTCTATGGCTGAACTTTGTTTTTGTCTATTGTTGTGATTTAAACATAGATACATAATGTGTGTTTATTGTTCAGATTTACTTGAATTAATGTCGTAATGTCTGGTTCAATATTGTGTTTTAATCGCTATGTTTTGGCAAAATAAAAATATATTTTTCTGCCTAAATTTGACAGTTTGAGGTGAAGAATATATAATTTACTCACATCGTTCTTGAAGTTGCCCAGTTTGACAAAGCACTGATAAATAATTAGGACTCAACTTTGTTAGCTCTACAAGAGAGACATAAAAAAAACGTGTTTTTATCATCAGTTCGCCCACTGAGCAGAGAACAATTTACATGCAGCCAGAGAAACACACATAAGAGGTAAATGTTTGCAGCAGTGGACGGTTACTAAGTGCATGTACTCCGACAGAAATGGATGGTGATTCTGAGCGAAAATAAATAGGGGAAATACAGTTTAAATGGAAAAATAGTGTTCTGATTGGATTTTCTAATGATACAATCAGCTGCAATGCATTTTACTAATTATATTCACAACATATTAATCTCAAGAGGTTTTCAAAAATACTTTTGGAGGAGATAGTTAACCCTCTAAAACCTGCCCTGATTTCTTTCAAAAACATAGAAAGAAGGCAATGAGCAACTGAACTGAAAATACCAAAATTAGCAAGAAGTCAATTTTAAGGATTATTTTCTAAAAATGCAAAAAATGTCCAAAAAATATATACGTAACTTTCCCAGCTATTTAGGCGGTTTTTTTTTTCTTGTTTATTTTACCTTTATTTTATTTTTGGACCGTGTGTTGTTAAGGTGCTTGTTGCCTGCTCCCTGTGTATTTTTAAAGAAACCAAAGTAATTTACTCAAAGTTTCAAAGGGTTAAACGCCATAATTATATAAACACAAGCAGCAACAGAAGAGTTAAGCTATTATACAATTAAAATATGACACATATAACACAGACGCATTATAAAAGGTAATTATTATTTGTCTGTTTTTATTTTTTTTTCTCATTACACAGTGCACATTGGAAAAAAATAAAAAATAATCAATAAGTACAGCGGTGTAAAACGTTGCAAAACAGTAAGAAAAAGTATGAAAAAACATAAAGTGAAAAAAAAATAGTAAAGGAATAAAAGCGAGTATAAGTATCATAAAAAAAGCTTTAAAATTCTCTTCTGTCTCGTGTTGTTTGTGTTACAAATACAAAAAACCCTCACAGTTTAGGATTGTTTTTGTCCTGAACGTCGCTGCTCTTGAACGCCTCCCGGTTGTTGGGAGCCGGATGTTGTTGTTAGCTTCAGCGGTGGATGGAAACATGCAGTAGCCCTGCACACAACTGGATGTTTTAAAGGTAGAAAACAACTCTTTTTAAGTTATAAAATGTATGAAAACATGGTGTGTTAGCTGCTCTCCTTCACGCTTTCACAATTCATGAATAATTTACTGCATTAGAGCTGCAACGGTGGTGTCGCTGGCTAACATTAGCACGATGTTGCTAGCTGGCTAACCTACGAGCTAACTGTAAGTAATTCTTAACAGTTCTTCTTAATTCTGTTGGAAGTCTTAGTTTGCGCATCTGCTGTTCCTGCTTTTCGACCCAGTTTTTACGGAAATATCTGCATTTTAACAGAATTGAGCAGCTAACATTAGTTGCACATATGCTAACAACAAACATTCATGCAACCCTCTGCTAGCCCCCCAAGTTTGTCCTAATTTTAATTTAACGTGATAAAACTGTCAGATAAGAGTTAGTGTTGCAGCTGACTAACTTTGCTTTCCTTGTAACGCCAGATAAAGTCGTTATTGATCATTCAGATGTGAAAAGTTGTGATGATGAACTCCTGCAGCAGGCAGCTAACGGTTAGCATGCTATCTCCTCACTCAGTGTCGTTAACCCTTTAAAATATGAGCAAAATAGATCGATTTCTTACAAATACATGGGTAGAAGGCAATGAGAAACTTACCAAAAAACTGCCCAAAAATTTGCAGGACAGTTCCCTGAAAATCAGTAAAAAAAACATTAAATTAAATTAAATTTTAAAAAGAAGTATAAAAGAAACATGACAATTACCCCAAAAAAGCACAGAAAAAGATATATATTTTGTAATATATTTATAAGTTGTTTTAACACAATTTTAAATATAAAATTATTGTAAATATAAAGATAGATTTTAAAAAGATATTTCCTCTCTTTTTTACAAGTATTTTTCCAACCTCCCTCCCCTTTTTCAACTATTTTTAGGATAATTTTCTTGTCACTTTCTTCTGATTTCTTGAAATTCGTGAAACATGTTTGCCAAGTTGGTCATTGCCCTTTCCCTGTGTTTAAAAAAATCAAACCAGTTTGATCTGGCTTTATAGGTAAAATAGACTGTGATGTTGATCCAGGATTCAGAGGGTTAAAGTGCTTCAGGCGCTGACTTTTGTTCTCTTTGTCTGCTAAAGAGCTCAGAGCCTTAGGTTATATTTTGGGTTTCTCTTAACTGTCTGATAAACTTTAAAGATAACTTCCCAATTTCAGTGTTTGCATGAGATTTGCAGAAAAAAGCTGTGGTGATCAAACTCTTTCTAAATTAATCTCACATCAAACATTGTATGTCCCTTGTCTGTTGTTAAACTTTTTAAATCGACTGGTAGTTAACCCTCCTGAGACTTCGGAGAATTTTGAACGTCTTTCAAAAACATATGAGGAAGGCAATGAGCAACTTCACAAGAAATGACGCAAAATTAGCAAGATAATATTACAAAAAAAAACAACTGAAAATTACCTGAATATTAGCACACAAAATCAGAAAAAGGGGAAAAAATGTAGAATGTAAATGTAATTCATGGTATATATGGGATTATATTTAATTAAGTATTTTTCTCATAATTATTTTCTAATATTTTTCTCTCTCTGTCATTCTCTTCTTTCCTTTTTCTTTTATTTTCAAATAATTTTAAATTCATTTTATTGTCAGCTTTTCCTAATTGTAATTGATAATGTGTAATCTGCAAAAATCAAACATTTATCACAAACACATAAAAAGTCAACGCAGAACTATTTTGCAAAAATAGATCTGTAAACTCACATATTTCACAAATAAAAAATATCTATGAATACATTAATTTATATATATAAAAAATAATAAAAATAAAAACATTGGAATATCCTTCTAGCATGTCTAACCTGCAAACAGATATTTTTGAATCTATTTTTGTATTTTTATTTGTGAATCTCAATGTACACTTGCAGATTTGCATCTTTCTCTCTGTCTGTGTTGTTATTTTTTAATATTTGGAACTTGTGTGTGTATTTGCAGATCTGTCATATATTTCCAAAGTATTTTTGTGAGTTTACAGATCTGTTTTTGTATTTCTGGAAGTTGTTTCACATTTACAGATTACACATTTACACACAGACTGTTGAAAGCCTTGCTAAAATAATATTGACACAGATCGAGCTCCATATTTGTGTATTTGCAGATTTGTTTTATATTTGCGAAAAATACTTTTGTGACTTTATAACCCTTTTTTGGATTTCTGGAAGTTGTTTTATATTTACAGATTACAAATTCACACACAGTTTGTGTAAGAACTTAATCCTGCCACAAATAATAATGAGACAAATCTATCTCCATATTCACTGCCCCGCCTGCTGCCCTCTAGAGACTCAGCGGCTGAGAGGAAATATGAGCCTCGGATCAGACGGATAGTATAAATAGCTGCTCCTCTGGTGCTTTGGGAGTGTAGAGAAATGGTGATAGAGGTATTGTGAGGCATGTCATAATGTCAAAAACAGAATATGGGCTTAACTAATGATGCTGATGGGATCTCTAGACATTATCCTGGTCTTTAATAGACTTATTCTACATTAAACTCTGCTGTTCTGATGATAAATCACCCGATATGGTCAAAGAGGTAAAATAGTTTAATTATAAGACAAAGGCCCTTGGAAGAAAAATATTTTTTTCTGAAGCATTATGTTTTCATCAGATCAAAGAGACACAAAACCCTTGATTAATCTTCTTGCATCATTTTGTACAATAATCCTCAGCTTTTATTTTTTTTATTTTCACTCGATGTAGGCCAACCTTGCAGAAATATCAGTCTAGTAATAACTGATCATTCTCCAGCAGGCCAAAAGTTGCACCTCCTTTCTTGTTTGTATCCGATCAATATCCCCCTGAGAGTGGGATGTCGGCTGTAGGAAAGTTTGAGTGCCAGATTTTCTGTGTTGTTGTTGCATTTGTTTTTTATACCAGACAGATCTGGTGAGAAAAAGCACAATTAAATTGCATAATGTTCTCCAACTGCCAATGAGATTGCTGCTTAAAGAGGGTCTGCGAGTCATAAACACGGTGTACTGGTGTTATCATGATACTGGAATTTCCAACTTTAACAGTAATAAGAATACAAGTTAAATAATACAATAAATAAAGAAATCATAATAAAAATCAATACTGTTTCTAACAATACAAACAAAACAAATATTTATATTTGATAGGGATGCATGATTTTACATAACAACTCATTTGGCCAATAACCAATATCGATATATCCACTTTTTTCCTAATTGTAGTAATCATAAAGTCCTTTCTGTAGTAGACTCAGCATCATATTATGTACATACTTTATCATGATGGACCACCAGCAGATGGAGACATTAAATGCAGTGTTTTTTAAAGTATGTAATATTCATTCACTCTGCAAAATGAGAAAATACTTCGACTTAAGGTTGTTTTTTGTACATATTCATTTTATAAATAATTTTTAAAAATTAAAAATTGTGATATTGGCAGAAATCATCAAGTTGGCAAATTCCAATTTTTAATTTTAAAACTAATATCTGCTGATACCGATGATGTGCCTTATTGTGCATCCCTAATATTTGATACCATTTTCGATACTGTGACATTGAAGGCAATATTTTTTTATTATTAAACGATAGCTATAACAAGGCTATAATATGACAATTATAATTTTTTTTTGTCTTTTTTTTGTTGGTAGCAGAGAACAGCAGGATAATTGTGGAAAAAAGACAACAAGTGAGAGTGTAAAAGTGAAGCTTGAACTGGTGTATCAGTTCTGCAAAGAAATAGTATTGAAACAGTTTCAAATATTCAGGATTTATTCAGTATGTATCGATAAATTGATATTTTTGAAAACACTATACCAGATAAATAAGTCAATAACCTGAGCTACTTTGAGTGTGGAGCTATCTCTCCTCTTTGTTAGTTTATTTTTTATTTCCTATTGAACCAAAACTCTGCATGTACACGCTGATATCTTCATTTTCTGACTTTACAACTTCAAAAATAGAGACTAGAGGGATGTTTCCTTTTGGTTTGTTTTGTTTTTGTTGTTATGGTTTTATTATAGACGGTATAAATGCTGTCACGAAAGACGTTCTTTTATGTTTTTATTCTTTACTGTTATTCTCCCCAAAAATGTATAAACTTGTAAAATTTTGGAACAGAACAAGGTCAGTGAACAAACTTAAGAAGGTCATGTCAGTGTGTCTCCAGCAGCTTTGGCTTGTGGCTGGCGGTCGTTTCCCAGCCTGTTTGTGAGCGTTCAACAAGTCCAGACATAGTCTCTGATGCTGCCGATGGCTCTGCTGCCTCCTGGCAGCAGAGTTGCTCCATCAGCAGCACACTGGAATTAGACCAGAGTCCAGGTTAAACCCTGCTCTGACATTTGGGCTGTGTGGCACCGAGGCATGCTGCTGAATAGTTAGGTGTGGTTGTTGAGGGAAAATGAGCCCTCGGCTTCCTGCGCTGTGTTGGTTTGACGAGTCTGAGATGTTGCTGAGAGCTTGCAGAATTATTCCAGATTGTCACAATAATACCATCTATAATCCTATTTTACCAATAATACTCACCACACCACTTTTATTATAATAATAATAATTCAGGATGATGTTGCAGAACTTTGTTATGTTTTACTCTTTGTGAAGTGTGATTGTGGAGCTCTTTCTAACTGAATAAATTCCCTGTTATTGACAGTAATGGATTGATTTCCACGTTTGTTCAAGATGGCGAAAGAAAGAAGGTGCATCCTGTGCGAAACCGTCCACAACTCCAAGCAGGTAACTCGCCCTCAAACATGATTTACATGATAAATTAAAAAATTAAAAATAAAATAAAATAAATAAATAAAACACAATTTCATTTTGTATCCTAACACTGGAGTTGCACAAGTTGTTTGACAAAATGAATATTAACAGTTTGGCAGGTAATCTATTCCACTAAACTGTATATACACTCAGAGTGTAAATCACAAGTTTCATCATAACACATTATATGGATTATTTAGACAACAATACGTTATTTGCTGATATCACAAAGTCTGCCACAATATGATTTAGATTCAGTTAAATTAAATATTAAATTTTAGGGGCCTGTGATCAATATGAGACGATATAAGCAAATACTCTGTCTTCTTCTTGGCTGCTTACCATCGTGTCCCTGCTGCTCTGCTGCTAGAAAGGAGCTTCGCTTGGACAGAAATGGTGGTACAGATGTGCCATTTGAATTTTAAATAATTATCTTAAATAGGGGTCGACAGATTATCGGCCTGGCTGATTATTGGAGCCCATATTTGGCATTTTGCCAAATATCTATGTCAGCATTTTATTTTAATGATCGTCGATAAAATTAATTTATTAAAAAGTGCAAAGAAAGTGTTAGCATGGGAGGAAGTTTTACTTTATCAAACCTCAGGGAGCTATTTTTATTAATTCATTTTTTATTTAAATTTTCACTTGACTATAAAAAAAAAGTCCTGTTTTGATTAAACAGGTGTTAAAGGCATTTAAACAAAGTTTTGTGTTGGAGTTTGTTTTATTCCAAATTGTAAATATTGGCAGAAAGATTTCCATTTTTATTGTAAATGCATATCGCTTTCAAATATCAGTTATCGGTCTCATTATGTACTAATAATCAGTATTGGTATTGGCCCTGAAAAACCAATATCGGTTGTCCCCTAACCTAAAGATGATGATACTATGTATATATTGATGTTTTCAGTTTTTAGTCAGTATAATTATATCACTGATCAATGAATCAATAAATCGATCCAGACTGATATATTGTTTCCCCTAATATACATTTCTCCATAGCTGCAGGGATTTCTTTTATGTAGGTTAGTTATACTGAATCTATTTTTAATTACCTTTGACATTTCCTGCTGTCCAAAAAAACGATTTAGTCTCATAAATAAAAACAGCCTTGTTTTCATCTTTTTAAGAATTCATTTTTTATTATTCAGTGGGGTTTTTTGATGTTGTGTTTATCTTGAGAAGAAAGAGAATTTCCCCTAAAGCAGAATCTCATTGGTTTATGTTAAAAATTAAAAAACAGCAAATCCAGTGATGGTATGTGTAAATTCCTCCTCTTAGAGATCAATAAAGAAACAAGAAAACAAGGAAACGTGCAGAAAAATAACAATGGATGCTGAAAAAAAAGCTATATTTTTCCGTGTGTTTCTGCAGGAGATGGATGAGCACATGAGGAGTATGCTGCACCACCGAGAGCTGGAGAAGCTCAAAGGCCGGTGAGTTATTTCTCCACAAATAAACAACATGCACAAATATAATGTAATTATGAATCATGACTTAAAATGTTCTGTCGAGTTTTGCAGAAAATAGTTACTTATTTATCTCCCAAAAATCATGGCTAGCATGATATCTACCAACATTTTTGGTGTCATAATCTGGACTTTGACTGCCTCTTATTTCATGCATTATTATTAAATATATTGGTAATGTGAAAGCAAAGGTTTGTTTCAAGAGTTTTGTCCAAATGTATTTGGGTCATGAGGCACGTGTGCACATGGGCACGTGCTCATCGCCGTTATTGGGCAAGTGGATATGTGGGCAGCTGTCTCAACTGTGGCAAAATATATTTAGACACAATCTCTCCGGAACAACAGGCGTGACCGATAGAAGGCAACTGGCTATCCTGTGACTCTCGCGTAGATTAGTAAAAGTATGCAGCCTGTCGGTGAGAGGGAGGAATCTGAAGGGGAGTGAATACCGATCAAGGGCCGGAGTCGTTGCTGAGTTACTGGGATCTCATGTAAACATTGTGAGGCAGAGATGGCATCTTTTTAAAGGACCAGTGTGTGAGATTTAGGGGGATTCAGGCGGTTCTAGCGGTGAGGACTGCAGGTTTCAACCAGCTGAAACTTCTCCAAGTTAGAGTTCCTTCAGTGTTCTTTGTCCAGGAGGTTTTTACTGGGAGCTGAATTATCCACAGATGTCTCTTTCCGTCTAAAACAAACAGTCAAGCTGATTTAAGCTGGTAAAAACACCGAGAAAGCAAACAAACAAACAAAAAAACATTTTCACATTACAAATCTGTGTTTTACTCACACTGGTCATCATGGAGGGGCTGCTAACAGTGGTGGACAACACAAAAATGCAAAAAAAAGGTGAATGTCCCTAATTTGGGCTACTATATAAAAATGGCTGGGAATAGTTTTTGTAGTTTTAGTATACATAAGGTGTCCGAGTGCATAAAACAAAAAAAAGTGCCAGTGGAGGATCCCCTAATGTCCCAAAATCCTAGAAACATCCCAAAAGCCTAGAAATGGCCTGAAATCCTATAAACTTCCTAAAATCCTAGAAGCGTCCTGAAATCCTACAAATGTCCTAAAACCCAAGAAATTTCCTAGAATCCTTTAAAATCCTTGAAATGTTCTAAAATCCGAGAAACATCCCAAATTGGAGAAATGTCCTAAAATCCTAGAAATGTTGAAAAATACGTGAAATGTCCTTAAATCCTAGAAATGTCTGAAAATCCTAGAAAGTTTTAAAGTCCTGTAAATGTCCTAAAATCCCTAAACCAGCCTAAAATCTTAGAGATGTCCTGAAATCGTAGAGACGTATATGGGGTTTCAGGTTGAGTGTACCCGCTCTGAGGTAATTAGATCTATTTTAGTTAATTAGACACTTAAGAAAACATACTTAGTGTATTATATTATATTATATTTCTGCCAATATATCCCCCAGAATCCCAGACACTGAAACTTTACACATGAAAGTTGAGTAAAAAAAGAAGATACAAACAGTTTGCAGAAAGGAACTATGAAATAAGAGTTATAGTTTCACAAGAGTGCATGTTGATCTAGAAACTGTGTGCAGGAACGAGAAGGCTGAAGCTTAACTTTAACTCCAACCTCATGCAGCTACATTCATGTTGCATTTCTTTCCACCTCTGCAGCTGAGAAATAACGTGTCAAATCAATGAGAGTAACCCTATCTAACTGATAAAGCGTTTGCCAGCTGCACGAGAGGTCAGAAAATGGCAGCATGCCATGACACAGATATGAGAAAGAAATTGAGAAGGAGCCAGCAAAGTCACAGAGCCGCAGGATGACATACCCGGGAGAGGTTTTGAAGTGAGCAGCTGCACACAGCTCCAGTTACTTTGCTGGGATTGGTCGGCAGGATGCTCGGGCCGGTCTAATAACACATGCTGGGCCGGAGGGGGGCCGGCTCATGGCTCTCTGAGAGGACTGTGGGGTCAAATACACTCATTTCCTTGTGTAGAGACTCAGAGCGCAGCAGACACCATCATGACAGGGCACTAGGCTGAGGGCACTGTGCCTCTCTCCCCTCCAGTGCTGCACGGCTGGACGTTAACAGCGATCACTAACATGCTGCCGGGGTCCAGCCTGGCTGCTCCTCCTGCTCTCGCTCTGCCACCTATGGCCTGCTGAAGATTAGAAACAAACAAGATCAGGATGATAAAGATTTTACCTTTTTAACAAGAGAAAATTACAAGTTAGCTACCTCCTGATCTGTCACAGATAGACAATTTGGATAAGTTTTAAGGATTGTTGAGTATTCTCCTCTCCTGATTTTATTTTGACTTTGAAGTAACAGAAAGTAGAGCCAGACTACGTCGTTTTAAAGGCTCTGCAGGCACAAAAAAACCAGACTAGATCAGAACTATGCCGGAAGGAACGATTGACCGCCCGCTCTCGCCTTCCCTCCCCAGGGACTGCGGGCATGAGTGCAGAGTGTGCAAGGTGACGGTGGTGAGCCTGACCGACTACGCCAGCCACATTTCCAGTCCCACGCACAAGCAGAACGTGGAGGTCGCGGAACAAAAGCATGCTGGGAATGACCGGGACGAGGACTACTTCGACCAGGCTTTTGTGGACCTGATCGAGAAGAGAAAAGAGCAGATCAGGTAAGAAAGTCATGCTGTTGAACACGTCTTTAAAAAAAATGTTGTGAGCTTTTTTAAAACCTGGAACGACATCAGTTTTTTGTGCTGCTTTCAGACACCTTTCACGTACATTTAAACCTGAATTGGTTTAAAAAGAGATGTCCCACAAATTGCAAGAAATTAGGAAAAGGTGACAAGAAAATAACCAGAAGAAAAGGGAAAAAAGTTTAGAAATGTTTTATTATTATTATTTTTTGTCACCTTTAAAAAAAAATCAGGCAATTTGTTTGTAACTTCTCATGTTTTTGATAAAAAATCAAGCCAAATTGCTTTAAACTGGGGGAATAATAGTCAGAAGTGTTGCTTTAAAATAATAGAAAAAAAGTTGGATTTGGGGAAAGTTAGACTTTTAAATGCTTATTCATTGGTGAAAACATATTTTGTTATATTTCCTTTGCAGTGCTTAGAATAAACTTTTTAAGTTGTTTGCATTGCAAATACAAGAAAATCCAATTTTTGGGGTTTTTTTTTTTTTTTAGTCAGTCAAAACATGTTTTATATTTGTCAGCATGTCATGTGATCACTAGACGAGGCCTCATTAAAATATGCAGTTTTAAAACTCTAAAACTTTATAAACTTCCACTGCAAAATTTCTTGGATTAAAGATTAAACACTCCTCCATGTTTAGAATGTTTTTATGATTCAATCACAAATATAAATGTGAGCGATCGCTCTCCAGTTTGTCGTTTGTGGTACTTACGCCTTGTATAGTCACATTTAAGCTCGGTGGCACTCACAGGCCTGTTTTAGCTGCGGCTGGAGTCGCATGTCAGGTCTGCAGCCTAAAATAAAAACATGACTGCACACGCAAACTTCAAGATTACCGACCTCCTGCAAACGCTTAAACACAACCAAAAGCCTCCAGTCTGACCCAAACATGCTCTGAAATGTGGAATAAATTCCACAGAATTACCTTTTACATTTATTACGGGGTTTTAAGATTGTAAAAGCACAGATCATCCTTAAATAATCAGCTTTAAAAATGTCTTTTGTGTCAGTTTGGCTCAACACGCAATGTTGGCCTCACTGTCCTGTTGAAAACTTGAGAAAAATGTCAAACTGCAGAAGTTTTGGGATTTGTGTAAAGACAGTTGAAGGCAAACATGCAGCTCTCAGCTCGTCACGTGTCAGATCTTCTGCCCCTGCAGGTCGCTGCTGTAGGTCACACTGTGAACTGATCCCTGACATCTGACAGCAGACGGCTGGGACGCTTTTAAAATCTTATTAAAATGACTTAGTCACTTTAAAAAGCAGTTTCTCATTGCAGAAACAGAGTCCTAATTCTGATTTATAGTTGTGACCTTTAGCCTTTGTGAGCATCTGTTGTGTGTCTGCGTCAGCTTGATGAAGCAAATTCACACTTGGTCAGTGCTAATCACATCAGGGAGCAGCTTCCTCCTGGTCTGACCCTTAATCTTGTCAAATGTGTGTCCTTCCTGCTTCCTGCTCCCCTCCCTACTTTGCTAATTTGATCATTTTGCTTCTGATTACTGTGTGTGTGTGTGTGTGTGTGTGTGTGTGTGTGTGTTGTGTGTGTGTGTGTGTGTGTATGCTAATGCCCCCCCCCCCCCTTGTTTCCATTTGTAAGTGCATTGTCTGATCACTGTATTCCCGTATCTTTGATTAACTCTACATTAATTATGGACTGTTTGATGCATCTTACATGCTTTTCATTCGTCTTTGTTTGGATACTTTTGGCTGTGTTCGTACATATGGCATACATTTTTGGCAAGATTGTGTTTGATGTGTCTGTTTTTGTTTGTAGAAAAGAGAAAGAGGCCGCTGCTGCGAAGCTGGCAAAAGAAGAAGAGGAACGAAGGAGAAAGGAGGAGTTTCAGCAGAGGTTAAAGGAGCATTACCGGCTGGATTGCACCTTAAAGCAGCAGTCGCAGGGGTTCGGTAGACCCACTCACCACAGAACTTGGTACAGGAACGACCAGTATAACCCTAACGCAGGCGAGGCACAACCCTGGCAGCACGGCAAACAGGGAAGGAGCGCCACGTGGCACGCTCAGGAGCCTCCCAACCTGCAGAAATGGGCGTCTGCAGAGTTCGCTGGTGGAAACTTTCATTGCCAAGACGGTTTCGGCAACAGACATTGGGATCAGGGCGCATTTTACGGCAATCAGCGGAGTCGACTGCCTTGGCTCAGCAACGGAGGCAGCAGTAACGGGGTCTACGGTCGAAATAATATCGCACAGAACCCACAAAGGGGCCGTCCCCTAAACCATATGGGGTCTTTGTATCCTCCTCCACCCAGTTTTTTCACACAGGCTCTTAACCAGTTTCAGAGTGATCAGGGGGGTCAGCATGGCAACAGGCTCCATAATGGGGACGGACAAACAGGAGAACCAGACCACAGCAGTAAGACCTCAAAGCCCTTTGGTAGCAATCCAAAGCTGGACAAAGCCTGCCGCTGGTCTCCCTATCCGGTCGCAAAGGGTTTAGAATCTGTCCCCCATAAAGAAACCAACACAAACTCAACGGACAAGTACCCCAAAGTGCCCCAGAAGCAAGACAAGGCGAAGGAGACCAGCGCTCCTAACAGGCAGTCTCGCCCTGAACAGAAACAGCTGACGTCAAGTGGACAAAGCGCGGATGAGAAAGGAAGTCATCAAACAAACCCTCAAACCAGACCCAGAGATGGGAGCAGCAGCAGCAGCGGGAGAAGCAGCAGTGCTCAGAGAGAAACTCACCAAAACGCCACGTCTGGACCTTCCAGTCAGAAGACAAATATGCTACAGAAAGACCGGAAGACAGTTTCAGGTGTCAGCAGTGGATCTCAGCTCAGCAGGGCCTCCGGTCAATCCAAATCAACCCCAAAGCTGACTGGACTCAGTTCCCTGATTTCAGCAAACGGGCCTCTTCAGTCGAGGCAAGAACGGCAGCTCCAAGAAGTGTTCAGGAAAGCCAGGCAGGCTGTGCTAGAGAAGAGGGGCTCTTTGGACAGTTTAAGAAAAAGCAGGATGGAGCCGACGCTGCACATCGCGGAGGAGCAGCGGAGTCAGATCGGAGTCAACAAAGAGAACAGGCAGAGTGCAGCAAAACCAAATCTACCTGATCTAGTTAGGACAGAAAAGCAATCTTCAGACAGCAGCCAGTTTCTCCAATCGCTGCAGGTGAGCACCTCGACCGTGGAGAGCTCAGAGCCTGCAGCGGCGCGCCGGGAGAGAGCGGAGAAGGAAGCGTGCCCCGTGGCGCCGGATGAAGCCGCACAGGCTGTGGAAGCCGCGCAGAGCTCAGAGAGCGACACCTCCAGAAGTGGTGAAGCTCAGGCGGTCTCAAACACGTCGAGTCTGTCCAAACTTGACCTGCCTCCCGTCCTGAAACGCGACCTGACCAAACACATCAGCTCCAAGAGCAAAGCAGGCGGCCACGAGCCCAACCTCAACATCGCCAGACGGGTGCGAAACCTGAGCGAGTCGCGGAGGAGTGACACCGAGAAGGACTCGGGGCTCAAACCGACCGTGCGTCAGCTGATCAGCTCCTCTGGGTCTCGACGCAATGTGAACTGGGAGCAGGTGTATCAGGAGGTCAGGAAGAAGCAGGACAAAGGGAAAGGCATGCCCAGGTGAGTTTGATCTTACATTTAGAGCAGGGACACTCAACTTGGTTTGATTGGGGGACACTTTTGCAAAATGACAGGAAGCCAGGGACCTGTCACAGCAACCCCATACATGTTTATAGGATTTTAGGACATTTCTTGGATTTAAGGGCATTTCTCAGTTGTCAGGGCATTCTTGGATTTTAGGATGTTTCTATGAACTTAGGACATTTTTAAGATTTAAGGACATGTCTAGGATTTTAGGACATTTTTAGGATTTTAGGATGTTTCTCAAATTTGAAGACATTTCTAGGATATTAGGACGTTTCTTAGATTTTTAGGATTTCAGGACATTCCTCGGACTTAAGAACGTGTCTAAGATTTTAGGACATTTCTACATTTCTGAAGGGGATCCTCCACTGGCACTTTTTTTTTATTAACAAGCTCTATTTTGATGCTCTTTTATGCACTCTGGCACCTCATGGATACTAAAAGTACAAAAATAATTCCCAGTGTGAATCACTTTAATTAGAGAATTTGATGTATTCTTTCAACATATTTTCAGATCTTTCATTACTTAAAGCTCATGTTGTGTGCTCCAGGTTTGGGATAGAGATGGTGCCGATGGACCAGGAGGACCAGAGCCAGGAGGAGGAAGACATTCCCCTGTTAGAGGGTTTCCAGTGGGAGTCGTTGACGGACGTCTCCACCTCCCGAAAACGCTCCTTATCGGAGAGCAGCGTTGCTCCTGCACCCTCTCACTCCCTGTTCACATCCCTCATGTCAAAGGAGACGGCTCAGAGGGAAGCCCTCGGCTCGGAGCAGCAGAGATCCTCCACATCTCCTGACCCCATGTTTGCTCAAGGGAACAAAGACAATCAGCGTCAGCAGGAGGTGGAGCAGATGCTCAGTCAGTTTGAGATTAAAACAGAGAAGCAGCCAGAGAAGCTAACTTCAGAGACAGTGAAGGCCCTGCAGCGGTCTGATTCTGTGCTGGGAGACAGCAGCTCGGGGACGGAGATGTGCGATGGCCAGGGGACAGGGAAAAGGCGAAGAGCAGCCGGCGTGAGTATAGGAAGCATTTTTCTTCACCGATTTTACACAGTTGACCTGCAAGAAAGGTGATTTTAGATTAAATTAAATTATTAAATTTACATTCGGACTTAGTTCTGGGTGAAAAAAGAACCTGCAGAATAGAGAATGGGTGTTTTATGATAAATATATTAAAATAAAATCAAAATAATAATGGTTCAGTAGTCCTGTGACTGCTGTCTTTGAGTCAGAGATAGAGTTTCCTAACAAGGCGAGCTACCAAACAGATCCATAAGAGTCGGCTCTATCTTTGGCACCACTTGGAATATGAGAGCAGCTTATGTGTGCGTTACAAACAGATAAGTATTCATTTAAATTGTATTTCCTGAATAACCGATGCTTTGAAATATAATATAATGTTTCACATACATAAAATACCCCAAAATGGCCACTTTAACATCCTGATCAACAGAGATATGTGAGAAGCAGATGGTTATTAAAGGATTAGTGTTTTAGGTGTGTATGTACAGTACTCTGGTATTTGCATGTCGAGGTGCTGGTTCAGGAGGGGGTCTTAAAAGTCCGTTAATCTCCTACTGAACTGTCAGCAGTTGCATTGTATTGTGGGTAATGTAGGCTTCAGGCTTTGACAAGGAAAAAGAAGAATGCATGCAATAAAAAAGACCATATCTCTGTTCCTGCTGCACCAATTTTTAGTTTCTTTTTTAAAACACTGTCAGTCTAAGTATGACAGTGTTATAGTAGTGCAATGCTAAATCAGCAGAGTACTCCTTTAAAAAAAGGCTGTGTGACCAACCACTTTTATTTGTGTCTGCTATAATAGAAACAAGCAGAATGTCACTCCTTTCTGTCTCGCCTGCAGGACGTCCCCAGTGCAGAGACGTCTTGTTTGGAACACAACAGCAAAAGGAGGAAAGTCAAATCCAAAAAAGGTTAGTCTACAAGTTATGTTGCATTGTATACATAAATACTTTTAATTTAATGGCCTGATGTTATTTGTTCTTTATGAAGCGCATTCCTCTTGGCAAATTGTTAACAACGACCATAGAGCAACAACAAAAAAAAGGACAACAACAAACTCTGACTTGTGCTACAGCTGGTTCATGAGTGTGTTTTTTTTCCTCCTGTGTGCAGAGCGTTTACAGATCGACCAGCTGCTGGCGGTGTCTCTGCGGGAGGAGGAGCTGAGTCGCTCCCTGCAGACGGTGGACAGCAGTCTGATCCAGGCGCGTGCTGCGCTGGAGGCTGCATACTTAGAGGTGCAGCGTCTCATGGTGGTTAAACAGCAGGTAAAAAAAAAAAGTGTGAAACTTTACTTCTCATTTTGATTGCAATTATCTTTTATGATTGCGAGTGTTAGAGTTTCCTCTCTGAGTGGTTTATTCTCCCCTGGAGAGTTGCCCAGTTTTGGGGGTCGGTGCAGTTAAAGCAGATGTTCAGTTTGCTGATCTTTTCGAGTATTTATTGATTTTACGGCCACCCCATTATTTCTGCCGCCAACGTAGGAAAGGATATTTTAATGTGTGTGTAACATGTGTAAAGGCTGGATGATAGTAAAAGTTAAGATACATTTATAGACAAGTATAGATACATTTATTCATATTTATTCAGAGCTTTTAGGTCCCTTATTGTTCTTGCTTTAAGTACAAGTCTCATGTTATGATCCTAAGTCATTGATCGCTATTTTATTTTATTTCATTTCATTTCATTTCATTTTATTTTATTTTATAACCAATCACAAGCAGAAATATTCATTTTCTGATGGCTCTTGTATGATTTTTTTCCTTCTTTGTTTCAGATGACTGGAGAGATGAGCACACTGAGAAACAAACGCATCGAGTTACTAAAGGGGATGCAAGGTGAGGACATGTCTTCAGTCCCAGTCACACTAAGACAACATCAAAGAACTAATGATGTCAAAGGCTACTGTTTTGTCTTCTCATGTCAACTGTATCTTGCCAAAAAGTTGCACTTGAAAACAAATCAGAAAACGAAGCTTCCCTCAATGCTGAGCTCTGCGACCGACTCAACGTGCTAAATTGGCCAAAAGGCTGCTGTGAAGAGCTGTTTAGTGCAAACGTTGCAGGACGCAAAAACTTGAGCAAGAGACACTCACCGATGGCCGGGCATTGACTGCTGACTGACAGCTGGCCTGGTGTGTCAGGGCTCTTTGTATAAAATACATGAAATAATGTTTTATTGACTACATTTGATGCCAGAGCTATGACATCTATATTAGAAGTATTTTGACTAATATTATTTGTTAATGAAACAGTAAATTGTATTTTAGAAGTTTTAAATACTGAAATAAATGGTGAAATGAAGTTTTTATTGTATATCTTTCTACAGGAAGTATGGATGAGGCACCTCTGCTCAAACTGAAGGAAGAAAAAATGGATTCAGTAGAAGCTGAGCCATGCATGCCCTCCTCAAATCTGCTCTCCTCTGTCACCGACACCGCTCCTGCTCCTGCTCCTGCTCCTGCTCCTGCTCCTGCTCCTGCTCCTGCTCCTGCTGCTCCGAGTCCAAGTCCTCCTGCTGAGCGCGCCTCCCCTCCGTCCCCTCCCTCCTCCAGCCTTCCCTTCGTGCCTTTAGTAATCAAGCAGGAGCCTCAGTCTCCTGTCTATGTGAGCTCAGAGATGGACCCTGCGGACAGTATAACTCACTGTGCTCACAGCACCACTCCAGAGCTGCCGGACGCTCCTGCTGCGTCTCCACCAGGTAACAATCGCTCAGTAGACTTTTAAAAATGTCCTCTAAATTTCTGTTTGTGCCACTTACATTCGATCTATGTGCATATGAAACTTTTGCAGATCCTGCCCTTAATTTCCAGCCATCTCCTGACAGAAAGTCTGAGCTGTATCAGACTAACTGGGAGAACTTTGATGAGCCGGCAGACTCCAAAGACGGCCTGTCAGGACTGGTTGAGACAACAGAAAAGGCCATACAGGCATCCAGGAACTGTCTCGCCTCTTCACTCGACTGCAAATCCTCCATAAAGCTCCTGTCGCCCAGCAGGAGAGGCTCAGAGGTGGGGAGCGTCGGTGACTGTGCGGCCACGCAGTCCTTCGAGCCGCCGTCTGTCCTTAACCTGCCTGCTTCTCCGTCTGAACGCGCGAAGCGTGTGAGGAAGCTGAAGAAGAGGAAGGTGTTGAAGAAGGCCCAGGGGACAGAGCAGCCTGAGAGCAGCGACACAGAGATAGACGGAGAGGCCATGAGGCCGAGGTGGCTCCGACCGCGCAGGAGACCCAGCGGGAGCTCTCAGGTCAGCACCTCTACGCCGCCGTCAGAGGACAGAGAGGGCGACGTGAACATGGAGGGTGTTGAGGAGGCTTCCAGGCAGCTGTTTCCAAATGTCAAACTGGAAAAAGAAGACCCCAAGTCCCCCAGACACATGGTGGAGCTCCCCCAGGTGCCCCACGCGGAGCTCACAGTGAACCTGGACTCAGAGGAGAGCATGGAGATCACCGCAGCCTGTCAGCAGCCGCACACCGACTCCCTGGCTGCGGCTTCACCTCCACCTCAGCTCCCAGACTCCTCCAGACCTGAACCACAGAGCCTGGCCTGCAACGAGGTCACCTCCACCAGTGACATGGAGTTATGTCGATCATCAGAAAGGTGAGACTCACCGTGGCTCACAATGTCGACTCTAAGTCCTCTTATTCACTTATTCTAGAGCAGGTATCACCAACTGGCGGACCACGGTCTGGATCCGGACCAAAACTTCGTCCTATCCAGCAGTCCGCTCCAGCACTCGGAAATATCCGACAGTCCGCTCCAGCGCGTGGACATGTCCAACAGTCGGCTCCAGATTCAGACTAATTCCTGAGTAAAATGATTAATAATAACACAGACGTTTGACAGAAGCTGAAGTCAGAGTCCTGCAGTCAGGAGAGGTTGGCCTATTATCAGCACAATGTGCTTAAATTTACCTGAAGTTTGTTGAAAATTTAGCTTTTTTATATAATGCTGGAAAGTTCAATAAATGATAATAAGTCATATGTTTATTACAGTCTAACACTGCATGGTCTAATGAAACTGTGTCAGTAAACTGTGAGGGCAAAAAACAAACCACAAAAAAAGCAAAATTATTAATCGTAATCGAGGTAAAAATAATAGGTATGAGGTCTGGACCTTTGCTGGGAGGAAACGACCCCTTTGAATTTTAGGTGAATACCCCATTCAAGAAGCTTTAACTGTATCACCCTGCAGTTTTCCATAATCTTAGGGAGTCTGAACATCTGCAGGTCCCAGGCTACCGTGAAAACTCCACCTCCTGATGAGGACTGTGTGATTCGCTCAAAACCTCCAGAATACGCAAAAAAGTAGACTTTGAGTTGATCATTTTTTTGTCAGTGTTTTGTCTGTTTTGCATTTGAAATAATATTGAAGTGAGATTGAAAGTGTCAGTAGAAGCTGATAAATTTAAAGATAAACTGCGCTTTGAAAGTTGGAGATTTGAATCATCAGTCAGAGACCCTCAGTTTACTGAGATTGCTTTGAGTTGAGCAGTTTTTTTTTTCCATGCAGTGGGCTCCTGGGAAAAACATTTTGGTCCCCAGACTTTGCTGCGGAGTGAGTGCTCTTGACTTTCATGCTACTTTTTGAAACAGAGCTGTGGACATGCCGGCAGCGGCACAGAGGAGGCAAAAAATGTTTGACATTAGTACCGTTAGCTGGTTTACTATACAGCGTGAATGTCGCTGTCATACTGAACGTCCTGCTGAGCCCCTTTCAAACTTTAAAACTTTATGTGGAAAACAAAAGAAATCTCAATATTCGTTGGAAACAGCTAAATCTGACTCGACTGGTCAGGTTCAGCCCTCAAGATAACCTTGTTATGCTGTAAAGTTAATTATACTCATTCACTATCTCTGCTCTTAAAGCTACAGTCGGTAGCTTTTATGAAAATAACTTTGTATCATATCTGCCGAAACTGTCATGAAATCACAATCAGCAGGATAGACAGGCAAGAAATATGAAAAATCAAAAATCAAAAATGAAAGCCAAGTCCCTCATCATTTCCTCCTTTATCCCACAGTGACATGCCGTTTTCCATGACGTCGCCCATGACGATGAAGACCTCGTCAGGTGAGTTATTCATGTTATGAAGTGTTGGGTTATGCTCCAGCAGAACCAGCTGCATGATGTGGTGTTCGTCCACACAGGAAATCAGTGAATTATGTGGTTAACGGTGTGCATTCTTAGACAGTCTCTCATAGGAGATATTTATTTTCAATTGATTTTTCACATTAAAGGTGAAAAAAATAAATAGATCTGTCAAAAATTAAAAAAGAGAGCTGGAGAGAAAAGTTAAAACCCAACTTTCTGTCACTGAGTAGGTGTTAATGTTGGATTTTCTATTTTTGAAAATTACAGAAATTATCTGATAATCCAGTTTTCAGTCATGAGGAAGTGGGGGTGCGATTAAATACATTTTTACTTCTTTTCACTCCTTTTTAAAAGTCATTGTGTATTTGGCCATGCTTTATGTTTTTCATTTTCTGTAATTATTCCTTTGTTTTTGGTCTGTCTGTCTGTTTTTATAATAAGTAATGATATTTTTGAGTGATACATTTTTTGTATTCTTTTATTTATTTATTTATTTTTGCGGTAAAGGGGAATTTCGGTGTTGGTAGCTCGCCGTCACTTTGCTGTTAGCCGTGATGTTTGAATACATAACCAAATGTAAAATCACACGACCTTCTGAGAGACCAGAACTAGAAATGTCGTCCTCCTGGACCACCAGGTTAAAATAGACGCTCTGACTGCCCAAATTGCTTTTTATGGGCACGATATTCATAGAGCTGTTAGCAGACTTTCAGTGAGGCCGTATGAGCCGGATGAGTGCAGCGACAAACACACACAACTTTCTAAGAAAGTGTATATTTAACCTGAAGCAAACTGATTACTGCGCAGAAAAGCATTTTAAAAAATCCACATTTAGAAAATGATCGGTATGACCTTTATTAGATGGCATTTGTTAAATCGGGTCCTTTGATTACAAAAATAACTTATATAAATCCTAAGATCTTGTATATTTGAGTTGTTTTTTGTGTTTTCTACCAAGAAAGTTAAGGAAAAGTAAATTTCTTTATATGTTTAACACAATCTGGAGAGAGTTCAGAGAACAAGAGATCTCTGCAGCTGTTTATTTGTAGTGGCTAATGACGATGTTTTAGTCTTCATAGCTATGAAGAAAATAATAATAATTTTTAACCCTTGCGGCCTGTTTTAATATCACACACATTCATGTAGCTCTGTGCACCAAATACGCTTTGAAAATTATTATATATAAATATTACTGATTTCATGAACATCAGTCCTAATCATGAATATCATTAATTTTCTGAATTTTAACCCTTTTTTGTTTTTGGATGTAAAAGAAAAGATTTATTTTCAATATGCAACATGCAAAGTACATTTTTTTTTTTAATCATCCCAGTCTGGGATACGTCAGTGATTAGCAGCAACATTAATTGTGACAGTGCACCTAGTGGAAATAGCATGTGTTTTCTACATAAATATGGTAAAAAATGACATCTTCAAGTGGAAAATTGTAAAAATTACAACAGACACCCAGAAATAATACAATGCATGTTTTCAGCTTTGATGGCTGTGGGATCAAAAATGTCAGTTTGAATGGGTTTCAGTGGCACATTTCTTTGCACTTAACAGTCTGAATGTAACTATTTAGTTTCCACAGTGTATTTTAGATTTATTGTAGGAGCTGAGCTGGAAACTCGCTGGTTAAACAAAAATACACAACTTTGCCAAAATTGATGCCATCTGCATGAACACAGCCAAAAAGATCAGAAAAAATGAAGAATGAAAAGTGCTTTAAAATGCGACAAACAGTCCCTACGGTTTAAAAGGAATTCATGGCATTTTAAATAAATTGCTTTTATACAAACACTCTTCATCTCTGTGTTTCACAGATGCGTCCTCTGACCACGGTGAGGACGACTTGCCCACTGACGGCGTGTTTGAGGGCCACCAGGAGGCGGTGAACGCCATGCAGATCTACAACGGGCTGCTGTACACGTGCTCAGGAGACCGCACCGTCAGAGCCTTCGACCTGGTGGTGAGTGACGTCAAAATGTCTTTTTTTTTGTGATTTCTGATTTTCAGAGAACGTAATAATCGATCAAACGTGTATTTTCTTGTTGCTGCAGAGTCACAAGTGTGTGGGCGTGTTTGAGGGTCACAGCTCCAAAGTGAGCTGCCTGCTGGTGTCCTCAGCGCCCAGTCTGCATCATCGCCTCTATTCTGGTTCCAGTGACCAGACCATCTGCTGCTACAGCCTCAAGGTAAACACACACTCATCTTCTTTTACTCATTAATCACATCAGAACTCATTGTTTTTGCAGTGCTCAATGAATCAGTCATTCTCTGTTTGATTTGGTCAGATTACGGGATTTATTGAGCGAAGTATTGATTAATAAGGATGGAAAAAGAAAGATCCTTTTCATTATTTTGAGCAAGTTTCTTGTTAAAATACACCAGCACAAAAAGGCTTTTTGTTACTCATTATATCTTTTTTATTTCGATTGTTTGCTGATTTTGAGTCTTTTATTATCCATAAATTGCGCAGCCATGTTTGTGAATCATATTTTATTAATGTTTATGTTGTGGGAAATAGAACTAGTGTGCCATGAGAATCTTATACTTCAATCTCAAAATGTATAATTAGGACATTTTTATACAGTATTCACCTCAAGGTGTATCCTCTTCTATGACTGTTTCATCTCAGTGCCTCAAAACATAAATTAAGTCAATTAATTTCTGGAATCTGACGCTCAGTCGATGTTTCTTCTCCTCAGACACGTGAACTGGAGCAGCAGTTCTCTCTGTCAGACCGAGTCCTCTGCCTCCACAGTCGGTGGAAAATGTTATACGCTGGCCTTGCAAACGGCACCGTGGTGACCTTTAACCTCAAGGTGAGAGAATTAAGTCCCCAGAGAGTTCCACGGTCACACTGTTTGTGCTGTCACTTTAAGGCAGGGATAGGGCCCAGACACGTGCCACATTTTTTGGACCGCCACACCCTTTTTTTTCAATGTAAACTTGCAAAACGTGCACTAAAAAGCGTGAGCGACACAGCTGCAGCAGGCAAGTGTCCCCAAGTGCCTGTTTTAAGGGCACAACAGCAGCTCCAATCAGTTAATTGAACAGTAATTTTCAAGTGCAAATTTAAAACATTTACAGCTTCCTAAATGTGAAGATTTGCTTTTTATCTTATGTGGCTGTATACTAATTATTTTGGGGTTTCGGCCCGTTTTATGATGCCACAGCAGGTATTTTTTCACTATCTCGTGACATTTTTATGACCAATTAATTGATTCATTTATAAAATAATCTGCAAATTAATTGATAATAAAAAGAAGCATTAGTTGCACAACTAATATGATCCATCACAGACCAGTTGTCTAATTAGCGCGCTGGAACAGGTTGCTGCAGTATGAGCATGTTATTGAGATCATAAGCTGTCTTTAAGGTCATATGTTTACAAAGTTACTTTGCAACAAGTTTAAACAAAGATTTTAAATGCATCATATCAGGAAATGCATTCAGCTCCTCCGGATACCTTTAGGGGAGAAAATGTGTAAATGTGCGACGGTCTCTATCAGGAAGAATCAATTTGTAATCTGTAATCATTTGTTTAGACAAACAAGCAGATGGATGTGTTTGAGTGCCACGGGCCGCGAGCCGTGAGCTGTCTGGCCTCGTCGCAGGAGGGGGCCCGCAGGATCCTGCTGGTCGGCTCCTACGACAGCACCATCAGTGTGAGGGACGCCAAGAGCGGCCTGCTGCTGCGCACGCTGGAGGGACACACCAAGACCGTCCTCTGCTTGAAGGTGAGCTGAGCGTCAACACTCAGACTTTCTTACTGCCGGGGTTAATTTAAAAAAAAAAACATACATTTTGCATGACATATTTGATGCTTTTTAGTGATGCAAAAATGGATTTTGGATAAATATATCAAAAAAAAGATTTCAGAGAACTGTGCTAAGATTGTGTCAATAAAATGTTTTATCTGTGATAATATTTTAATATCTGTTCCTTTATCAAGTTTAGACTTTTTTGTTTTACATTTTGAGTGCTGAGAATCATTATTTTAGTGTGCGTTTAACCCCTCGTTGTTCCTCTCAGGTGGTCAACGACCTGGTGTTCAGCGGCTCCAGTGATCAGTGTGTCTGCGCGCACAACATCCACGTGAGTCGTCCTTTTCGTCTCTTTCTACGCAATTAGATTTGATGTTACAATTTTACGTACTAATAGTTCTTTGTTGAAAATGAAAGCCTTTTTCACGGTGCAGCTGAATCCTGAATTATAACCTTTGAGAAACTTTAATGACACTTTATTATTTGTGCCTCTGCAGAGCGGAGAGCTGATGCGGGTCTATAAAGGTCACAGTCACGCTGTAACTGTCGTGTCCGTCCTGGGGAAGGTGATGGTGACCGCCTGTTTGGACAAACTGGTCCGCGTCTACGATCTACAGGTCTGCATCCTCAATCCGCCTCTGTCTGTGAATAATATCAGTCTGTTAGCAGCTCGGTCCATTGAGCATTTTCTCATGTACATTTCAATGAAAACGCCATTTCAGCATATTTTTGTTAAGCTCAGAAACGTAATTCTAAATAAAGTTTATTGCAAGAAAAAGGACAGTGTGCAGGAATTGTGTCTACGAGCCTCAACAGTCAAGATTTGGGCAAATTTTCATTCAGATCTGAATAATTTTAACCGTTTTTTTCTGTCCACAGTCTCACGAGCAGCTGCAGGTCTACGGGGGACACAAGGACATGGTGATGTGCATGGCTGTCCACAAGAACATGGTGAGAGTCCTGCTTCTCACAGAGCTATATGATTAAAAAACTGTGAAATTAAACAAGGAAATACATTAGAAACATTGATCATAGACATCATAAAGCAAACTGTACCCAGCTGAAGAATAAATGTATTTGATTGGGCCTCAAACATGGTGACAGTGCTGATCATTATGTTTTGTGTTACTTGATTTTTCACATTTGAATTAAATTATAACCTGCTAATAAGTTTATCTTTAACATAAAATCTGCAAATTGGGTTTTTGGAAAACATGAGCCAAAAAGTTTGGATCTTTACTTGTTTATTTGTGTTTATTTTGTGTTTCAGATCTACACCGGTTGTTATGACGGCAGCGTGCAGGCCGTCAAACTGAACCTGATGCAGAACTTCCGCTGCTGGGTAAGATTAGGGATGGGGGGCGGAGCCGAGAGGGTCAGGGATCATTTATTTTTTCATAGTCCTGATGGCACTGTGAAGCAATTTAAAAAGAGACAGGGTTTTTTTTCTGTAGCTAGTGTGATAAACCCTGAAAGCCTCACCAAAGGTAACAGGTACAACAAAGGTTATTATCGGCTGTCGCTGTTAAAACAGGCTTTCTTTAGACTTTGTGCCAATCCCATAACTGAAGCTGTTTAGTGTCATTTGACTACCACACAACATCACTTACTGCCCACTTCCACATTTGAAGTGACAGTTGCTCTGATGCCAGCAGAGAGAATTATATATAATCACACACACACACACACACACACACACATATAAAATAGGGAAAATAAGCACCAGCTCCAGTATATAAGAATATGAAATATAAAATAGAAACACAGTAAGAGTAAGCAGTTGGCACTGTATGTAAATATTATTATTTTTTGAAGTATGTAAATATGCTCAGTATGTAAGTGTGTAAACATAAATGTAAAATACTCAGATTTAAAATTTCAATTTGAAATTTAAATTCCAAAATCTAGATTTAGGTGTGTAAAATATAAAACTATAAAACTGTGCTTAATGCTACAGTGTAATGTATCAAACAGTATGTAAGTTAAAATAAAAGAACATAAATATGTGTGCAAAAAGCTACAACAATATATACATAATAATATGAATATTTGCAAAACATACGATGTACAACAATGTGTTAAATGTGGCCTCGTTCAAGAGTTAAAGAATATTGCAGTATTTGCATAGAGGAAAGCTGCGGTTTAAATAGAATATTGCCTGAAATATTGCAGTGAAAACAGTGATGTAAAGAAATACTGCACCTTAAAAACCTTATTGCACATTGACATAATAATAAATAATTGTGAAATGTAGCTGAAGGCGTCAGTCTGTTGTTTCAGGGTGTCAGACGCTGATATTATTTCCTGTTATTCAGCTCACATGACGCACAAAGATTCGTGTGTGACGGTGATTACAGCGAGCGCTGTCGCTGGTTAACGGTGTTTTTTTCGTGTTGACAGTGGCACGGCTGCTCGCTGGTTTTCGGGATGATGGATCACCTGCAGCAGCACCTGATCAACGACCACGCCAGCGTCAACTCCCAGACGCTGAAATGCCGCTGGAAGAACTGTGAAGAGTTTTTCTGTGCACGCAACAGGTCCAAGCAGGTATTAAAAAATCATACTTTTAACGCACTTTTAGCAGCGTGGTGTAATGGAACAAAGTAATAATACTAAATAACAAATGTCAAAACATGATAAGAAACTCTGTTTTTAACGTGAAAGAACAGTACAGGTTCTGTGTGAATAATAATAAATACGAACAGTAACCGACACTTTGTACATATCAGATAACATTTGCAGTCGGGGAAGACAGATGTTGTTTTTTCAGGGCAAATACTGATACTGAATATTAGTACTTAATGATACTTTCTGCTGATATTTGATATGCATTTACATGAACAATGAAAATATTTCTGTCAAAATGTATAATTTGGAATATAACAAACTCCAAAACAAAACTTTATTTAAATCCTTTTAAAATGTTTTATAAAAACTGAAACTTTCAGCATCATATACAGCAAGTTTCCAGCAGCTTTTTTAATAAAGTTCAGTGAAATAAGGATGAATAAATAAAATTATCTCCCTGAGGTTTTATGAAGTAAAAGTTCTCACATGCCGACACTTTCTTCGCATGTGTCACAGACTGCCTAAAAGCAGAAATAAGCACACTTTTTCTTTAATTAACTTTATCGGTGATCATTAAAATAAAACGCAGATACAGATAATTTTCTCCGGTATTCGGCCAGCGCAGTGATCTGTCAACCCTTAATTTCTAGTGTCAGATGTTTAAAAAATGACTAATAAATCTGCCCTGTAACTTTTGTTCCTCATAGACTGAAAAATATAAACCTAAGAGGAAAACACATCCATCAGCAGACGGCCAAAACACTTTCGTAATTACAGTAAAAAGTAAAAATACGGTGAATACGATATTTCTGAGGAGCACGTGGAGGCAGCTTTAGGTTTCAGAGATTTAGGATGTTTTTTGTGTATTTCAGGGGATGCTGGTGCACATGCAGAAACACGCTGCAGAGGAGGCTGAACTGGAGCCTTAAGGGGCTGCTGGCCCCTCCCTCTCCTGCCCCGCCCCCCCCCCCCCCCCGCTGTTAACCTCCCATATTGGGGGGGACGATCTTTGGGACCCACTTATCCTCGCAGCGCTCCTGTTCGAGCCCGACGAGTGGCGTCCGCCGGTTCCATCCTTTATGTTCGGTGTTGGAATCCAACCAGAATACAATCATGACAGGAGGGCCGTGCTGTTGTTTTTTTTTTACGTTAACAGAAACACGCCTTCCTCTCTTCGCCTCTTTCTCTGTCCGACCACTTCCTCTTTTCGCTGACCAAAGTAAGACAAAGACGTTGTTTGTTGAAGAAGCTTCAGCGCTGCCGGGATCAAAAGGGGTTTGTTCCGCTTTTCTGTCGCAGAAACCGTCTTCCGGGATCGGTTCGCTCCAGTATGGCATGGGCTCAGAGATGTTGTTGTTGTTGTTGTGCAGTTGTGACGTGTCATTTTGAGCAACTTGTTTCTTTTCTTTTATTAATTAGTCGTTCAAATTTTTCGTTATTTTTTTTGACATATAGGAGAGATTTAAAGTCTCCCGGGCCGGTGTGATTATCTGTTTTGACAGCATTGAAGTGAAACAAATTTATTTATTTTCAGTTTGAGTTTTTTTTGTTTTTTCGGAAAACAATTTCTTTTTTTTTTTGGTTTTGTAGCAGTTTAGGATTTTTTTTAATTTTTAAATTTAATTTTTTTGTCGTAGTTGCTCAGTGATATTAAGGTGTTGAGGGACTTTGGTGCAGTGTTGTGTGACTCGGCCTGAAGTTGCCATTTAAGAAGTTAAATTTGCAGTGATAACAGATCCAAGACGTGTGTGTGTGTGTGTGTGTGTGTGTGTGTGTGTGTGTGTGTGTGTGTGTGTGTTACTACATGTGTGTGTGATGTAGCTGGGCGTGGTGGGGGGTGTGTGTGTGTGTGTGGGTGTGTGTGTGTGTGTGTGTGTGTGGGTGTGTTTGTGTGTGTGTGTGTGTGTGTGTGTGTGTGTGTGTGTGTGTGTGTGTGTGATGTACGGTTTTTAGGACAGTTTCCTCCTTGGAGATGTTGTTTTTTTGTGGAATTTATTTTAGATTTGGAGCACCGAGCAGAAGGCAGCGGTATTTTCCACGGTGAAGATAGTTTTCTAATGAAGTGTGGAGGTGAAGGAAGATTTGAGGAGGTGTTGGATGGAGCCGTTTAAAGGGAAGAATTAGGATTCATCTCCCATGCCATAACTTCAGGATTGTGCCTTTTTTAAAAAGTTTTCCTCAGCAGTGTGAAAGCCCAGCCGACGCTCTCTTTGGCAAACTTTGTTGTGGTTCCAGTTGAGGTTCTCACAGCCGCCATCCTCCAAAACTCGCCTCATCCGCTCGATGTTTATTTCTGAGAAAAGCGTGCAGCTCACCTCTTACCTGGCATTCCTGAGTTTCTTCAAGTTTTTCAGTTGTTGTCCAAGTTATGAAAAGATCTTTTATAAGAAAGTGCAATTTAAAACATTGTTAATAATAATAAAAAAAATGGTGCAACATCATAAAACAGTTTTCTGTGTTTTCTTTGCAGTGATTTTGGTTTTAAAGGTCCAGTGTGTTGGATTTAAAGGGATACATTGGCATTTCCTTTAGTGTATAATCAGCTGTCCTCAGTCCCTACTGTAATCAGTAGTCCTCGTCTACTGAGATCGCCACGTCAGAAAGACGTTAAATTTTAGTTGTAATGAAAGTTGGAATGACAATATTTAAAATGTCTAAAACCATTAAAATTTCACGTCATGTGAACTTTACCATTATAATTGTTTTTGGTTTTGTTGTGTATACGATTATTACTCTACATCCATATGACACTGGAATGAGACGTTTGGAAAATGTTGGATTTTGGTTACTTGACAACTAAACTTAAAATATTAATGTCATCTGTCGTCAGTAAACTACGTCAAATGGACGTTGGCCGAGCGTCCTGACATCAACAACATAAATACAACCAAAGATCGACTGACGATGTTGGCGGACAGCCGGACAAACGCTGACAGATCGGGACATTCACGTTTTCACATCAGTAGGAGTTAGAAGGTAGTTAGTTAGTAGGTAGTTAGTAGGTAGTTAGTTAGTAGGTAGTTAGTAGGTAGGTAGTTAGTAGGTAGTTAGTAGGTAGTTAGTAGGTAGTAGTTAGCAGCCGCTCTGCAACGAGTCTTTTTTTTTTTACCATTTGAATCTGTCTCGGTCTGTTTGTTTTGGAAAGAACAGAAGAAAAAGAGATAATAATAATAATAATATAGAAAATATAAAATTGTGATTATGATGATGATGATTATTGTTATTATTGACATCAGCTCCTGGTAAAATCCTCCTGAACATCTGGATCTTAATAAAAATTTGCACACATTAGCTCAGCATGATGTGTTGGGAAAACACTTTTTTTTGTTAAGACGAAACTTCTTCATTCAGTGTTTTGAACCATTTAAATCATCAGATCTGTCTGTTTGGAAAAAAAGAAAAAGATAATAATAACAATAATATAAAAAATATAAAATTATTATTATTATTAATAATCAGTTCTTCCTGAACGTCTGGGTCACAAAAATGTTTTTTGTGCACACATTAGCTGCCGCTGGGCCACCGGCCGTCTCCAAAAGGCCAAACCGTGGTGGCCAGCGAGTCTTCGAGGACCACTTGTCCTGCATGTTTTAGGTCTCTCTGCTCAAACACAGCTGATTGAAATCACTCGTTCGAGCTCCTGAAGCTGCTTGATGACAGACTGATCGTTTAATCCAGCTGTGTCGGAGCAGGAGATTTAAAACATGCTGGTCGAGTGTGAGGAGAGGTTTGAGAGGGTTTTTACTGCTTTAAATCACATGGTCTGGGTTTCTTTGGGGTTTTTTTGGATGGAAGACACCTCTGTGGATAAGTCAGCTCCTTGTACAAACCTCCTGAAAAAAGGTAAGCAACAGTGTTGGGAAAACACTGATTTGTGAAGTGAAACTTGTGAATTCAGTGTTTTTACTGGTTTAAATCAGCTGCTCTGTGTGTTTCGGACAGAAAGAGATCTCTGTGGCCACTAAATCCTTCACTCTGAACCTTTAAATGAACTTCACGAGGACAATTTACATTTCAAAGCTTCAAAAATTTTCACATCGAGTCTACTGGTAACAAACCAATAACTACACATTTATTTATTTATTTGGTTAAAATTGTTAAAAATGCAGTACACTCATTTGACCAAAAGCCTTAATAGGAAAAAAATCACAAAAAAGCTGCAGTCCAACCCATTAGCCATATTCTTTCAAATCCTTTATCTTTTTAACCTCGAACGTCGGCGTTAAAGTAAAAACTCGTCGGCTCCGCAGTTCTGAATCTCATCCATCCACATGAAGAGCTGAAAGACGGGACAGTGGTCAGGGGGGGGGGGGAGGGGGGGGTGGGGGGGTGAGAGGCCTGAGTTTGTCCACCAGGGAGCCCGAGACGGCTCGTACCCAGCACAGACACCAGTGAGGGTGAAACTGGCTCTGAGGTCCACAAAAAGTCCAGCAGGAGAGTTTTCTTGACAAAAATAAAGATTAAAAACGGGGTGTGTTTGGGGGAAGCAGAGCAGAGTGATGTCTGTTCAGGAGGCCTGGAAAGAAACTGTGGTGTGATGAGAAATGTGACAGGTGTGAGGGAGCGATGGGACGAGTACAGCTGCTCAGTTTGGTAACAGAAGAAGACAGAAGGAGGGGGATGTAACTGGAGAACTGTGAGGTATTGTGACAGAAAAAAAGAGGTTGTGTGTGTTTGATGCCTGAGAAAAAAGTACGGGACAAGTGACTTTAAAATAAAAAAAAAAGGCTAATGGCTGAAAGGAGAGACTGATAACTGAAGGACAAGAAATGCAGAAGGCCTGAGACCCAGAGAGAAGAAGAAAGAGAGAAATGGAAGAAGCATGTTGAACATTTTAGAGGAGAAGGAGCAGCGCTGAGAGGAGAGGAGGAGGAGGAGGAGGAGGAGGAGGAGGAGGAGGAGGGCTGGAGGTGAAGTGGATGAGAGCTAACGACGATCGGCCACACTGAGTATTGAGGTAAAGGCTGGCAGGTCTGGTCCTCGTGTGGAGTGGAGCTCACCTGGAGGAAGATGGGCCTTTTTTTAGGCGTACATGGTCAACTGGAGCCACTGAGGAGGGAGACGAGGAGAAAAACCGTTACAAGAAATAAATAAAACATTCAATTTTCATTTGGGATAAGGAATTTAGTTTGCAAATTTTTTGCACTATGATGCTCAAATGTACAATTATCAAGTAATGAATTAACCCTTTGCTTTGCTGCACCTTTCACTTTTCACAGGTATTTAAACCTTTGAGCAATTTGGTTTGATTTCTTTTGAAAACATGAATTAAAAAAGCAATGAGCCACATAGAGAGCACTGCCCCACGAATGGTGTCTGGTGTCATATTAAACGCACCAGCCAACTCGTCCAGTTACAGAGCGAGTTTAACCCTCTAAAACCTGGATCCACGTCAGTTTTCTTTTTGCTGTGGTCAGACACCTTTACAGCTCTATGAAATGACTGAGTGAGGTGGTTTGATTTCTTTCAGAGACGTGGGAAAAGGCAATGGCCAACTCAGCAAGAAAAGTCCCAACAATTCCAAGAAATTTTATCGTAAAATGTTGAAAATAATGCAAAAAATAGAGAAAAATGTCCAGAAAATCTATTTTTGAAATAAATATAAATTAATAATTTTGTATTTAAAATCACTTTTTCAGAAAAAAATATGATATAATTACAAACATATATAAAAAATATTTCCAGCACTTTTTCAAGGTCATTTTTGGATTTTTTTTCTGGTAATTTTCTTGTGACCATTTTTTTTAAACTAATTTTTTTTGCTAGTTTTTGGGCCAAGTAGCTATATACATATATGTGTGTGTGTGTGTGTGTGTGTGTGTGTGTGTGTGTGTGTGTGTGTGTTTTTAAAGTAATCAAAACAATTTGCTCAGGTTTCAAAGGGTTAAAATATATTTTTTAAAAGTTGCTGCAGGTTGAAGCTTCATTTGGATGCAGTAATTAGCAGAACAGCACAATCAGCTGCCCAAAAAAACCCCATTAACTGTGTGACCGAGTGCAGTTTATGGCGTGTCACATGCCGATGTGGATCTCACCTCCAGGACACTGAGTCTGATGGTCCCGTCTCCGTCCTGATCGAAGGCCTGGAACGCCCCTGGAGAGAAAAAAGCATCAACATACGTGTGAGCACTTAAAGGACACCAAACTACCACCAGCTGATGCTTCATGATGTCAGGTGAGCTCGTTTCCCTCTCTCATGCACCGCTGATAGTGGCTGCATTATAAGTATAATCTTCCAAAAATAGAAAATAAAGGCTCTTTCTCAACTTTTTCCAAACTTTTTTCATGTTTACAAATATTTTACACATTTTCTTATAATATTTTGACATTTTTATTGTCAAATTTTCTATTCTTTTATTGATGTTTTTTGAGTTTTGCAGTACGTGCTTTTTTTTGTTATTTCTCCATATGAAATATATTGCTATCCCCCAAAACACAGGTGTGTACTTTCTGACTGTGATGTGTGTGACAGCAGCGATATGCTGCCTTCATGTGCTCCTCAGAAATATTGTATTTGCAAGTTACGAATAGATGAACGGCCCTCCAAAGTCGTAATTACGAGTGGGAAATTGTGAAATTTTGATGTTGCGGAGTTGTGATGTTTCAGTGGAGCAGAAATGGTGGAAACATGGAAACAGTGTCAACAATAAACTGTAAAAAATGAAACATTTAATTATTTTGTTCCTAGTAACTCTCATTTACTTTTAGTAGTTGCACATTTTAGTTCATGCATCTATTAGCTGCAGAAATCAAGCAAACTTTGAACTAAAGCATTGCAGGCGAGTATATTAACACTGATAAAAACGTTATTTTATAACACAAGTCGCCGTCTTGACGTCATAAATGCATAAACATGGCGGCAAAAGTCAATGTTTGGTTAATGGTGAGAAACTGCTTTTCATAATTCACATATAAAATATGATTTTGTGATCACATGTAAAGTGTAATATGGTATTAATGTTAACTGCTGTCCATGCAGAGAGACCTGGATTAAATATATATTATAATTTGATATGTTTTTATAAGATATTTAAAAAATAAAATAATATATATATATTTAAAAAAAAAACGGGAAATACAGCCATCAGCCTGTTGTTTAAACACTCGTAACATTAAAATGCCGCCCATCTCTTCCAACTTAAACTTAGATCGACTTTATTGTCATTCAAGCTAAAGACAACAGCGCACATTAGAACGAAAATATGTTGCAACTGGCTCAGAAACAGTAAAACTGTGTTAAAAAAACACTGTCTAAGAATTTAGTGATAAATATAGAAAAAGATTTTTAAAAATTTCACATAAGGGTATAAAAACTGCACATATGCACGAGTATGTTGCAGAGCTGTGGTGAAACTCACAGAGGTGAACAGTGAGTCAGAGTGTGCAGCTCAGCAGAAACAGGCGGTGATGGTGTCTGATTGTGACTTACTGAACATGGCTTCGAGCCGGACCAGACAGCTGATGAAGCTGTCGAAGTCGATGTTCATGTTCTCGTTGGCGTAGCGCATGGTGATGATGTCGTACAGCTGGTTGTTGAGACGGAAGCCTGAGCGGGACACAAGACACATGACTGTACAGCGAAGAGAACATTTAGAGGGTGAGAGCAAGCCGTAAGTTCATCTGCAGCACACACTTTATATTTATTAATTCATCCACAAACATGCATGTTTATGTCATAAAATATGATTCAGTGTCATCAGTCTAAAATGTAGAAAACATCAAACAAATGACATTTCAGAGGTCGTACAGACTCATAAGTCCAAAACTGATAAACATCGTCTGCGTTCAGAGACCGTTTTTATATTTCAGGGTCAGACTGAGAAGCTTGCAAAGTTTGCAAAAAGATAAACAGTTCAAAGTAAAATAGAGCATTAAAGAAATACTTCACACCCAAAATGATCATTTGTGTTTTATGCTGAATTTGTATAATTTTGTGTTTCTCTCACACTCCTCCACAGTGAAGAGAAAATACAAAAATGGAGAAAATTGGTGATGAATTGGAGCGACAGAATCCACTTTTAACAACAGCAAAACTAAATGCTGTTTCACACAACTCATGCAGCATTTTTAACCCTGTTGTGCCTGTGCACTTTACTGTTTGCCCTGTCCTGTCTGATATCTGTCAACGCATGGGATAGTGAGAAACGTAATTTCGATTCCTTTGTATGTCAAGTACATGTGAAGAAATTGACAAATAAATCTGACTTTGACTTTGACTTGACTTTGATAATCGAAAGTCATATTTATCCAGACGTTTGCTCAGTACTTCAAGAGGCTGGTTTTCATTACAGATTTGTGCAAAACTATAGCGATATTTTCAAAAATGTCGATTAAACATAATGGTGAGCCGACTGTGTTTCCACTGAGTGATGTTCTGTGACTTCTCCTCTGGTGATAACATCCCAGTAACCATGGCGATGGATGTTCAAAACATCAGCAGCTTTATTTCTATTGCAGCCACCGAACTAGCCGTCATTATTTCCAATCTAAGGCCACGTAGGCGTGTTATGGAGCCGTGATGGAAAGGCGAGCCCCTTATACGTGGGAGTGGCCACATATGAGGGATTTCTGGGAGCTGATAGTCCACGATTTCACAGAGGAATTGTGGGTTAAAAACTTTCTCTCAGAGTTATATGATGCATATGTTGTTATGTAGCTCCTGCTGCATCATGAGGGAGCCAGTTCCTACTGACGAGCACATAGCCATAGCATCATGTGATCATGTGAAGATTAAAAAGGGTTTTCATTGCAGTTTTGCAAAATATGGCTTTTTCAAATCACCTGAAATACCACCTCATGTGAGTTTGAAACTTTTTGCAATAAATGGGGCATATTTTATACTCGCAGTTTCAATTTGTGCATTTTGAGGGTTAATGGAAACATACCTACAAACACACACTTTTCAGACTAGGAGCTGAACTTACAGAGGAACTTTTGTTTGTCTCTTTAAAGCCAAAAAGTTATTTTACCTTGTTGAAGAGAGGAGCTGCTGGTTTACCACTGCCTCGATCAGTTAGCTTGTTTTTGTTTGATGTTGGATTTTAAAGGGTTAACTCCAGATTCATAAAAGTCAAACAATAATAAAAACACACAAACTGATCGAGGCGGTAGAGCAGCAGCTGCTGTGTTCATTGAGGTAAAATGAAATTATTTTCAGTCTGGCTTTGAGGAGAGCTGCTGTTTATGGAGTCTGATGTTACGGCTCTGTGTCGTTTGCTGTTGTCACTTTTCTCTCCGTCGATCTGCACACGTGTGCTGCGTTACCTAATGAGGCACATTGCTGGTCTTGCTTGCCTCGTCTAAACATGGCCTTAGATTATCCTGCACGAATTGTGTGTGAGTTTGTAAACAGATGTCTTTATATAGTTTTGCTTTTGTTAAACGTCGACCCCAATGAATCAATTCATCAAGAATTTTCTTTGTTTTTGGATTCTTCGTTCACTGTTGGGACGTGCAAGAAAAACTTTTCTTCACAGATGGAGTGAGTAATAGATATATAAGTGGTCATTTGGGGGGTGAAGTATTCCTTTAAAATAATTTTCAGCAGCAAAAAGTCTGTTTACCAAAATTACAAAAATCCCTGGCACTATCTGACTGTTCAGATATCTTTTTTTTTATTTAGTGATGTTTTGAGATATCTAGAGAAATTTTACAAGTATCTCAAAACCAGTGCAAGACAAAAAATATGACCATTGTTTATTTTTTAACCCCTTGAAACCTGAATAAAATTGACTTGATTTATTTCAAAAACATGGGAAGAGGGCGATAAGCAACCGCATAAGGAATGACCTAAAAATTACCAAGAAACTGATAAAAAGCACATGAAAATTGCCTGAAAATTAGGTTTTAGAAATGGGATTTAAAAAAAAAAAAAATTATAAATCTTTAAAATAATTTAATTAAAAGAATTACAAATATATATTTTCCTACCCCACCCCCCCAAGACATTTTTCCCTAGCTTTTAATTTTTTTTTAAAAATCTGCTTATTTGCAGATTGCAATTTGTGAAACATCTATTTCTAAGTTACTTACAGCCTTATTCCTATGTTTTTTGAAAGAAATTGCACCAATTTGCAAAAGGTTTAAATATGCGTGAAAGGCATTTGAAGCAGCACAAGAAAAACGGCATCGCTCCAAGTTTCAAGGGGTTAATAGGGTTAAAAAAACTATGTTTTTTGTAAAACACAGAGAATGTAATTAGAAGAGTTATTACCTGCATCGTTGACAGCATTCCTCATCTCGTAGCTGTTGATGCTGCCGGACTGATCGGCGTTATAGTGCTTAAAGATTCCCTGAAAAAGAGCCAGTGTGAACTCGATGTGCATCACTCTGCTGCAGGTAAATCAAACTTTACAACTGTGTGCCAAAGATTAAAATATAAAACTACAAAATGAGAGCGAGACGTGCATCCCCACCTGCCACTGTTTGATCTTATTCCACAGATGTCTGAACTCCTGCAGATTGAGTCTCCCTGTCCCGTCCATCTGAACACCAGCAGTTAAAACCAAAAACCACATTCAGTCACTCAGAAAACAGCCGGCTTCATATCGTCGATCTGAGAGCCTGAATCTGAGATTTCAGTCAAAAACATCCAAATTTTACTTAACAATTAATACTTTTACAACTCTTGGTGCATTTTTTGATACATACTTTTACTTCAGTAAGGTCTTGAATGCAGGACTTTTACTCTTAATGAAGTATTTTAACTGTGTGGTATTAGCAGTTTTACTTAACCCTCTGAAACCTGAGCAAATTGCTCTGATTTCTTTCAAAAACAAAGAGGGAAGGCAAGAAGCTACATAACAAAAAAGGCCCAAAAACTAGCAAAAAATTAGTAAAAAAACAAACAAACACAAAAATTACCTGAAAAAAAATATTTATATGTGTGTGTGTAATTTTTTTCAGTAGCATTATTTTAAATATAAAAATATTATCATTTTTAAAAAAGGTTTTCTGGACATTTTCCCTTGTTTTTTAAAGTCTTTTTTTCTCTAACGTAATTTTAAATATAAAATTATTATTATTCATAAAAATTTGATTTTCTGGACATTTTCAATATTAAAAAAAAATCTAATATTCTTCCCCTCTTTTAAAAAACATTTAATTTCTAGGTAAAATTTCTTGTAATTGTTGTTGGGACATTTCTTTCCAAATTGGTTGCTGCCTTTTTTTCGTTTCTGAAAGAAATCAAACCGCTTTGCTCAATTTTCAGCAGGTCATAAGGATTGAAAAAGTTGTCTGAACACAGGACAAGAAAACTGATGTGGATCCAGGTTTCAGCGGGTTAATGATCTGAAAACCTTTCCCATAACTGGTGTGTGTGATAAGTGAGTGTGTTCTCGTGAGGTTTAAAGCATGTTGGATGATAACGAATGTGAAAAAGTGAATTATTATTGAATGTGAGTGAGGTGAGGTGAGGCCGAGGCCCAGTGGGCGTCCATCACAGACCCTGCCATGGGTCTCGGCAGGTTGTGCCTCCTACAGACAACACAGCCAGCCCGATGCACTCGATACAAAGGATACGTCCATCAGAGCAATCATGCTCCTGCAGCTCTCCAGGCTGAAGCCCTCTGTGTTCAGGTCCTTATCTGGAGGAAGCAGCAGCAGAGCAACATTTAGAGGACAGCAGACGAAGACAGCAACATCATATTATATCTGTTTAGAGCTGACTGGACACTTTAAAAACTAACATCCTAAAGTTGCTATAACGACAGCAGCGCATGTAGATGCAGCAGCTAGTGCTCCTTAAATTCTTGCTCCTTTTTTGCTGTATTTTTCTATTTTTTCGACTCCATGGCCAATCCTGCTGAAGCATGACTTATCAGCATCAGGAAAAGTTGTGTGGGGTTTTGGACTGAATGCAGAAGGCCGCGAGAGGATCCCCACCAACGGCATATGCTGAGCGGCCAGTCAGACCAGAGGGGAGAAACGAAACCGAAAGACGAGGAGAGGGGAGAGAGCTGGCATCAGGGCGAGGCTGACCCGACTTGGACTGAGAACTGTTCCTCTACCGAGCCTTCGTCTGTCTAATGTCCACTCACAGGAGAATAAAGTGGATGAGAAGTGAGTGAGACTCAGTCAGAAACGAATCAGAGACTGCTCTGCACACATCTTCACAGACATGATTAACCCCTAAAATCCCGGATCAAGCTGTTGCACTGGAGGGGCGGACCTTGTTCAGAGCCGACAGGACACAACACTCTGATACAAATTCACAAAATGCTCTGCAGGAACTGAATGATGCCACCAGCAGCAACATCACCAAGCAACCTCATGCAGTTTTTATAGTAGCTGCTGATTTTAATCAACTCAACCTTCAATTTCAAAGATGTAGCAGGATCAAGGAAAAATGAAATTTCATTTTTTAAAACTTTGTTATTGTTGTAAGTGTGGAGGCATGATCTGTGCAGCACTGAGTCCAAGACAAATTTCCCCTATGGAGACAATAAAGTATGTCGTATCGCATCACATCGCATCGTACCCCTCGGCTCAACCTATGCTCACATTATTTCAAGAAACTTGAATATCTCTGTCTAGAGCCAGTGTTTATTTTGTCCATTCTGGGCTTCTGTAGAAACATGCTGTTCTCCATAAATAATAACCCGCTCCCTATATTAGATATTATTGTAGATATTATTATATTATATTCCATTTTGGACAATATATCCCTTAAATCTTACACTCAGGACCTTAAAATATTGAATCACCGTATAGCCATTTGTTTTGGCGGGTTTTTTTCAGTCTAGAGATTTACATTCAGTTTCAGTCTTCATGTAACTGTGCGTTGTGTTGTGATATAAATGTGGGATTTAAGTGCTCCACTCTGGTTTCTGGTACAAGTTTTCTTCCTCCAGCTTTACTGCAGCTCTCAGTCTTTTAAAATAAACGGATAGCAGCTTAAACTGAGCGTTAATGTGACAGTGATGCTGTGATTAAATAAAGCTCCGCTAAACTAAGCCGACTCACGTTTGGTGATCACTCTGTTGAGAACGTTTTTCAGTTCGTTGGCTGTGATTTCCATGTCCTGCGAGAGAGACCAGAGTGGAGGAGACAGTAGACAGAAGGGAAGAGACCACCATTAAAATTTGACTCAAAAATATTAACTCAAAAAACAGCAAGTTAATATATTCAGCTCGTAACAATGATACTGCTGCTAGTAAAACTACTAATAATTATATCAACTTTTTTTATCTGACTCTTCTCAAACAAGTTACAAAGTGCTTTACAAAGATAAAAAATAAATTAAAGAAGCAACTGATTTACAACTTAAATGGGAACCTGGACGCTAACACAGAATTATGGGAATTATGGGTTTGATTGGCAGAGTGGGGTTGTGTGTGGGAGAAAGTAGTTTTCACCAGAACTAGACTACTCAGTTTGCAAATTCTCTTACACTTATTATTTTTTCTACTGTTTTTATTACAGCGTATATTAACATACTTTTTCATCCTTCCTTGTGGTAATTTGATTTTGTTTTGTGTTTCGTGGAGTTGTGCATTTTGATATTGTCTTTTTTTTCTTTTAATATATTTCTACATGATTATGTTTGTAGGTGTCTTCTTCGACATGTACTGTCTATTGTTTGGTTTGTGATAATGTATTTAGGTTTTCTTCTTCTTTTGACCAACAGTGATCTGCGTATGTAAAAGTTTTAATACTGCTGTTTCTGGTGTTTGGAGAAAACAATTTAAAAAAAGATCATACGTGGTTTTTAAGTCAGTGATATTATTAGAGGCACCACAAACATGTTTTAAACGTAATCACTCTTTTGTTTCTGCTCACATTTTTCTCAGGTTTAAGTTGAAGATCTCAGACTTTTTTGTGCACTCAGTAGATATAGTCCTCAAAATTTTTGGTCACAAGTGTTAAAATCCGTGTTAATGAGCATCTCTCCTCTCTCAGGATGATGAATCCACCTGACAGGTGGCTCATTAAGACGCATCATTGCCACACAGGTGTGTCTGGGGATGTCCTGCTATAAAAGGAAGCTCCAAAATGTGCCGTTTGATCACACAACACGACACACAGAGGGAGCACAACTTTGGCTGCACACTGTAGAAATATTTAACAAAGCTGTTTTTATCGTGAACTAAACGTTTATTTCGGGACGAAAGACGTCTCCGATGTCGTTCACTTTATTTATTTAACCAGAAAAACCTCTTTAGATTAAAAATCTCTCTTTCAAGAGTGTGCTGGCCGAGACAGCAACAACAGTTACAGACAACGTGGAACAAAAACACAATATCAAAATGCACAACTCCACGAAACACAAAACAAAATCAAATTACCACAAGGAAGGATGAAAAAGTATGTTAATATACGCTGTAAATAAACAGTGACATAGTTGGCAGTGCATCTACTGAGAGCATCAAATAGTCTGAGATATTTAAGTAAAACCTGTGCAGCAAAAAAAGTGTTGCTTTTGAATTCTTAAATGAGGTTGTACTGAATGAGGCAGAAAAACAGTCTAAACGGACGAAATGAAAGGGTGACTGTTTCTAGTAGAGTCTTAGTAAATAAAAAGGTTTTTAAGAATTAATTTCTGACATAATGCGGTTGCAGAAAGCACGATGCACTGATGTAAGAGGATAGAGGAGAGAGGAGAGAAGTGCTTGCTGGGACTGGATCTATGATGGTGGTTTCTGATTTATCAAAGTCGCACTGAAGTAAGTTTTGAGGAAGGCAGTTTTTGATGTCTCTATTTACATATCGGGGCTGCAGACAGTGAAAATACGTGCAAAAATGCATTAAGTGCAAACATTTTAGTTCATGTTGGACTTTCCTCTGCAGAATGAGGCATGCATGATGAGTCCTGTCTGTGGGTCCCCGCAGGTGCAGCTCATCAGTCATCAGACGGTTTTTAACCCTTAGAGACTGTTGGGCACATTTTATGTGCTTTGCATTCTTCGTTTTTTGATAGTTTTTGCAAGATTGTGTATTTTTGTTTAATCAGTGAATTTCCAGCTCAGCTCCTACAATAAGTCTAAAATACACTGTGGAAACTAAATAGTTACATTCAGACTGTTAAGTGCAGAAAATGCTCCATTGAAACCCATTCAAACTGACATTTTTGATCCCACAGCCATCAGAGCAGAAAAACATGACTTGTATTATTTCTGGGTGTCATTTTTTTCTATTTTCCGCCTGATGATGATGAACTTTTTGAAGAAAACAAAATGTTTATTTTTTATACAGTAAGTTTTATGTCTTCTTGTACTTCTTGTACTCACATCGCCGGCTATCTCCTGAAAAATAGTCCTGAACTGCTGGTCCTCCTCGCTCTCTTCCCCCGCTGAGGCCGGCGCCGGCTGAGGCGTCATCGAGCCACAAAGTAGAAAAAGATAAAGACAAAAGAGGGAGAGGATGTGAAAGGAAAACATGTTTGTGAAAAACTGTTTATGCAGCACAGAAACGCCTTAATGTCTTGGGAATTATTTGTATATTATTTAGCATTATGATCAAATCAGAGGAAGAGCTTTAATAAATGTTTTGGTAAAATGTGACTTGTTTATCTTGGTCACAGAACAGTTCTGCTCTCCAGGCTGTGGCTTTTTCTGCAAGAACAGCTTTCAAATGTTTGGATGCAAACGTGGAAGAGAAAACTAAAGCTGAAGAAAAGAAGCTTTGTCAGTTTTCTATGAAAGGTGGAAGTAACAAAAAAAGGAAGTGATGAAAATGCTTTCAAATTGAAAAAGGATAAGTAAAGTTGACTTGAAATAAAAGAAACAGAGTGATATATTTGACTTCGAATTTTTACTGTTTTTCACCTGATGACACCTTTTTTTTTGTACCATATTTGGTATATGGAGAAAATACATGCTGTTTCCACTGGGTGAACTGTCACAATATTCAATGTTGCTGCTTATCATTGACACTGAAATAATAATAAAAAAAAATCTACTCTGCATGTAGTATATTAAATAATTTTAAAAACCCTTTTTCATCTAAAAACATATTGGCATTGTGACAAAAACCTGGTATTTAAAGGGTTAAAATTCTGAAAATTAATACATATTTGATAATTAGGATTAAAACTGATTTTGGTTAAAAGAAATAAACTCAATGAAAGTAGAAAACAATAATGTGTATTTTTTTTAAAGCTTGATTTTGAAAAGTGTATTTTGCGTGCAGAGCGATATGACTGTGTGTGATATTAAAGCGGGCCCTAAAGGGTTAATGATGATCACTTTGCGTTTGCACGATGGCCGGACCATCGTGCAGTTTGTAGACACACAATACATAGAAACTAACTGCAGACATTTGAACGGTTGAATATTTTTCCAGTGAGAGAAGAAACAGCTGTTTGTCTCATTTGCACTTCTCATTAGAGAAAGTTTTCCACTTTTCAGTCATCAAACTCCATTTTTATCACTTAATTTTGTTACCTCCACCTCTCATGCGTCTCAGTCATTTCAAATAAAAACCGAAAAGTCGGCCTGTGGGAGAGAGCTCGGACCTCTTAATCCTGCAAAGTCACGGGAGGAAATGAAGGACACTTACCACTGGATGATCGGCCTCGATCCTGTTCTCTATCTCCCTGGGTGAAGACCAACAAACAGCAGTCACCATGGTGACAACAACATCTCATCTGGACCACAAGCCCCGCACTCATCTGTTTATCGTGTTAATGTCTCTTTAAAGGCTCATAGTCCCATACTCACAGCGGACTAAAAACACAAAACCATTCACAAACACTTCATGAAGCTGCGGATAAAAACGTGTTAGTTCGGTACCACCTGCTGCTTCCTCCAGACAAGAGAGTTTTCTCTTGATTTGGGGCATTCTTGGTTGCAGAAAGAGTCCTCTTCTTGATTTTGGATAAGATGCGGTTTAAGTAAACTGCCACTAACTATGACTAATGATATTTACATAGTATTACTTGAAAATATTAAATCTATGTTTGCTGTGTACATCCATCCCACAGCCGGATCCACAGCCGGGTCCCGGTCCGTCAGGGTGCAGGCCGGTCCTCCGGGGGCAGTGGGTCGGGGTGGAGGTTGGAGGTGGGGGGTGGATGTGTGCTGAACATGCAGTATTGAACACTTTGAAAGTTTACCGGAGCGTGCCCAAATCTGAGGTGGCTTGTCCTAAAAAAGATTCCATAACAGCTTCGAACTGGGGCCGATTTCTTCCAGTTCTACAAATCAAATCGCCGTTAAAATTGTTTGTTCTTGGTGGTTTGTGTCCCACCCACCAAGCACCCCCGCCAACACCCCACCCTCATCAACAAACACACAAACCCGCACTGTAAAATGCACATGGAGGGTGGATACATCAACTTTTCACGGCTAAATCACAATAAATATCATCGGGTAGGGCCGGGCACTGGCCGACATTTAGCTATATTTTTAGTTTTTGTTGTGATAATCGGGATATTCCCAGTGCTAAACAAAACGTAGATTATATTATCTACATATATAACATCTGAGACTTTTTCAGTGTGTAAAACACACACAGACATTTTTTTTCACATGAAAAAAACTCCAGTTGTGATTTCTTACAAAGATGCACAACACTGTTTAACTCTTATTTTCTAATTTCTGCGTTATCATGTGAGGAGGAGTAATTCTGGAGTCTGGATTGACTCCTCAGACAAGCATCGATCTCCGAGGCTAAAAAATGATGCCAATGTGTAAGCGCCAAAAACTGCAGTTCCTCTTATGTCCTCTAGAGGCTGGCTCCATAGACCACCATGTTAAAACGTCCAGTTTTACCGCAGGAATAAACATGTTTACAGACTGGTGCAAAAATATTTCGGTCTCTATAGCTAATTTCAACATTCATGACGACTGAATTTTTACAACTGACCTGTTATATTTTTATTAAGGCTCACAGTTACGCATATTTAAGCGTGGGGCCGTTTTTGAGGGACAGGAAACAGGATGTGTCCTCGGTTTCAGCCCTCGCTCCTCCACAGCTCCACACTATCAGCCTCTATGGTCACTTCTGGCTCCAAAAAAACAAGATGTGACGGCTAAAATGCCAAACGTGAAGCTTCAAAACGGGAGTCCACAAACTAGCTGGTGATATCAAGGTGGCTTCGTTCAGTTTTATACAGTTACAGAGTAATTAAATACTTTTTTATTTAAACTGGGATCAGAACTGGCCCAGCTAACTAATTTAGTTGAATTCTTCTATTTCTGTCAATTTGGGCTTTTAACGTCTTCTTGCACGTACAATTACAGCTGCAACGATGAATCGATTAGTTGTCAAAGTAAATTCATTGTCAGATAATGTCTAATTTGTTTTGAGTAAAGTTTTAAGAAAAAAAAACTTAACTTTCTGATTCCAATTTTCTTCTTTCTTAAATGTGAACTTGTGGACGTCAACTCGAGCTTTGGGAAGCTCCGAGATTTTTGCTGATGATTATAAAACAAACAACTTATTGATTGATTGAGATAATTAATCCAGAGATTAATTGCATTGAAAATAGTTGTTGGTTTCAGCCCTACATGTTGTACTAAGAGCAAGAATTTAACAGATTTAAAACTCAAATGTTTTTTTTTTAGTTTGTTAATCCACAATAAATTAACGGGCAAGTGTTGGTCAGACAAAATGAAATATTTGATTTATCTGAAAAAAAGATTTAAAAAATAATTAACAGATGAATCATTAATTGATTGTTGTTGCAACTCTTTGTGGTGGAAATCACAACTCGTTTTTTAATCATGTTCCTGAAGAAAAATCCATGAAAACTCAAAATAACCTTTTGATGTTTTTTTTGAAGCCGACATTTATCAATCTTTTTTTTTTTTTTTTTTTTTTAACTTTTCAGTATCCTCTAAAAACAGCCAAATGGTTGTGATACATGTTGTATTAAAGTACCCAGCCCTGCTAACAAACATCCACATCAGTGCATCTAACAAACATATTAAAGCGTGTTATTCTAACAGGAAAACGGTGGCGTCCCCCTCCCCGCCTCTTACCCAGCTCGCCCCCTGCAGGCCGCCCTAACGCCCTCACCCACTCACTCTGAGGTGTTCTTCTTTTCGGAGAAGACTCGCAGGATGAACTCTCCCTCCTGGTGAGGCTCGTACGTGGAGGGGATGATGACGTACTCCCCGGGGCTCAGGCGGAAACGCTGGGTCACCTCGCGCAGGTTGATGTAGGACTTGCAGCGCGCTTTGGAGGAGTTGAACAGGAAGAAGTCCTTCTGCATGTGCTGCTTGTTCCCGTGCATCTGGAGTGTCACAACACAAAGTTCGAGAAATCATGTTAAAAAATAAGATAATGTATGAAAACTACAACAGATGATTAGGGCCATGTTAAATAAAAACATTTTAGATTTAGATTTCAAGAATAAAGTCATAGTATTACAAAATTTTACAAGAATAAAGTCGGAATTTCGAGAATAAAGTTCTCTCGTAATATTACAAAAATGAAGTTGAAGTTTTACGAGAAAAAAAGTGATTTTAGGATAATAAATGCGTAATATTATGAGAATAAAGTCGTAATTTCACAAGAATAAAATCGAAATTTTGAGAATAGTCATAATAATATGAGAAAAAAAGTTGTAATATTTCAAGAATTAAGTTTTACGACAAAAAAAGTTGTGATTTTATGAGAATAAATTCATCATTTTAAAAGAATAAAGTCACATTTTAAGAGAAAGGGAATATTATATTACGAAAACAAACATATTTCCAGCAAACTTTAAAACAGGTGCGAGCTCCGGTCAGCAGGCGACCTGCCGACTGTGTGGTGACACAGTATTTTTCTCATAAAAATACTACTTTATTCTCGTAAAATAACAATTTTTCATGAGTTTATTCTCATAAAATTACAACTTATTTTTCTTGTAAACTTATTCTTGTAATATTCCGACTTTTTTCTCATAATATTACAACTTCTCAAAGTCTCCAAAAAAAATTAAATAAAAACTTGCAAACTGCTGCTGCTGTGAGGGTTTTCTTCACAGCCTTCTTACCTCCTTTGGCACCTGCAGAGAGAAAGAGGAAACATCAGTTTTTGTGTCATTCAAGGATAAATAAATTCAAAAATAGTTTAATTTAAGTTATTGAAAGGAAGGTTTGGTATTTTTCATCCTTGACTCTTTTTGTTTTGTTTCGAAGTGACTGATGAAAACAACAGTTTTTGAAAAAAGAGGAAACCTCATAAATGGCGAATCCGATAGTGAAGAGGTTGGCTCCCATCTTTCGCTCTTTCCGCCTGTTCTTCTGCATCAGAGCCACCACGAAGGTGCAGCCCACCTCGTTGTCCTCGGGGTCATCGTCCTCCTCCAGCAGACGGAGGCGGTACTGAGGGTTGGTCCAGAAAGTGTCTGCGGGAAGTTTTTTACAGGTGTCAAGTGCTTTTTAAAATCCATTTGTCCTTTTTAGGATTTTATTACACATTTGCCTTTCTTTTTAAAAATCCATTTGACATTTTTTAATCCATTTTTTATTTAAGGATTTCATTTCCAGTTTGGATTTTTTCTTTTATCCATCTGACATTTTTTAATCAATGTTTTTACTGAAGGATTTCATTTCACAGGTGGCTTTTTTTTTCATCCATTTGACATTTCTAATCTTTTTTTAAGGACAAATGGATTTTAAAAAGCACTTGACACCTGTAAAAAACTTCCCCCAGACACTTTCTGGGCCACCCCTCAGTAACCCCTCCGTCTGCTGGGAGAGGGCGAGCACATTTAAAAGTAAAAAAAATGCTACTACTATTATTGTCTTTTAATGCACACCCCCCAATTTTTAACCATTTATTCGTGTATTTTATATGCTCCAATTTTTAGGTATTTATTTACATGTTCCTTCTCCTTGTTTTTGTTGTCTTTTAGAGGAAAGGTGCCGCCTGAGGTACCTGGGTAGTTCCTGCAGCCCCCGGCAGAGCAGCCTCTCACCCAGCGACCTTCGTTCACAGAAACCGTCCACTTGTGGATCTTGTCGTCCTCCAGGGCGTCGGGGGTGAGGTTACAGATCTCGATCTTAGTGTAGTTCTTCTTGAAGTCCTCGAATGACATCCTGAAGAGATCAGGACACGACGTGTATCTGATTCATATCTGACGTCACAGTTCACCACAGTGCAGTTCCCGAATTCCTCAAAATATCATTAAAACTTAAAAAATTAAGCATAGCATTTAACCCTTTTCACAATTCGATCAACACTAACATTTTTTTGTGAGGCATTCAGATGCTTTTCACAAGTATTTAAAACATAACGAGCAACATGACAAGAAATATCCAGCAAAATGCAAAAATAGCAAAAAATGACCTGAAAATTAGCTGGGAGGGGATTATTTGATATTATCCAACAAAAGGGGGAAATATTTTCAGATTTCTATTTTAAAATATGTTACAGAAAAAAATCTGTGTGTGTATCCATGTATCTATCTATCAATCAGTTCATGAAAAATAGACCTATACAAGAAAATGACCTGAAAATTAGCAACTAAAAGGGAAAAAAAAGGAAATTATAATAATAATAATGTCTTTTTTTACAATTTTTTGACGCTTATTTTCGGGTGATTTTCATACGATTTTCTTATTATTTTCTTACTGATTTTTTGATAATTTCTTGTCAATTTGCTCGCCACCTTCTTCCCATGTTTTTAAAAGAAATTAATCCAGTTTGCTCAGGTTTCAAGGGGTTAAGCAAAACTCAAAGCTGAGTCCATATAGCTGCCTTTTTGTAAGTTTTCCTTCTGTTCATGTTGAACCCTAAAGACCAAATAAAATTCAGATATTTTTTGGCAGATAAACATGAAATCCTTCTAAAATTTCACAGCTGCATCAAACTGTAAAAATGTGCCTCTCACCAGAACTCTCCGTCCTCGGCGCTCTGATGCTGCAGCTTCTCTTTTTCAGTCTTGGAGAGGGTGACCCACTCCTTCGAGCTGTTGGAGAAATTACCAAAAGATACGACAGATTTCACAAAAGACCTGAGCCATTATGCGTTCATCAAGCTCCTCTGCAGCACAAAAGTGAGACTGGTAATCAAATTTAGAGCGAAGGTGGTTTACTTGTCACTCCAGGGGCCGTTCCACTCCACTTGGCCCCACGGGTTCCTGAGACGCACCAGACGAACTTTAGACTCCTTGTGCTGAGACGGTCTGCACTGTAGCAAAACACAAAATCGGCTTTACGTCTCCAACATTCACCCCTTCTTTGTTTTTTAGTTAGAAATGTCAGGATTTAATCCAGTGATATTATGTGGCGGCATTTGCTGAACTTTCTTCACACACAGTGAATGAAATATGCTTTCACTTTTTCTCCACGTAACGGTGGTTTATCTGGTTTTAAATAATACAATGCTGATATTCCCGGCCATTCGGCTTTGTTCTAAGCATATTTCATTCACCTTTTATTATCGGATATGCATACTGTTTTCCATTGATTTGGTCTGGTTTTACTCTGAGTGATTGGCTACAGAAACTTCGAACTGACTGACTATGCAAAACAGGAGAAAGGGCAAATTAGAATGAAGAAAAACACTGTTTTTAACAGATTTTTTTACAGCGTTAAAAGCGGCGTTTTGTTGTACGGCGCTGTAAAAGTGGTATTCTAGACGCAAGGATGTCGCTCTTTTATAACATAAAAAAGGCTGTTTTGTGTGAAGATGTTTCATTTGTACGAGCTATCTCAGTTAAAATCAAGCAAAGCTACATAATGACGTTAGATAATGATGCTGTGATAGCTGCTAAGCACTGATGAATGTTTATGAATCATCTGAATGTAAAATCAGCGTTTATATAGTTCATTGCTGCTGCTTAGTGCTGCTCTTTCTACCCAGTAATGTACTGAAATTAGCTGACCAATACGGACAGATAATTACTGGTATTGTTGGGCATATGTTACTGTTTAATTGCGGTGCATCCTCTTTTATTTTATTAATGAACAATCACAACTAAGAAATAATTGAAGCACTGCAGCAGGTGTTTGTCCTACACTGTCTGCTGCAGGTTCATGTCTTTACTTGTCCAGTAATCGGCTAATGTCCTCTATAACTGTCCAGATGCACTCTGGAAACTTTTGCAGAAGCTCCCAGCAGCTGCTGGAGAAGAGCTTCTAATCTGCCATCTACACATCTCTCTGAAGCTGTAAATTTAGACTGCTGTGGTCTCTGAGAAGCTGCTGTTTGGGGGGCTGATAGGGCACCAAAATGGCTCGAGCCGGCCCTGCTGGGCTCCTCTGGAGGCGGGACATAAGCCCAGACAGATTGTTTCAGACAGAGGTGCTGCAGCAGAGGGCAGTATGAGACACACGGTGCGTTTTTTTTGGACATTAAAGCATGTAAAACTTTTGTGGTAGACCCCCAAAACACAAATATGATCCAGAATATGAGCATAAGAGAGACACTTTAAATTGTTCATTGATCATTAGATTCAAATGTTTTCTTTAAAACATTATTGCAGTTTATGAGGAGCCAACATTGTGGGACGTTCCCTGCCAGCTGGACTCATCCTGTCCAGTCACGTTGCGTGTGTGTGTGTGTGCGTGCTCTGTGTTTCAGGTGCAGCTCAGGACTGATTAGTGATTGAAAGCAGGCTGTGGGCTGAGCTTATATCAGCGGCTCCACGCTCTGCATACACTCTTTGACTCTCTGCAGCAACACCCAGCTGCTGCTGCTGCTGCTGCTGCTGCTGCTGCTGCTGCTTCTGTTGTTGTTGTCTTTTTGTGTAGATAAATGTGATTCTTTTACTCCTCATGTTCACTACAGGCACATTTAATTCAACTCAGATTTACTGCCTCTGTTCCTGTGCGTGTGTGAGTGAGCAGTTTTACCTCCTCCACGGCCGTCACAGAGTAGGCGTGACCCTTCACGAGTCCCGTCACAGTGCGAGTCTCAAAGCGAGCAGGAACCAGGGACTGCAGACACACAAAACACACATGTTCTCTCCATTTATAGACAAAATATTGTAAACACAATCAGCATTTGATTCAACATGCAACTCTTAAAAAATATATCAGATCTGTGGCTCATAGAATCAGTGACACTGTAAAAATAACTTCTAAAACTTTTTTTATAAATGCAAGCACACCAATTTATTGTGTTTCATTATCATCATTGTTAGTTATTTTGTTTTACTTTTGCATGAGTTTAATTGTGTATTTTTTGTCTTTGGCCCATTTCAGTCCTGAAGTGTTTTAATTCTGTTCAACATGGCACAGCACTTTGTTTTGAAACATGCTGCACAATTTCTTATTTTTAAAATCAACGTGATGAGATGGTAATGAGAAATTTCACAAGACATGGCCTAAAAATGAGCCAGAAAAAAAAGACCCCAAGGTTGTCTCAATTTGTTGGACAATTCTTTGCAAGTTGGTCAATTTGGTTTGAACTCTTTCAAAAACATGAGAAGAAGGAAAAAAATAACTAATAAGAAAATTAGCATAAAAAATAAAAAATATAGTAAAATAATAAAAACAACATAACAAACAAGGCAAACACGTCCTGGAAAAGGCTTAAAAATAATAATAATTTTGCCACATAATCTTAAATACATATTTAAGATAATTATTTTTTCCCTAACTTTTTTCTTTTTCCCAGGACATTTTTCCCTCACTTTTTAAAATTAGTTTTCTAAATCTATTAATTTCTTGCACTTTGTGAAACATTTCTGACCAAGTTGCTCGCTGCGTTTTTTCCTGTGTTTTTTTTTAAAGAAAAAATCGCACCAGTTTGCTCAAAGTTTAAAGGTTTAAATTCAAGTGAAAATCATCTGAAAGCAGCACAAGAAAAAGGATGTTAATGCAGGTTTCAAAGGGTTAAATGTGGACCTATATGACTTCAACTAATCAAGATTTTTCTCTATGTTTGGATTCTTTGCTCACCGTGGAGGCATATGAGAAAATAAAGTCTTCACCATAAATTCACCCTAACACGGGTGATGACTGATGTAGAAATGATCATTCTGCAGGTGAAGTTTTCCTTTGACCTGCGGCTCACAGTCCTCATCGTCTACGTCACAGTTACATGTAAAACGTGTGACTCACGTCGATGGAGCAGCCCATGAGGGAGCCTCTCTCCAGAGCTTTCTTCATGATCTTGTAGAGCTCTTTGGGAGCTTCCTTCATCTCGTAGAACTCAGTGACTCCGCCGGTGAAATCCTCCATGGCCTCGGTGGTGTTTCCACCCTTCAGGGCCTCGTAGGAGCCGTGCAGCCTGACAGCGGAGGAGCACACAAGACACATGATCTGTGTTGTTATATGTGCTGCTATATGTGCACCCTCCAATTATTGAGCCTGAATAGCATGTTTGTGTGTCCAAACAGGACATTTTATAAGAGACAAACACTGATTGCAGCCCACAAATTCAGCTTGTAACAGAAGAAATGTTAAGAGAAATTGTAAAAACTGCTATAATCTGCATGTAGCTACGCAAATCACAAATCTGCAGCCTAATAAACAAAAAAAGTTGCTTTCTATTTGTAGTGTCTAACTGTGTTTCCGTGTAAAGACTCAGAATACAGTGACTGCAAACAGCCACGATGAAAAAGTTCCACTGCAGACTAAAATACTTGAGCACTCACTTGGCGTAGGCCTTCTCCAGCAGGGCGCTCCAGAACTCGTTCCTCTCAGCAGACTTGGTGAAGACCAGCTGGTTGTTAAAAGTCGGGATGCGGTCGTCAATGACGACATCGACCCAGTCGCCATAACGCCAGAACTGACGGACAGAAGGAGGAGAAACAACACTGAGGATCACGGATGAGAAGATTTGGACATTTCCTTCAAATACTTGAATTACTGAATTCGTGCAGAAAACCTGACAAAAGTAAAGGGACACTTTGCTGATTTTCAACCAGCTTTGTATCAAGTCAGTGTAGGTCGTATGTGTCAATGAACTGTGTTAAACTTCCTCCATAAAACCAGAGATATTAATCCTCCCCACAGTGAAACTCTGCTGGATGACTCGAAACATGTCAGTCATGTTCAGTGAGTTTCGTTGGTTCAATTCAAATCTGTATTAGTCTCAAAAGTCCCAAATCGGTCGGGCTCTTTAAAGACACAGATAAAGAGACACACCCGACCCTCTCTTTCTCTCTCTTTCTTTCAAAAACTTCGACCAAACTGCCATCAAATGGCAAAACTTGTCAAATATAAAGTAGGATCATGTTACAGCGCTGCCTGTTTCTCCCCTAAAATGTTTTCAGAAACATGGTTTAGTTTGCTGTTAAACTGGAATATGAGATCATTTGTTACAGCAGGCCGCCATTGTGTCCAAGGACAAATTCGCATTATGTCACATCAAGACCGTTTGTCGGTCCAGTGCAGCGCATTGCATTCTGGTAGTTGTAGGTTTTCTACCTTTTGAGCTAAAGTGAAAGCCACAGTCCTTTTTTCTCTGTTTCCTCTGGTCATGTTGCACCAGTTTCAAAAGTATTTATGTCTTTCTACTGCAGAAAGCACCTTTCCAGCAGTGAAATACTTCTTTTAGTAAACACAACAACAAAACTTTATCAAAACAAAACATATATATCATACAACTCAGTACAGCTCTGTGCTACCTATTACTGCCTGAGGTTTTTTTAATTGTATGGTTTTAGTGATAATGCATATTTTACTGAGCATCCGACTGGATAAACGAGACTCGAATGATCCTGAAACAGTTGTCAGAGAATTTTATGTATTGATATAATGTTTATGTTTTTGATATAATATTTGCTGTTGTTAAACACGGACGCTATGACTTCAGTTCATCAAGAATTCTCTGGTTTTGGATTCTTCATTCACCGTGAGCAAAAAATATACAAATGATCGTGTTTTGGGTGAAGTTTTCCTTTAAAGGAGGACGAGCTGCTAAATGGAGGACTGTGATTGGATGGTGGTTTCTGACCTGGAAGTGGAAGATGCCTCCATATCCCTCCGAGAAGCTTTGCTCCTGAGGAACGACACGATACAGCAGCTTCTCATTCAAGGTGAGGCAGGCGATGGCAGCCAGCAGCCAGCAGTCACCTGAACACAGGAGATCACTTCAGTCACATGATCACAACTTTAACAGAGATTATCACAGCAGTTCAACTCTCATGCAGCGTTTTAGGACTGATGAAAAACAGCAGAGTGCACAACTCATAAATCCTCAAAGATCAATGTTTACAGGAGCGGAGCAGCAGCACTCAGACATTTTCACTTCACTTTCACTTTGTGATCAAACAAGCGTCAGTTACTTACTCTGAATCTAAACTGATGGAAAAAACAATCCCAAAGACGCTGATGATAACCAACAATGACAGGGCCAAAATACGGGCTTGCTACACAAATAAGACATTTTTTAAAAAAATTAGATATAATTTTCAACAGTACAAAAGCAACTGTGCAACTTCCTGCTTGTTTTATCTTAAACGTGTCAGTCTCTGTTCCTTTTCGCCCATATTTAATGCTTTTAAAGCTGCAGCAACATCACTTCCTTTGCTGCAACAAACAAAACAAAACCATGGGAAACAGGCAATGACCAACTTAGTACCAAATGTTTCACAAATTGCAAGACATTTGTAGTTTCATTTAAAAAAAAAAAAAAAAGCCAGGGATTTTTTTAAAAACAATATATTTGATCATAATTACATATTCAAAATTATTTTACAGTTTTTCCACTTTTTTCAGGTCTAATTTTATTGCAGTTTTCTTGACTTTTTTATGAATTTCTTGCTTATTTTTGTGTCATCTCTTCTTTTGAGCCTACTGCCTTCTTCACATGTGTTTATTTTTTTAAAGAAATCGAGCCAGGTTTCAAAGGGTTCAGAGGTCACATTTTCTCAGTGCTGCTGCTCTGCTTGTTTTAGTGACATTTGGGGTGAATTTTCCCAGTTTCCCTCTGTGTGGATTTAGTTGAAAATATGTCGTCTTTTCCTTCATTCATGAAGAACGTAGCTGTTAAAGAGCGTGCACCTTAACGATTTCACTCGCACCAAAAGCAAAGACTCTCTGCTTGACATTTTTTTGTTTTGCTGGAGGAAACAGCGGCCGCTGAGTGCTGACCTCGGTGTTTTCTGATTGTCCAGGTGTGTGACAGCGTGTTACTGAAAACAATGTAAGTTTTTCAACAGGGAGCTGTTAACAGAGTCTGCCAGGACCTTTGTCCCTCTGGTCCCCCTTTATTTGCAGCCTGAACTGAACAACAATGAGAAGTGCTGCTGGTTGGATTCCCTTCCAAAAGAGTAAGCACAATATGGGGAGGCCGCCGCAGGCCGAGAGGCCGCGTGCGGGGGATCCACGGGATATTTGCTCCGCTGTTAGCGCTCAGAGCTGACACAGAGCGATGAACACACACAGTGTGTACAGTCGCGTCACTCTGTCTGTGTGTGTGTTTGCTTCAGTCACTGAGTTTCGAATTATTAAGAATTATTTCTAATTATTAGAAATTAATGATAATTAAAAATCACAGGAAAAAATGTTCAGAAATGATATCAATAATAATTAGAATAATGATTATTAATTAATTAATAAATAATAATTATTATTATAGTCATTAACTATTTTATTTATTTTTTTATTTCGGTTGTGTGTTATACCTTTTTTTTGTAATTTTAAGGTAATTTTCCTGTAACTTCATCCGATGTTTTGAAAGAAAGAAATTTGCTTGGGTTTCAAAGGGTTAATACACCACCAAACAATGGCAGGTGTTTTGTGGCAGATTTCTTCCGTTTGATATCCCACACACGTGTTTTTCTTATGATTTTAGCTCATCAGCCTGAAACTGAGGTCGATTTCAGTCAGTCATCATTAAAACTTTCCTTCTTTTGTCGTTTTGTGCAGAAAAAAATCTCAATTAAATCCACTTCAGCTTCACAAAATGACACTTTTAATGTAATTTTTTTAAAAAAGCATAATTTACCAAGATCTCCCTGGCAGATGTCTGTCCTACTGGCTCCTCCAACAATGAACTGAGGGTTTTCACAGATTTCCTGCAGACAACAAATACAGTTAACCAGCATCAACCAGATTTCTGTGAGTCTTAGACTGAGAGATTTGGGAAAATAGGGAGGGGACTAAATTAGTTGTCCCTGAAGGTAGAGAGCCAAAATGAGAAATAAAACATCCGTTAGAGAGAGAAAAAAATAGGAAACATCTGCATTATGACACTTGTTGACTTCCAATCCATCCGTGCAGGACCGTCAGGCGTCTCCGAGGTAAAATCCCACCGCAGCAGGTAGATTTCCAGCAGGTTTGAAGTATGAAAAAATAACCTCTCGTGTGCTCCATCCCTCTTTATCTAACCTCAGCGAGCCCCCGCTCTAACCCCACTCCTACCTTGGGCCTCTTCCAGACGATGTTCTTGACCTTGTTGGACTTGTGTCCGAGCTCCTTGAAGCCCAAAGACTCCACGGTGGCCGGGAAAGAGTCATCCTCGAACAGGCACTTCCTCTGGAGACATTCCTGTCTCAGCGCGACGAAGTCCTGGCCGTTGAAGCGGAGGGGCTTGTTCAGAGACCCTTCCCCGTCTCTCCTCTCTCGTTCCCGGATCAGCCGGTCACAGAAAAAGCCAGACGGTGTATAGGGCATCTCGTCTCAGCCGGCTTTTTTTTTTTTTTTTTTTAAACTGGCTTTTGCCACTTGTACTAAAGTCTTACAAGCCTAAAAACCCTGGCATAAATCCAAACAGCTAATGTCTGATTGGCTCCTTCTTTGTGTGACGTCCCCCTCCCCTTCGTCACAGAGCAGATGCAAAAGCTGGCTGTGAAAGACTCCACACGCATTCACCTTTGCATTACCATGCACATACACACACACACGCACAGAAACTCACACATGACATAAACGTCTGTTTGTTGGCCTCCCATTGGCCGAGCCGGACAATGCTCCGTCCCCGGCTGTGGAGCTCGGCTGCCATCATTGTTGGGTGACACAAAGGCCAGCGGGCCGCGCCAGAGGGCATGTAAAGAGTGGTCGGTAGATGCCCTGCCTCAGCAGAAGGCATTCAACCCCTTTAAACCTCTTCTCAATGGAGCTCAGCATTGAGCAGTCTCAGCATAACCACAGCAGGCTGATGCCACCAAGAGGAGCAGCAGACATTTTTAGCAAAGTTCAGATTCAGTCCCACGTTTTAGGGATTGTTAAACAGCTGAGATCGACCGGTCAGGTGTGCTGCGTGCGTGCACAGCAGATGACCTCATCTTAGAGAGCGCTTTACAAAAAACAGACCGATAACGTGGAGCGGAGGATACAGATGGCCGGGCCGTTTCCGTCAGGGCCCCCGATCTCCCGCGACATCTCCGAGGAGATCAGACTGACGAATTTTATTTATAGCACCTTAATTATAAATGAGTTAACTGAGGCAAAAAATTGATTGATTTCTAAATATAATTTTAAAAAAAAATAGTGAAAAATGTCCAAAAAACTCTAGTTATAATTGTAATAATTTTAAATGTAAAATTATGAAACAAAAAAAAGTGAAATATATATAAAATACACATTTTTAAAAGTTTTCTGCATTTTTTGTAATTATTTTCAGGTAATTTTCTTGTAACTTTTTGAGGATTTTTTTTGCAGATTATTGGTCCATGTCTTATTAAACTGCTCACCGCATTCACTGTCCTGTAATAACCTCCACGAGGAGCTCAGACTGACGAGCTGCGTTTCCTCATTAGATCCCTCTTAAAAACACACCTTTATGATAATAGCTTTTATAATAATAATTTCATCTTTATAGCACCTTTATTATAAATTAGATATTAGAGGCAATAAAGTTACCTAAAAATGTGTTTTTTGAAAAAAATAAGGGAGGATTACTGAAAAAATAATAAAAATAAAAAAATCGGGGAAAATGTCCAGAAAACTATGGTTAGAATTGTAATAATTTTGTATTTAAAATTATAATACACAAAAAATAGTAAAATATATATGACAAATACACATTTAAAAAAAAAATCTGCATTTTTTTTTCCCATTGTGTACTTATTTCAGCTAATTTTTTTGTAACTTTTTAAGGATTTTTTTTTAAGTATTGGGCCATGTCTTATTAATGCTCATTGTCTCCTCTTGTTTCCGGACCTTTTCCATCAGGGCCCCGAAATCTCTGGAAAACCTCCCTGATGAAATCAGACTGACCAGCTGCTTTTCCTCTTTTAAATCTCTTAAAAACGCATTTTTAGAAGTGTGCTTTCACGATGCTGAACTCACTTTTATCTCTAAATCAATTCTTAAAACTAATTTACACACAACGGCATTATTTCACATTTCCTTACATGTTGCTCCTTTCACTCAGTGTTGTACGACTTTTTTTATAGTAATTGTAATTTTTCCTATTTTTTGTATTGCTTTAAAACACTTAGGAACTTTGTTTTGAAAAGGGCAATATAAATAAAGTTGAATATTTCTTATTTATTTATTTTGCTTAACTTTTAGCTACAGCACCTCGTCGTCTGATGTGATTTGACATTTCGGGCTTCTTGTTATTCCATCATTTGTTATTGTGGATTTTGTGTGTGTGTGTGACTCTGAATATTTGGGTGAGGAGGAGGTCAGGTTACACAACACAACACTGAGCAAAATGGTCTCTTTGTCACCAGGTGTTAGTTTAACATCATGTTAGGAATTTTTAAAAAAAAAGTCTGTTACAACAAGAATCTGCACGTTGGTGCATCTTTTATTCAGTACTTTTACTACACAACTTTTAAACCACGTATAATTTTTCATGTATTAATATTAATAATCAATCTTGGATCTACGACTGATTTTAAGGACCATTGTAGGTTAAAAAAAAAATAATACCAAATAGGTGGGGAAAGGAGGGTAATATTCAGAAAAAAAAATACTCTGAATCTCCGAAATTAAAGATGTAAATTTACAAGAAAAACAAAGATATTGCAGCTGAATAATTGGTAAATCTACAAAAAGAACCCCTCAGAAATGAAACTCTGAGAATATCTTGAGTTTTTTTCTCAAAAAATTACCACTTTAATCTCAGAGAGTATAATTGCCTGTATTATTAAAGTAAGGTAGTATTATTCTCGTAAATTTACCAGTTTAATTTCAGAGGATATATTTGAGGGTTTTTTTTCTCTTCAATTTACAAATTTAAACTCAATATTGAAGATTTTTCTCTTTCTTGTAATATAATTAACCACTTAAATCTCTGAGAACTTTTCTTTTTTTCTTTAAAATTCTCCATTTAATTTGATCGACTATTACAGTTTTTACTTGTGAATTGTGACAGAAATTCTGAGTTCTTGCTCCAAATATTTCCCCCTCCCCCAGCTGTGTATTTATTTAGTATTTATTTTAATTTTAATTTTTTATATTTTTATTTATTTAACGCTTTTTTATTGCTAAAAAAAATATTCTCACAGCTTCACACGAAAAAGAAACCCAGAGAAAAATCAGCGTCACACGACAGTTAACCTGTAAACTTTATGTCCCAGTCTGTCGCCACTCTGAGCTTCAGGCCGCCGACCGTCAGCGAGCTGCAGGTCTCCGAGTACTCAAACGCAGCGGAGGTGTCCTCACCTGCTGAGACATAAAAACGTGTGCTAGGGTTTGTCTTGACTTTCACTTTGTCTTTGACTCTTTTTTTAACTAATAAAAGCAAAAAAAAACTAAATTTCCAGGATTTATGTGATATTCTCTCAAGTTTTTGTTCATAAAACTTAACTATTCTTTAGTTTTATTTTGAAATAAGATCTCATTGTGTTTCGTGCTTCTTTTACTTCCTGAGTTTGATCACTTTGTGTGTTTCACCTGTTTGACTCACCTGTGTGGAGTCAGTAATCAGCTCTTACGTTTTTAAAGCCCAAAGTTTTCCTTCAGTTGCCAGATTAAAGTGTTGATGCTCTGCAGCCTTTTTCTCCTGTTTGATTCCCCAAATTTTACACTTTGTTTCTTGTGTGATTTTTCTGAACAGATTTTTCTGCCTTCGCTGACATGTTTGCCTACACATGTATGACCTCCGATCACCGAGGGTAAAAATCTGGATTTTATAAACTGTTCTTGGTTATTTCTGTAGCAGAGTCCCAGTTTTGTTATAAATTGTTACAGATTTAAAAAAGTCATTTTGCTTTTTTTGATTTTGATTTACCACCAGACTTTGAGGCTGGCTGTGGGAATCCTGAACTCGTCCTTTGACTCCAAAAGATGTAGCAGGATTTAAGGACAAATTTAAAAATAAATGACTTATAAATCTACCATGTACCTTGCACCTCACTGATATTATGATTTTCTTTGTCCTTTAATTTTCAATACTTTTTTTTTTTGCTTCACTGTATTTGTCAATATATTGTGCATACATTATGCCCAAACACACAATAAGCATTTGATCACTTTTTTTCAAATTTAAAAGAGAAAATTATTCCGACATATGACCTCACAAGTTCAAACAAAATAAATAATGAATGACAATAATAAAAAAAATATTTCAAAACTGCTTAAAATTGACTAAAAATCTACCTTGCTATTGAATTAAGTGAATAAAACACAATTATAAAATATGATACAAATAAATATAATATTAAAATAAATGTATGCATAAAAAATTATATTTATTTTGATTTTATTTATAATTAAGAAAAAAATACAATGAAGGGGTGTTTGCAAAAAGTGTCAGTAACAGATGGACTAAACAATGGGGCATTATCAGAGGTTATTATTATCACAAACCTCAGTCTCACCTGGTTAAACACCCAAAAATGCTAATGTGGCTTTGCTTGTTCTGGGATTTGAGTTGGTGCATTTGAGATGTCATTTCCACTCTCAAACTGTGAATATATATGATATATAAAAGTTAATGCAGATCTCCTCACCTGACACGTGCACGAGCACCGTGGACGGTTTGCTCTTCAGCCCGAGGACGGTGACCGACTGCACGACAGTTTCACAGTCAAACGCTGCTCCTTCACTGGCAGCAGGACTGTGAGACGACAGACGTCAAAGGTTTTCACTTCAGGCCTTAGACTTCATGTCAGTCACTCAGAATTTTTTTTATTTTCGCACCTTTCAGGTCTAAAAATGGAGGTGTGAGCTGTGACTCACCGGCAGAGCAGACGGCCTGACAGCATGCTGAACCTGCGCAGACAGAAGGACTTTCTGTCCCGGTAGCTGAAGGAGTGGCCGTCGTCCAGGTACAACTCTCCATCAGCGATGCCCTGCAGAGACGAGCCGCTGCACTCAGGATTTCACTAATTAAATCAAGCAAATGTCACATTTCTAAATTTGAAATCGTTAATTAATCAACAAGGTGTGAATGGACTTTGCCATTAAAAGGGGATTTTATAAAGTATTAAATTTAAAGAAATGAAGCTTTAAAATTACTTGTACAGACACACCTTTGTCTTCCCAAAAGTCTGAAATACAATTCATACAAAAATGAAGCCTAATCTGAACAAAAAAAATACAAAAACGAACAAATCTTTAAAAATAAACACTTTTACTTTATTTTACTTTAAAGTTTTGCCTTCTTTTATGTGTTATTTCTAGAATTTCTCTTTATGTGGATTTAAAAAAAATATTATTTATTTATTAATAATGTAACATATTTATTAATATCTTAAGTATAATAATGCTAATATTTAATGTATTATTACTATAATAATACTAATAATAATAATAATATTATAAATACAATTTTTTTATTATTATTATTATGCCTCACTTGCTAAATTTATAACAATAACTATGTTCACTACATTTCTTACATTAACATGGTTTCATTAGCTTTAATGAATTAATCTTTATTTTGACATGCAAAATAAAATAAAATAAAATTTAGATATAAATTAATTTAAAAAAAGGCCTCACAGCCAAGTGCTATGAACAAAAAAAAAACAACAAAAAAGACAAAAGAAGGCCTTTACAAAACTTCAATCTCAATAAACAAAATACTCAAGCCACTTAAATTTTAATATCACATATTTGAAAAGGAGCGGGAAGAAGTACACGCTTATTTATTCCTACCCTGATATATACTTTTAACATACTATAAAAACGACTTCCCAAATTTTATTTCCAACCCGCTACAATATGAACCGCTATCCCAAATTCATATACATGAAACCTGTTAAACAAGCAGCAGCTCAGCATCCTCGCTGACGCTCACCTGAGAGTCGAGGGCCACAGTGACGGAGAGCGGCAGCTGCTGGAGTTCAGCCGTACAGGAGCCACTTCCTGTTGACCTGCAGACCACCGAGCCGCCGCGCTGGAAGACAGGAACTGTACAGAAAATCAAAAGTTTCCTCTGTGATGTAATATTCGGCTTTATTTCAGTTTATTACGACGTCTATTATGTCTGTGAAGTGTGACTGAAGACAAACACTGACTGTGTCCAACGTGACGGGAAGACTCAGAGTCCGTCCTCCTCTAAACGCCGTCGCAGAGCGGACATCAAACCAAACCTGAAACCCAAAAAAGTGCGGCTGAATGGCATTAAAAGCTTCCTGGCATATTTTTAGTTTCTGTTACTACAATTATGAAGTGTTTTAATTTAGGTGTTGTAATGTAGTTCTTATCATTTTTTACTAATTCTAATATTTTATGGAACATTATTTATTCTAAAATTGCTTTTAATGTAATTCTGATACATTTTAATGCACTTCATATTGTATCCACAATAGCATTGTACAGGTGCATCCCAAAAAATTATAATATTGTGAAAAAGTTCAAGAATTTCCATCAGTTATTTACGAAAGTGAAATTTTAATATATTCTACTCATTACATGAATCAAAATGTTCAAGTATTTTTCTGTTTTAACTTCGATAATATGGCCCACAGCTAGAAAAATGTAAAAAAATAAAATAAAATTAGAAACAGCCGACCCAAAAATACAGACGAGCTAAAAGTCGCTATCAAAGAAACCTCCATGCCACGTTTATTATTCACAGTAAAGGAGCCAAAAACTTAGGAAATATTCTAATACTTTGAGATGAAAATTAGATTAAAAGATGAAATATTTTGATTTACGTGTAATGAATATACAATACATAAAAGTTCACATTTTTTAATTAAATTACAAAGAAAATTGAACTTCTTCACCATATTCTAATTTTTTTTAGATACATCATTAGGACCCAAAAAATTAGCTTTTTTGTATTTTTAATATGATCACATGCAACAATAAAGTGAATCTTAATAAAACACTCACACTGAGGTGCATCATGAATAAATTAGACCATATTAATGTGTCACCTGCAGGTGGATTTACCTGACCGGATCCAGGGAGAAACACTCTGACTTCCTGAACACCTGCGTCAGTTACAGGACAGGCAAGCAGCGCTCCTCCTGCGTGAAGCCAAAGATGGTCAAACTGAGAGAAACTTAAATTAAATAATAAATAAATCCAGTTATTAATTAATATACTCTGAGTAACGATGCAAAGTAACAAAAGTATTTATCACCAATCATATACTGGCTGTCCACAGTGAAGGTGCTCTCTTCTGCCGGGAACTCCACCCACAGAGGTCTGCACAGGTGAACACGTGAACACGCACACGTGAAAGCAGCAATTTTCACATTTTCTTTCAAAGTCTCTGTCTATTTATAGAGTTAACCCTTTGAAACCTGGACCAACATCATTTTCTCGTGCTGCGTTCAGACACCTTTAACAAGCTATTAAACACTTTCAAACCTTAGTGTTAATAATATTATATTATATTATATTATATTATATTATATTATATTATATTAAGAAAATCACAACAAAAATAGTGAACACAAAAACTGTGTAATGGGGAGGGATATATATATAAAAAACTATCCGAAAATGTCCTCAAATATATTTATAATTACTAGAATTTTATATTTTAAAAAAAGTATACAATAAGAAACTGCACTTTTTGGTTCTTTCTTTGTTTCTCTCTTTTTAGGAAATTTTCTTGTAACTTTTTAATAATTTCTTGCTAATTTTTAAGCAATGTTTTAAATTTGTACATTGCTTTCTCCCCTTCAAAAAATCAAAAATCAAACCAATTTTCCCAGATTTCAGAGGTTTAAATTCATGCAGGCCAACATTACATCATCTAAACATGAGAGACATTGACCTCTAGTGTCTGCTGATAAAACTGAGAGGTAAAAAGCTGCAGCAGAGGTAGCAGCACTCACCTGAGCGGAGGCAGGCCGCAGGTGTGAGCCTGATAGAAAAGAGTGTACCAGTAAGGCAGCAAACAGTACCTGCGAGCACAAGAGAAACGGCCGAGAGACTCACACTCAAACTTAATGTTGTCTTTAAAAAAACAAACAACAAAACAAGGCACACGTCACAGATTTCTTAATGCATGTTTAATTTTGCATGCTAACTCTGACATGTAAGTCTTCCGAACCTGAGCAATTTAAAAAATGACCCCCAAATTAGCGAGAAATTTGTGGTAAAAAATTTCAAGAAAATTAACTGAAAATTAGTGAAAAAAACAATTACAACAATACACCACAGAAATGACCTGGAAAAAGGTGCTTCAAAATTAGAATTATTTTGTTAGATAATTTCAAATTTTAATTGTTATTTATAAATATAAATTTTTCTTTTTTCCTAAACATTTGTAATTTCTTTCAATTTGTTAAACATTTCTTACCAAATTGCTCATTGCCTTTTCCTCATGTTTTTGAAAGAAATCACACCAATTTGTAAAAATATATTTTTTTTCTGGCCTTGCTGGGATTTGTTCTCATCTTTTAACCCTTTGAAACCTGAGCAAGTTGGACCGATTTATGTCAAAAACATGGGAAGAAATGAATGAGCAATGCAAGAAGAAATTCCCCAAAAATGTGAAAGAAATTAGTAAAATGTTCAAGAAAATGACCTGAAAATAAGCTAAAAAAGGAAACACACTCTTAAAATAATAATCGATCTTTAAAAATTATTTTAAAGATGCAATTACGATAATTATAAATGTAGTTTTTACCCAGCTTTTCAAATTTGGGGTGGTCTAAATGTTTCAGCTGGTTGAAATCTTTGATCCTCACTGCTAGATGCCACTGAATCTGACACACTGCACCTTTAGTACCTCTGTTGGATCGCAGACCGGATTGCAGCGGTGACTTCTTCTCCAAACAGCCACGGCTCGCGGCGCTTTGTCACGTTTGCAGAGTGACCTCTGAAAAACGGCTGCAGGGCGGCTGCCTGGTACCAGCGCACCAGCAGCTCCGGCTCCGGGTCCTGAATGAACCCACCGACATCGGCTGAAACGCAGAAAGAAAAATCAGAGGCTTTAACCCTCGTCATTAGTTTTCTTGTGTTGCGTTCAGACAATTTTCACAAGCATTTAAACCTCTGAAAGCTGGGAAAAATGGTTTGATTTCCTTTGACAACACGGGAAAAAAATTAATGAGCAACTTGGCAAGAAATGTTCTGTAATTTGAGAAAAAAAATCTGTAAAAAAAAAAAAGAAAAAGAAATTACCTGAAAATTAGCTAGGGGTTAAGATATTACAAAACTTCAGGAAAATGTCCAGGAATTTATACCTCTTATATTTTGAAAAAAATTACAGAAAAAAAAAAACATATTAGCACATTATTGCATTGTTTTCTTGTTTTTGATTTTTTTTTTTTTTCCCCCCCTTTTTTCAATTAATTATTTTTCTATTTTTCTCAGGTAATTTTCTTTTTTATCTTATTTTATTTATTTATTTATTACTAAATTCTAGCTAAATTTTGGGGCATTTTTTTGGTTAGTTGCTCATCAAATCAGTCCAGTTTCCTCACCTCCACAAAATCCGATGCCTGTGATGCTGAGAGACAGAAGCATCGGAATCGAGATCTTCAGATATTCCCAGGTGGCTACGTTGTCACCGGTCCATATCGCTCCTGCATCCAAAACAAAATCAATCCAAACAAACCGTGCAGTTAAAGATAAAACTACGAACATATCGCAGGTTTATTTTTCATTTCAAACACGTACCAAATCTCTGTGAGCCGGCGAAGAAGGAGCGCGAAAGGACGAACGGTCTCTCTGAACCACCTGAGCGAGTTATCAGCCCGTCCACTGTGGCCATGTGCTGCGAGACGACAGCAGTAACCGAAAATCTGTAATTCACTTCATACACTCCACTGACAACCATCATTTAGTTAACCCTTTGAAACCTGCAGCAACATCAATCTTTGTGCCAATTTCAGACGCTTTCACATGTGTTTAAACCTTTAAACCCCTGACCAATAATGTGATTTGGTATGAAATTTTCCACAAATGGCAAGAAATTTGATGATTTAGAAAAGTATTTTTAAAAAGACTAGAGAAAATGTTTAGGAAAAAAGAAAAAATCAAACTATATTTATCATTATCATAGTTGCATATTTTAAATTATTTAAATTAGGAAAAAGTAAAAAAATTACCTAAAAATAAGTAAAAAAGAAAACAAAAACAGCAACAAACAAACACGGAAATTACCTGGAAAAAATGCTTAAAATTGAAATAATAAGTTAACATAACTTAATATATGTAAAAGCTGTAATTATAAATGTAGTTTTTTCTTAGCTTTCTATTTCTTCCCCATCTTTTTAAAAATTAAAAATCTCCTAATTTCTTGCAGTTTGTGAAACACAAGTTGCTCATTGCCTTGTTTTTGAGAGAAATCACACTAATTTATTTTTCTTTCTCACATTATTTTCATTTTTTTTTTTCTTCTAATTTTCGGGTTATTGTTTTTTTACTTTTACTTTTTTTCTTGCCATTATTTCTACAATTTCATCTTTCAGCTCTTTTCCTTCTTCCCATCTTTTTAAAAGAAAATAAGCAGATTTTTCTCAGCTTTTAAAAAGTCAAGTTGCCAAATTTGAAGTTCTAGACAAAAGGTGAAATGATGACACAAATGCTGCATCTTTAAAAGAATAACTAAAATGAAGTGAAATGAGCCTTCTCACCTGGTAGAAGCCGTACAGGTTGTGTAATTCCCGGTGTTCCCAGCCCCCATAATGCACTGCGTCTTTTGGCATGGTCTGCTCCGGCCCGTCGAACACAGACGGTTCATTCATATCATTCCACACAAATAATGACGGTGTGGATCCCTGAGTCACACAAAAACACATGACCGTAAAACGGCTCAGTGAGAGGGAATATGACATAAAAACGTCATTATAAAAGATTTATGTTGGAATTTTTAGTCTTTCTCTGGGGTGTAATAACATTTGTGGAAGGTGCTTGAAAACATTTGAGATGTCTTTCTTTCTCAGCCACAAAATAACACATTTTTCCAAAATTATTATCGATTCTTGTGTATAAATTGAGTTTTATGTGTACAGCAGCTCTGATTGTGGATTTTCTTTTACTGTCACCTTGTATTTATCCAGGCTGAAATCTCTGGAGTACCACGCCCGAGTGTCTGGACTGCTGAAATCGATGTACGAGGACTCACCTGACAGAGAGGTTAAAGGGACAGTTCACTCCAAAATAAAAAATATACATTTTTTTCTCTCACCTGTAGTGATATTTATCAGTCTAGATAGTTTTGGTGTGAGTTGCTGAGTGTTATTATATATCGTCCGTAGAGACGTCTGCTTTCTCTCCAGTGTAATGGAACTAGATGGCACTTGTGATGTCAAATAAATAAATAAGTAAATAAGTAAATAAGTAAATGCATATATAAATAAATAATATAATAATAATAAAATAATAAAATTTATATAATAAATAAATAAATAAATCTCAACAGGAATGTCTCTTTCCAGAAATCATGACCTGGTTACTCAAAATAATCCACAGACCTTGCTGCCAGAAGTTTCATGCAGGGCTCTTTTCTTTCCACTGAACTACGACACAGAAACCTTTTCACCGTGCAGAAAGAGGCGTGCACGAGAGAGACTCGAGCTTGTGACCGTGCGAGAGTAAACATTGATGGCATCCTGAAACACTAGCTAACTCTCTGCTGCTGAGTGAGAAACAGACGCACGCTAAAATATATTAAAATATACACGATACAACTAATAACTAACTGCTATAATGGTCATAAATCAGGTTTATTATTATGTCAAAAGAGGCTTTTTAAAGAAGGTGGTGCAAATTTCTTTGTGTTATTCTCAAATAAAACTATTTATGGTGAGAGGAACATTACCGGGCCAGCACGTGCCCTGATAGATCCGTCCCTCTCTGTCTTTGACAAAATGTCCTCCGTCTCTGGCCTCGCGGTACATCGACCAATCAGGGTCGACCTTGATGTGGGGGTCACTTATAACAACCAACTGCAACATAAGAAAAACATAAAATAAGAACAAAAATATGCACAATAAATAATCTAAATGTGTGAAATTTGACACCAAAAACTGACCTTCCTCTTCTTCCTCTCCAGGTGGCGCTGCAGGGCGGCTGGTTCGGAAATGAAACGGAGTCCCAGGTGAAGTAACGCTTTCCGTCCGTGTGCTCGATGTCCAGCCAGATGACGTCATACGGGATGTCGTGGCGATCGAATCCAGAATCTACAGCCTTCACATCGGCTTCATCGCTGTAGTTCCAGCGGCACTGGTGGTACCCGAGAGCGAAGAGAGGGGGGAGCGCTTGATATCCTGACGGAGGAGGTGAGGACAGCTGAGAGTAAAACTGATGGATAAAGTACGAGTACTGGTTTCACTGCACATGGAAATGACAAAACAAAACCTTCATAATAATCCTTCTCAAAATGTTAAATTTACTTTTTTTCAGGTCATGCTTGATTTGATGTAAAAAATTAAATTAAATATAACAAAATAAATAAAGTGAATTCAGGTCATGCTTGATTTGATTTAATTTACTGTATTTCAAGCATGCAAAAAATAAAATAAAATTTAAAAAAGTGAATTCAGGTCATGCATGAAACATCCTGAATTCTAGATACATCCTAAAATCCGAGAAACATCCTAAACCCTAGAACTGTCCTAAAATCTGAGAAACATCCTAAAATCCTAGAAATGCCCTTAAATCTAAAACATTGTCCTAAAATCTTAGTAACTTCCTTAATAATAAAGAGCTGCTTAATTAACTCTATATTTCACATATAAAACTAACAAAACCTGCTTTGTTTTTAACTGCATATAAACACAGTAAACTACATTCAGGGCTGCACACACACACACACACACACACACACACACACACACACACACACCTGTGAGCTGAGCGTACTGGCTGAACAGCTGCTGTGGACTGGGCCCGAGCAGAACCTCGCAGTCAATCAGTCCGCTCTCTGACAGCCAGCGGACGTCAGTCTGTAGCTCCGCCCGCCTCCTCTTCACTGGGGGCGTGTCACCATCCTGAGTGATGCAGGGAGGTTTTATGTCCGTGTGAATGAGAGATTTGCACGTTGCATCCTGACACTGGACGCCCATCACTCAGAGAATTGATTTTCAGATTGATCTCGCTGTTTTTCTATGAATCACTCTGTGGCTCAGCGCCTAAATGTATCACTGACATGCTTGTGGCATATGAACCTTTTAGGGCCCTCCAAACATCTGGGGCCCTCCGAACATCTGGGCCCGACCTACTGACCGTCCCAAAAGTCAGAGTTAAACATGTTGAAGCAGCATTTTGTTATCATGCAGCACAAACCTGGAATAACAGACAAGCCCCGACTCTGACCTAATGACTAATGACTGCAAACTTATTTTTAAACTTGATTTTAAATCTAATTTAAAATAATGGTATTAAATATTAAATATTAAATAATCTCACTGAAATATTTTTTTTTGTCTTTGCACCTCTTTTTTTGCTATTTTCAAAGGTGATTTTTATTTTTATTTTTTAACATTTTAATATTTAGTTATTTTCTCTTTACTCTTTTATTATAATATTGCTCTGTAAAGCACTTTGGACTGTTTTATGAAATGTGCAATAAAGCTGCTTTGCCTATTTTTTTAGAATCATCCTGATTTTGATGAATTTTAAATAAACCTTTTTGTCTGTTTGCAACCAGGAGGATCTGCAAAGGCAACACCAAAAGTCTGCAGGACTGGACTTCTTAAGCCTGTGGTAATAAGAGGTAAGACAGGGATTTCAACTTCCCCACCAAAATCTTTTAACCCACAATTCGAATTCTACTCTAATTTTCAGGGAATAATTAGCAGCTTCTAAAGAAAAAAAATAATCTTAGACGAACACACAGGTGGATTCTGTATGAGAGAGAAACACTGGAACGAGGGTTACCTGACAGTCAGATGGGCTGTAATGAATGTTCACAAAAGTTTCAGATGCATTCAACCAAAATAGACCCAAAGTCCTGTCGGGCTTGTGGGCCACCAGCAGCGGCACAGAGCCGTACAGGCCGAGGCGGCTGTACAAGTCATAGGCAAAGACGTCCAGGTTATACAGCCGATAAGGCTCACCATCTCTGTGAAGTGAATAAAAGACATGATGAGTATCTGATTATGAAAAGTATCATAATTTTATTGCATTTGGTCACATTATATGTGTGTACCTGGTGTCTCTGAGCTGCAGGCCGGCAGCGTGCGCCGGTAAACCGTACACATGACTGAACCCGTGGAGACAGAGGTCTGACCCAACGCTGCTGGGACCTGGAGGTGAAGAACAAGAGGTATTTATATGTTTTATTCATGCTTTTGCATTTTTATTCATGCATCATAGCATCATATCGATGTCTTGTGTATTACTTTTGATTTTCCTTAAAAACAAGGTGTAGACTCTTAGAGAAGTAATCTGTCTCAGTCGTTATCTATGACCCACTCTCAGTGTATTTTTCTGCAGAGACTCTGCTCTCTGCATGGATTTTTAAAACCGTTCTTCTTATTTTGCTATGTACGGGACTTGAATTTGCATTTCCGAGCACAGAGAAGGCATGCCTCACCCTATTTTCCCTTTGATTGGCTGGTATTAATTATATTCAATGGTTAGGTTTGTTTAGTTTAGGCAGGAGGACTGAGATTGGTTTGGATTAGGACAACCATGTCAGGGTAAACCAATCGGATACAGAGTGAGGGAGAGTAGGGCGGGTCATGCCTTTGCTATCCCGCAAATGCCAATTTGTGTTCCTGACGTTCCCTGACACGTCCTGTGAGTGAGGTCAGGACTTTATAAAAAGGTAGTGACCAGGTGTGTCTGACTGTAAGCAGCACACACGTCACAACGCTAGAGTTAATCTGGGGTCGGTGTTTACTCTCACTTTTGTTGGTGATACTGTTTCCAAAAACAAAAAAAAACGACATTCCTGCAAAGTGGACCTTTAAGGAAGGGTAGTGAATGACTGCAGTCTTTTTTTTACGCATTCCTCTATAAATGTGTTAAAAAAAGATGTCATGAAAATATAAATTATATTTTTTAAAATAAGAATCAAATTATATTTAGAAAAAAAACAAACAATTTTCCTGAATAATTTGTACAGTAATTTTAAATGTTAACGATAATAAGAATCATAATAATAATAAAAACTAAAAGTAATATGGTGAGAATAATAATACTAATAAATGATAAAATTACTATAAATATCAACAATGTTGATAATACTATTTATAATATATAACATAATATATATATTATGTAATAATAATACTACTTTTTTGCAATACACTATATTTTTAATAATAATCGAGTTCTATTTAGGAAAAAAAAACTGTTTGCCATAATAATTTGTCAAACAATTTTAAATGTTCATAATAAGAAAGATAATGATAATAATAGAAAATAAATAATAATAGAAAAAGTGCTCAAAAAATACGCATACATGTAAATAATAACTGTTTATTGAAAGTATTTTTTATGTTTTATAGGAGAAACACAAACAATATTCCTGTTCCGTCCAGTGCACTGAGAAAAAAAAACAGATCAGAGTCAGAGACAAATATCAGTACAAATCAGTAAAATGACAGAAACAAACCGTTAGCTTTGACATCCACAAAATCCCTGAAAGTTTCCCTCCACAACGAACTCGTGTCCTCTTGAAGCTGTCAGAGGAACAAAGTGACAAAGAAAGAAAATGCATTTACAGACCGGATTAGGATTCAAGTGGGATTCATTCTACATTAAACAGCGTTGTATTCTCTCACCTCGCTATCTCGAGATGAGGCCCTGAAGGAAAAGAGACAAAGAAAATCTAAATTAATTCACTTTTTCACGTGTTGATTTCGAGTACACCAGCCCTCCCCGAGCTCCTCACCCTGGCGGATCCTGCAGCGTCTCAAACCACAGTTTTCCCTTCGAGTTGAATGTAACCATCACTTTGTCTTCACACAGGATCTCCAGTCGGAAAGGGAACTGCCACACACGGACCTGGTGACGTCCTGAAGACCAAGACAGGGTGACAGAGTCCTTCGACTGTCGCTCCACTCTCAGCCTGCACCATGAGGAGGAAACAGGTCAACCACTGTCCACACACCACATTTAAAAACTGTACCATTACTCTGTTAACTCTGAAGTTGAGCCTGACCGATATGGGATTTTTTAAGACTGATACTGGCTTTATAGTGGAAAAATTACTAACGCTGGGCGATATGGAATAAGGTCTTATCATGATATTTTTTTTCATGTCAGTCGATATCCATATCTATATATCATGATATTCATCAAAACACTATTTCTATTAAGCTTAAAGGTTCCCTTCATATTTATTATATTATATTTATTTATCATAAGATAAATTTTGATAAATTTTGGTTTTAATATTTATTTTCTGTCAGACATTGAATAAATATGACAAATATACTGTAGAACAGGCATCACCAACTGGAGGACCTATTCTACTAAAATTCAGAGAGGTTCAGGTCTTTTTTGTAATTAGTTTTTTGCCCTCATAGTTCACTGACACAGTGTCATGTGACCATGGTGTGTTGGAGTGTAATAAACACATGATTTATTATTATTTATTAAACTTTCCAGCATTAATAAAAATGAAAAGCTCCATCTTAAACAAACTTCAGGTAAATTGAAGCACATTGTGCTGATAATAGGCCAACCTCTCCTGACTGCAGGACTCTGACTTCAGCTTCTGTCAAACTTCTGTGCTATTAATCATTTTACTCAGGAATTAAAAACTTTTGAGTCGGCCTACTTCTCCTATAGCTGCCAACAGCCTGCCAACATCCCCAGTTAGAGAAAGGCTGAAAATAAGCTCATGTGCTTGTGGCCCCGGGCCCCCAAAACATTACATCTACCCCTGGTAATAATAATGAGAGCTCAGCGTGAGCGGCGATGCGTCCTGGTGTTTCTAAATAATTCATCCAAAGTCCGATTAAAGCTGAAACTAACACAAAGTCGTCTGTACAAGTCTAAAGAAGTCACTTTCCACCTCTGCAAATGTGTCTGTTTCAGCGCTCAGCTGTTCCAGAAGCAATGCATATTCACCCCCTGAAGAACTGCCGTTGTGTTAGCCGGTTATTAAGTGTTTCTCTTGAAGCAACTGATTTCTTTAACGACACAGCTTGTGTGACTGGATATCATAATGATGGAATGATGCTGATGCAGCTCTTACTGTTCACACTGCGGCTCCTCCGTTATTACATCTGGAACTCTATAACGCGGTTTAATGGGCTGCAGCTCATCTATGAGAATCCTCACAGTGTCGTTTTTAAAAGGTGACACAGAAAGAAGCAGTTTGGTCTGAAAAAAAGAGCAAAGTAAGAGTTTTTGAATGAAAAGGAGTGGTTCAAAGTGTGATTTTTCTGCAAATTTAGCCCAAATTCGTCCTGCAAATTTGCACTAACACAGCAGAAGTCCCAGTAACTTTTTGCTCTTTTTTTTTTTTTTCAATATTGCAGTGATGAAATGGTGTCAGATGTGGAGACCATCCTTTGGTTTTATTTACCTGTGTGCTGGTTTCCAACAGTTCAAAACGTGCCCCCTTCTCTGTGAGCACCATGGTGTCCAAAAGGGCTCGATGCTGCAGGTTTGGGCCCTGAATCTGTCGCCTTGAAACAGAAAATTTAATTAAAATGATAAAAATACAAAGTGAAAAGAAACAACATGACATAGTCATTGTATTTAGTAGGAGTGGAGAAAAAATGATCCAACAAAATATAGCAATATTTTTGCATGGCAATATTGCATCAATAAAAGGATGTCAAGTATAATTTTTTTAAATTATGTAATTTCTGTTTCTATGTAAATTTCTATTTTTACAGTTTCAAGGTACAATAAATGGTGTCTTTTTTGGTGATTTCAAAAGAAAACATGCTGTACAAACCTGTGGGTTAGACAAGTTTTCTTGAAAATTCACCCAATTTTTTTTCAAGAAACAAAAAATTGCCAAAATGATTACAAAAAATCCCCAGAAGATATTAAAGAAAAAAAAGACAAAAAGTTTTTCTTCTGAAATTACATAAGCAAAATAAAAAAAGCAAGAAATGGCCAATTTTTTTTTAAAGAAAACATGCCTTATGCCACTTGTTTTCTTTAAAAATCAGCAATGAAATAAATGCAAAACACAATCAATCTAAGTTCTATGCCTGCCTCCTAAGCCAAAAATAATAATAATAAACAAAAAGACAAGTACCTCCCCGGTGCTTCAAAAAACATTCGACATTCTCCCCCCCAGCTCATCAACCTGTTTCACTTTAATGCTCGTACACAGGTGTTTACAGGGTCAAGGTTAAATTTATTTATAAAGCACATTTTAAAACAACCAAAGTTGACCAAAGTGCTGTACAAAAGTACTAGACAACATAGTCAATAAAATACATAAAATGCAGTATAAAATACACAAGTAAAAACAAACAATTAATCAAATACAAGCAGTAACGTACATGTAGGTACTGTGTAGGTTGAACTGGTGTGTGTGTATGCATGTGAAATCAGGCAGTGCAACTGAATTTCGCTTTATTCACATGTACAATGACAATAAAGATAATTAATTCTGTTGTATTCTCTTGCACTGACCCCTCATAAAGACACAAAACAAAAACAAAACTGTCCCTTAATATAACGTGTTAAATGTCCATCATACCTGTAAAAAGCAACCTGGTCACTTTTCTTGAACTTTTCTTTCCCTTCATCATCAGGGACAACACTGAGGAACAAACGGAAAGACAACTAAATACAAACACCATATATATACATATATATCATCCTGTAAACATGGATTGCTTTACATAAGGTATCATCACCACACTGTATGACATTGATTGCACTCACTACTTCCCATAGACTCCGCGTGACTGAGGTCTAGTAGCTAGGACTAGTAGCTGTCAGCTGTGCAGGGAGCAGGTCGGTGTTTGTACCTGACAGCGGGCTGGATCTCTTCAGACATGTCGAGCAGACACACAGACAGAAAACATCAGCTGTTCGGTCCTCTGAGCTCCTCTGCTCTTTCACTGCATTGTATTTCTATATCTCTATTTTTCTATTTCTGTCTAAAATCCACACGAAACCTCACGCGAGTAACTCCGACGGAAGCAAAACACACACACACACACACACACACGTACACAGGATGTGTCGGCTTATACACTACTTCCGGTGTGAATTTCAAACTAAAACTTCCCCAGCGAAGAACCTTTGCCCTTTCTTATAAATGTATGTTTTTTTGTATTGTTTGCTTTTTAGATGGTACAAAACATATTTTTTGCACATTTTTATACCCTCCAAAAATATTTCAATCCAGGTAACAAATATATTTTTTGACCGATAGGTGTGCTTGGGTAGAATTAAGATTTTATAGACTCCTAAGAATTAAATCATATTTAAAATATAAAACAAATGATGGAGTGATCTTTAAAAAATAACTTAATTTTCAAACACTATTAATAATAATGAAATAGAAAAACTGATATAATTGTAACACTTTGCTCAGGTTTTAAAGAGTTGAAAGACATTTATCAGCTATTTTACTGACTATAATCAATTTTTCTTATTTTGAAAACCGGATGTGGTAACACGTCCCGTTTACGTTGATTTTGCCAAATCTGATGTAAATCGATAAATTGTTTATGTTTCCCCCGCTCGGGTTGGATTTAAGTTTCACGGCCTCTCCTCAGGTAAGACTGTCACGCTGCCGCAAAAGTTTATATTTTAACGACTTTATCGCGCCGGGCAGTTTAAATAAATTTACCGTAAAGGACAGAATGTCGGCGCACTCCTCCAAATTGAGGTTGCTTTGACAGGGGAGATGCTAACGTTAGCTTAAGCGCAGTTCGCAAACGATAATGTCCGTAGCAGTTTAACGTAAATTGGAAGAGAAAGAAAGCGCAGTCTTAGAAGTTTAAAAAAACTACTTAAACATCAATAAATACCCATTTAAACGCAGGCTTTCTAACTAAGTAGCATTTTACTAGCTAACGGTTAACTGACTTAACTAGCGTTAGCTAGGTCACATAGCTAACATTAGCTTAGCGGTTTTTTTTCATTTCCCACTTTTTTTTTTTTGCCTTTTCATGACTTTGTCCTTCAAGATGAACAAATAATTATTTTTATTATACCTTTTTTATATTTAAATGTTGTCTTCGATATTTAATTTTATAATTATTTAAATTCACCGATGATAAACAAACCCTTTGTTAGATTTAGAGTCATTAAAAAATTAGCACCTAATGTAACGTTTTTCATGCAGGGTGTAGCATGCTAACTAACGGTTTTATAACTGATTTGTTAGCGTCGCCTACAACATAGCTAACGTTAGCTTAACGGTTATTTTGATTTTCCACTTTTTGCCTTTTCAAGTCTTTGTTCTTCAAGATCCACGATTAATTATAGTTTTTTAATAGTATACTTTATGTAACGTTATATATATTCATTTTTTTTTAATCTTTATTGAATTGTATATATTTTTTATGAAATGATGATAGACAAGCCCCAGTAACAGTCAGATTTAGCTAAATAAAGAAAATAACACCCAGTTTAACGTTTTTTTGTACAGGGTGTATAGCATGCTTGCTTAAGGGTTTCCTTTATTTTTTCATTTTTTTCCGCTTTTCATGACTTTTTCCCTTCAACATAAACATATTCCAATTTTATTTTTCTTTAATGTTCAGTGGTGGAAAAAGTATGCGGTTTCTTTACTTTACTTACTAATACCACACTGTGAAAATACTTAAAAATAAAAGTCATGCAGTATTTAAAAAAGTACTGTAATTACTAAATAATAAATTTAGCCATTGAAAAATGGAAAAAGTCCATCATTAATGTGATTAATTTTACTTGTGCTCATGGTAAAAATATCTTGGTGAAAAAATCAAATCTTTAAGATTTCCTGTGAGTGTTTCACATAGCTGCATTATGTCAACTTTGTTCTTAATGCTTAACTCTATTTGTCTATATTGTGTCAGCAAATGGCGCTGTGGTTTAGTTTTGAAAGAGAGCAACTTTGACAAAAAGCGCAATTAATCAATCGGGATTTCACCGGAAACTGCTTACAATTGTTAGATTGTTTGTTCTGTCTTTCAGTCAGATTTGATTAAACTCCATCAATACTGTAATGATGAAGCAAATTAGTTGTGTTTGTTTTTTAGGTAATATCTAAAGCTTTTTTTTTTTTTTTAAATAATCATTGCTTTTTCAGTCATGAAAATATAGAAAAAATATTCAAGATTTAAAACCAGAATTGAAGGAGTAATAAGTCAGCACAAACTGAAATGAATTAGATAAACTAGTCCCTTATAAAGAAATATCCTGCACAAACAGAAAAATCAGTAAATACGGTTTGTCATTTGGTGCTATTTTGTTTTGTAATAAAAAGGACATGAAAGACTTGATTATTTTAAACTCAACAATTTGCAGTTCATAGTTGTAAATGCAAAGCTAGCAAAGATATATCTACCTATTAATTAATTTGTGTATTTACCTAAACTGATTTAACTTGTGTGTTGAAGTGGTGGCTGTTTGTAGATTCTTGGTTCATTAAATCACCATTTAATATCTGTGTTTTATTTTTATTTCATGCAAATCAAATGTTTATGTAATTGTTTTTAAAATGTTGTCTGTGATGAATGCAATTTTGTTTACAGTGTAGTTTAGATTTATTGTAGAAGCTGAGCTGGAAATTCCAAGATATAACAAAAATACAAAATCTGGCCAAAATTTATGCCATATGCATTAACACAGACAAAATTATTAAAAAAACGAAAAATGAATGCATAAAGTTGTTAATTGCATTTAAATATCCTTTTATAATGTGTTTCTTTTGCACTTTGTCTTGATGCTTTTGATGTTTTGCATTGTTGCTGAAATGTGCCATAAAAATGAACTTTCCCTCCTGCAGGTTTCCTTCTCCTTCTGCACTTCCAGCAGTGACCAGATGAGGGCGTCGATGGCTTCCCGTCGTCCCTGTGCAGCGTTTTCTCCTCCCGGCACAGAAAAAGAGAGAGCAGCTGCTTCTCACATCCCAGCCTTTGCGCTGTCATCCCCCTCCTCCTCCTCCTCCTCCTCCTCCTCCCTCAGGAAGGGGAGCACCACACCCTGTCAGCCAATCACAGTTCAGCTCCACCTTCCCCATCACATCATCTCAGTTTCCAAGGTAACAGGGCACCCCTCTCTCTCTCTCTCTCTCTCCCTGTCTCTGTTTCCATACTGAAAGGTGCCGCATCATCATCACCATCATCCCTCCCATCCGTACATCCCACCGTCCCATACGAAGCTGGTGGCTACTTTAGCTTTAGCTTCCTGTCTGTTAGCACCATCTCTCTCTCTGTCTCTCCCTCTCTCTGCAGTGGGATTGCCACAACATCAAAAGGCACCTCCCTCCCTCCCTCCCTCTCTCCCCCCTGCATCCTCCAGCATCCGACACTCAGGAGGAGAAGAAGGGAACGAGATGGACTAAAGGAGAAGAAGAGATGTGGTATGTACTGCCGAAGCTGCTCTGTGTCACCTCCCTCCTGTTTGGTAGCAAAGTGTGTGTGTTTGGTGTGTTCGTGTGTGTGTGTGTGTGTGTGTGTGTGTGTGTGTGTGTGTGTGTGTGTGTGTGTGTGTGTGTGTGTGTGTGTGTGTGTGTGCGTTAATCCTTCATGGAATGCTGCTTTAATGAGCTGTCTAATGCGAACGCTACCAGAGTGATGCAGGAACGAGAGAATAAGATAAAGAGGGAGACAGAAGCAGAGGGAGGTGACTCCCAGTGTCTCTCTCTCTCCCTCCTCTCTCTCTGAGCTTTTGTTATGGAGGCCTGCTCTGCAGAAGAGCTCGCTCTGCCTGCTGCATACAGAAAGAGGCCAACACCTCTCTACAGTCTGTTCCCAGTCTGCTGCCTGGCCTCATACTGGGCTGTGTCATTGGCTCACTAGTCCGACACAAGTGTCTTTCACTGGTTTAAGAACCGTCATGCATGTGAGGGAGAATCCTACTTTCTTATGTGTGTGTTTACCAGCGAGTATTTTTGACCTCATCTCTGCGTTGTTGTTTCTCAAAGTTCAGATTTTGAGAAAACAGGTTTAGTGAAGTTTTAAGTTACACTCTTGAAGCAAACTAGTTTGTGTGATGTGTCGTTTGACAACATCTAAAGGTAAAACTGTTTACGTGCTCCAGCTTGGATGTGAGGTGAAAAGTCTGCTGTTACAGTGAAGGACGAGATACAACAACAGTCAGTGCGTTTACATGGACATGATTAACCTGTTTAAAATCAGGTTTTTGGAGTATTCTGTTGATGTGTTTAGCGTGTAAACAGCATATTCTATTTAGGAGAAAAAATGATAATAACAATAACAGATAGGACCCACATAGTGCTTAAGTACTCAAAGAGGCTTTACATGAATGGAAAGAAGAAAACAAATACAAATACTGAAAGACGCTTACATGAAACAGAAGAACAAATACAAAGAACAGAATACAAAAACAAAATGTAGAGATGACAGTTCAGATTTGGGGAGGCAGTGGGAGACAGCTATTGCAGAAACCTGAATATGCTAGCTAGAAAACTAAAGACACAGAGCTGTATACATAGAAAACCTGATTTTTCTGTGCTTGTGTAAACATCATATGATCATAACCAGCCTCATAAACAGTTTATCGATGTCAGTGTAACTGCAGTCTATTATACATATGGGGATAAACAATTTCATCGAAGGCATTCACAGTGTTGCACTTGTGTGTACACAAAAAAGTGACAGGAGTAGTCGTGAACAAAGAGAGCTTGTGAGAGTTCACACCCTGCCTGCTGTCTTACCTCCACACACATGACCATTACAGCTCTTCCACGGCAGACATTTTTGCAATGTCATAGCAAGAAAAGCTATTAGGTGAGCTGGTTCCAGCATCCGGGTATTGTTCATTCTGGCTTCCTGGCTGGACTTACTGGGGCACTTAATTTGCTCTGAATCATTGTTTTTTTTTTCCTGACAAATCGAACATATACAAAACATCAGGTAAAAGGTACAACATAAAATAAATAGGTAAAGAAATAAAGACACCAAGCAAACATTTAAACAAGAAAGATAAAGCATACACATATAAAGGTACATTCAGTCAGAGGATTCGGGGAAGAAAGTAGCATAATTTTCCAAAAGCTTTACATTATTTTGTTATCTATTAAGCTGAGTGAATTAAGGGGAGCTTTTAGTTCCAGGAGGAAAGACACAAAGTTAGGAGGTGACTTATTGTTTCCAAATTAGTTTCACCTGTGGATTTCATGCTACTAAAAGTCAAAATGTCTGACAGTGTTAAAGAGATGTGTTGCTCAGATGTGTGGAGGTCTATTGCAGATAGTGTCAGAGTGGTGGATGTAGTTTCTCCCGAGTCCAGTGTGAGGAAGGTGTGGGGGCTGATGTGACACTGTTGGATGATGCCATGAGGACTTAATGTTGAGCAAAGGGAACTGAACTTATTCCTGACAGTCACAGAGTTCTGGGAAACACGGTGACGTCACTAAACGGCAGTCAGGGGATCACACAGGTTAGACTGAGTTGAATTTGGCTGTGAAATGTGCATGGTTCATGTAGTGGGGTATAGGCCTCGTGTTTTCCCTCGAATCCCCACCAGGTCATTTGGGGTTTTTGTAACAACTCAGAGGGTTTCTTGTTTCATTCCGTAACGTTCAAATTCTGCTCTGATCAGTTACTGTAACCATGATGTGATGGTTAAGACCTCTCTGAGCTAACATCCGTACGCATCTCATCCATTAATCTGTTAAGTTTTAGTCACCGGATGACGGCATGAACAGTTGCCTCACTCAAAAAATATGCTGCCATTGCTGACTGACGTTGCACATCTGTACTCACATCTGTACTCACATCTGTACTCACATCTGGAAGTTTACCACAACGTTTGACTTCTAAATTAGTTTATCTTCTAACGTTTAAAAAAATTTGTCTTCCTGTTCATGTTTGTGCATATTTTGAGCAATGCTGTCCTTCAAAGTCCAAATTTTTGAGGAAACAGTGAAACGTTTCACTGTAGGTTATATTTTTAATACAGTGTCCTACATGGATTGTCCCATAAGAGGGTTTATCCTGTTTGTCTCTCCTCCCTCCTCGTTCCCCCTCCTCCAGGCGGTAACTTAGAGGAAGCAAAGGAAGGAAGTGCGAATGACATTGCCTCAGATGCAGATCCTGATGCAGTTAACTGTAATAGCTGTTTTACACTGGGATGCCTTCTGTGCTCACTTTCAGCCGGACTCAGAGACAAGCGTTTGAGAGGATTTATGTAAAAATAATGTTTATATGAGAAGCTGTAGGAGGCTCGCTCAGCTCTGCCCGATGTGACGTCGTCCTCGAGTCCTTGTTTACCCAAACGAGGCGAGTGCAAAATCAGCGTGAGAGCCACAATAACAAAGAAGGACAAAGAGAAGGACAAAGACAAGAAAAGAGTGGACAGAGAGAAAGAAAGAAGGATGTAAGGAAGGAGACATCAGTTGCTGGAGTACAGTATGAGTGGTCAGTGCAGCTCAGCTCACTGTCTGCATTTTCCACTCCACAGGATATGATGTAACTACCTCCGGGGCTGTTAAACGGGGCTGAGTGGCTGCAGAGGAGCACAGAGGCGTAGATGTCAGAGGAGAGGCTGGGAAGGTTAAACTGGGTGTAGACTTCTCCTCTTACAGATGGTTTATGGGATTTAATCCATACTGACACAGAGAGGGAGGGACACTGGTAACCTGACTAAAGTTTGTGCTGGTTTAGTGAACATGCTGACAGTTAAAATCCTGCCTGCTTGTTAAGCTCTCCTCAGCCTCAGCTTCATAATGTGTTTTTATTTCATCAGTCATTTAAAAGGATGAAACGTGATACTGGAGTTTTCTCTCCATATTATTAAGTTACAGTAAATAAAGCGTCAACCGTACTCCTATACTGAACTGTCAGTAACAAATCATTTTAAAGAAAGTTAAAAGACTCTTTTCTAAGCATTCAACATGAAGTCTTCCACATTTTTGTGTTATTGACACAACAATTTTTGGATTGTAAATATGATTTGGATGCTTTGTTTGGATTGAGTCAGTGTGCTGTTAAATGATTGATTCACTGCCTGTCGTCCACATTCTGATTATTTTTAACATGTTTAATATTCATGAGTGAAATCAAGATCGTTGACATTGTTGTGTGTCTGCAGAAAAATTAGAAAGAAACAGTGCAAACTAGTGCTGCAGGGATCTAGATATTATTGAGACCAGCCGTGATGCTTTAACGATAGCTGCATTGGCTATCGTTAAAGCTTCAAATAAGTCCTTGGCTTAAAATAAGTCCTTACTGTATACTAGGGTTGCAAATAGTAAACACTTTCCTTAATTGATTATTGGTCAAATTAATGATCAATTGATTGATTGGAAAAAATCCTAAACACTTTTTTTCACAATCAAAGCTCACAGCAACATATTGCATATACTTTGACAGCATTGCATAGCTTATTGGCTACATTTCACATGTTTGATTAACTTATTAACGTCCTTTTAATGAATCGACGATTAATTGTTATCCTTCCTACTTGAAACACAGTGACGTCTCGGTTAAAAACATTGTTTGTTGGACCTGGGCTGTGTTCTCCAGGTGACATGCCATCCGCCTTGCCTTCCTCCTCCTGATGACAAAGTCAGCTCATATCCTATCTCACTTTAGAAACGTTGATATGATATGTATGAAGTGTGCATGTCTGTGGTTTGCACAAACATACAATGCCAACATTTTTTTCTGGCAACTGGGCTGTGATATATTAACATAGATGTGCACATATGTGGTTTTGATTATATAAAGTCTCAGGCTGTTGTAGGTCATTGCTTTGGTCCTGGTAACAACAGTGTGGTGTCACTGTGGCACCAGAGAGACAGGATCTGTCTGCTCCGATGAGACGACCTCCTGCATGTTAATGTAGAAACTGATCTGGGTGCAGTTTGACCTGGTGTTATTATAGCCAGTGAAACAGTTTGCAGAGGAGTGAGACATCTCCTCCTGCTGTTCGTTGACGCACTACTTCGGTCAGGACAGGATGATTGGCATTAATGCAGCGCATTCGCTCGACACTCTCATGCATCGCTGGGTTAGAAGCAGTTGTAAGCCCTTGCCTCTTTGCCTCCAGACCTCATGCTGGGATCCCTAAAACTGCTACTTCTACTGCAGACACCTGGAAGAAGCAGCCCGTGACCTTTCTGGTTAGATTTGCATTTTTTTCACTCCAAGTTTAGTATTTTTTGTGTGCTATTTTTAGCTTTTGTATTTTTGTAAAGAACACCGCTTTCTTGCTGATTTAACTTTAGCCACCCTCCTGCCATTAGCCTGACCTTAATCTGTAACCTCCTGCATTTATTCCCTGGTGTCCTTCAGGCTGTTTCATATCTCAGAGATGGTTAATGAGTGAGACTCCTGCTGGATCTCCCACTACAGATGAGGAGACTCCCTCAGGAGCTTCTGTAAATAGCCAGGAGCTACTTGTGTTTACACAAGTATTTTCAGGTCAAGTTCATTTGCAAAGCACTTAGTGAACACATCTGGAAGTGTTTTAGACAAAAATGCTTCATAATTTAATTTTTTTCTGCAGGATGGCCAGTGTTTATAGTGTCTGCTCTTGATACATATTCCTAGTTGTAATGACCGTGATGTAGTAATGAAAGCTTTATCTGTTCACTGACAGAGGTAGAGTTCTGGCAGGACTGTGTGATGCCAGAAACCAGCAATAATTTTTTACTGCTGACATGGTGAAGTGCATGTTGGTCCAGTTTGTCTCAGAGTCTCCTCAGTGTGTCCATGCAGAGTCGGCGCTCTGCATCCTTAGCAGGGACAATACAGCGAAGAGCGATGCTCGTGATGTACTGTAGTATCAGGATGAAACAGCAGGAGGTTACAGCAGCACGGTCATCACATCCTCCTATTTCAACATCTGGTAGCCAGACATTAATTTCACAGTCAAAAAGCTTTAAATTTAACTGAGTAAAATGTTTTAAAAAAGAGGTGAAAGTAGGAGCATATATACACTTGATTCTTTAATTATGAATTGCACTGACTCAGTCTGTATTAAACAATAATGGAATCTAACAGCTCTGGCAGCAATAATCATTACAAAATGCTTTTAATCTCAATGATCATATTAAATTGAACATACTTCCTCCTCTGCCAAGACAGAGAAGATGAAATCTGCTCTGTCGTTCCTACGACCTCCTCTTCAACTGCTGCTGTAGTGTTTGTGTTAAGGCTTCTACTGCCAGCGTCACTACGACAACTATTACTACTGCTGGCACCGAACTTTAAGCCTGACATCAGCAGGCACATTTTAAAGCATTTTCAATGTCTTACTCTTATTAAATTTATTGCAGGAGATTTTCAATCAGTAAATCAGCAGTACTTCACTTTAAAATGCTTTTAAGTGGAAAATCATATTACTTTTTCCCCTCATATTAAAGAATCATAGTCATTTAATTTGGCTGTTTATTTTTTAATTTAATAGACTTTAATGGTCTACACTTGCTCCATATGAAAATTTCCTGAGATAACTTTTTTTATGATTTGGCACTATATAATTAAAATTGACTTGACTTGATTTTATTATTTGGAATAGCAGGTGCTAGATTAGCAGCCCGTCGCCAACATGTCAAACTGCATCGGAGAGACATTGATTTGTAACATGAAACTGTTTTATTCTGTGTTTTTGACCTCTGTGTATAATTGGGCTTCCAATAGGGAATATGCTTCACATGGTTGAATTCCAAAATCCTCACAACAAGACCAAACTAGATCCCCCTAAATCTGACAGACTTGACCGTTAAATGTGAACAAAACCTGGCCACATGTTGCTTGTTAATAAGAAAGTACCTTTTTCTAAAACAGTTCTTAAGAAAACATGTCTTTTGATGGGACTGTTCACATGGAGAATGACATGTTAATGAAGCTTTAAATATGAACCCTCAGAGATTCAACAAGAGACCAGAGGGCCCCCCATCCTTCAGCACACAATAGTGCTGGGAACTCAGTCAGCTGTGTGTGTGTGTGTGTGTGTGTGTGTGTGTGTGTGTGTGTAGTGTGAGAGAGAGAGATGTGTGTATGTGTGTGTGTGAGAGAGAGAGAGAGAGAGAGAGAGAGAGAGAGAGAGAGAGAGACCATCCCCCATGTTTAAAATTGAACAAATCACTCACTGTGTGTGTGTGTGTGTGTGTGTGTGTGTGTGTGTGTGTGTGTGTGTGTGTGTTTGGGGTTCAATCTATTCTCCAGAAAGGAGCTGGATAACCCTGAACCCTGCACCTCATCATGTACCCACACACACACACACACACACACACACACACACACACACACACACTTGAATATGGGGGATGGTATTGGCTATTTTACATTTGTGCTCATCTCACATTTTCTCCCAAATCTGCAGCAGCTGACTTCGTCTGAATGAAGTATGTTAGTCTCAATTTTCAGCTGATTTAAATAGTATTTCATATTAGTCTGTAACTCTGATATTAAGATGGTTTTATAGTTTCGGACTGAGCTGATCACTCACTGTAGTTGATTTGACATGAACTGGCTCACTAAAAAAAATTCTACGACCTGCACACACAAATGAAATACCACATTTGTGCTGTAGCTGGGTACAAAGACCTCAAGATAAGCTGATAAGATATTTTGGTTAGTTGCTAAAAACAATGCTCTCTGCAGTGTTGTTGCACTTTTGTTGTCTCGTGGCTTGGCTTGAATTGTTGTTTGCTTAGCAGAATTGTACCTGGCACCATTTCAATCAGGAGAGACTCATTCTGAGTAAAGTAATATTTATTTACATGTGCACAAGAGAATAAGAAATGTAACTCGTCTTCAGCGATTAGACCCCATCATGATGACGTGTCGGTGGAGTCGGGGGTATTGTTGGTGTCGATGAGACGAAGAGGGCGCTGAGAGGTTTTGTTTTCATTGTAGTTATGAGCGTAGACGTCCTGGTTGTGTTGGTGCAGATAATGAGGGAGGTGGTTTTGCTTCCACATGCAAAAAAAAGTTACAGTTTCTGTCTCATTTCTTTCTTTCTCTAATTATTGATCCTTTTCTTTCAAATGCATCCATTTCTCTTTTCTGCTCATTCTCCTCCATCTTTGTTCTCCTCTTCCTCTATTCTTCTTCTGTCATAATCTCTCTCCTTCACTTGACTGTCCTCTACTCTCTGTCTCCTTTCTGCTTGTATCCTAACATCCTCTCTTCTCAGCTTGCATCTTCTCTTTCTCCTCCCCTCGTTCTCTCTTTTTGTCTTCTTTCTTGTCATCCACTTCTCTTCCTCTCAGGAACCTTTGTCTCCTCTCCTCATTTTTTCATTCTTCTTCTCTGCTTATTCTGTCCCGACATCCTCCCATTTTCCAGCTTGCTATTTCTCCTCCTCTCCTCTCCTCTCCTCTCTCTCCTCTCCTCTCTCTCTCCTCTCCTCTCCTCTCCTCTCCGTATCAATAACATCTGCTGAGACCTCGGGGTGTGGCAGTGAACACTCAGTCCTGGATTTCTGTTTTCCTCTATCGCTCAGAGCCAAACAGTGAACCTCACCAGACTAACAATTCAGCCAACAACACAGAAATAAATTTTGATTTGATTATTTTATTAATAAATAAGTTCCATTAAAAAGACATATATTTAGAAAACACAGCAGCGAGGCAGGTTGGCTTTCCAGTTAGGAAATACTCATTGTCACTCTCCTGTACATCTACTTATCTGGTGAATGCAAATGAATATTGTCACCCTGTCTTGTTTGGATTATTGAAAGGCATTCTGGGAAATAAAGGAAACCCTGCCACTTGAAAGGCTGTATTGAAGTCACAAAAAAATCCCTGAAGCTCTCTCACAAAAACTAAAAAGCAGCGGTAGTAGCATGTTTTTTCCTCCTCAGCTCCACTCAGGCTGCTCAGCATTCGCTCAAAACAAGATTTTCTGGTTTCAATTGTGACTAATTTTGTGCTGAACAAACTTCAGCTCAGTGATATAAAATCTAAGCCAATCCAAATGTAAATGCAATATCATGATTGTATATGATACCAGGGGATATTTAGGACAGAGAAATCTGAAGCATGTCTGTAATTTCTGTGGTTTATTCAGCAGTTTTCTTCTGTTTATAAAATCTGTGAAGTTGAAACTGAAACTGCCATTTTTACACCCAGAAACAACACTTTTGCAAATGGGCTCAGTGAGCTGGTTTCTGTGTCAGAGAGGCAGAATGTATTTATTACTTTGTGTGGACCACGTAGTTTGAGTTCTTTGTGAGGACCACCACTTCCACTGTAGCTAGAATGATGCAAAAAACAGACCTACCACTGGATGGGAGTAGGGAGTTAGAATGTCACTTCAGATTGCAGAAAACTCAAAGTAAAAAAAATCTTTTTTTTCCATAGCTGTGAGGACCGGCCCCTGTTGCTAGGTAGATTTGACAACATATGCTTTTTTTGATTGGCTACTCTAAAAGAAACTTTAAAAGCAAATAGTAGACACTGTATTGCTAGCATTTTGCAGACTCAACGCAGCAATATACAGTGCTGTTAAATTGAGCTTTTGGTGTTTTTATTTCTTTAGTTTAAAATCAGTATTAAATTATATTTATATATACATATATATATATATATATAGTTATTATATATATATTATTATAATATATATAATATTATAATATAATATATATATAATATAATATAAACATTTCAATATAACAGACCTTTATCAAAATAATAAATTGTTCAATGAAGTTTCCACAATTACTCAAGTAAGCATGTTTTAATATAGGTGACATCTGGAATGCAATTTCCGTTACTTTTATTATTGATTAATCTAGTAATTAATCAGTATTTTTTTTTTAATTGATTTGGTTTTGTCTATTAAGTACGAAGGAGGATTAGGGCCACATTAAGGGAAAATTTTTTTAATTATTTACGAGATTAAAGTCATTATTTACGAGATTAAACTCTTTCTTAACGAGAAAAACGTCATTAACGAGAAAAAACTCATTAACGAGAAAAAGTCATTATTAATGAGAAAAAAGTCAATTAATAATGAGTTTAATCTCGTAAATAATGACTTTTTTCTCATTAATAATGACTTTTTTCTCGTTAATGAGTTTAATCTCGTAAATAATGACTTTTTTCTCATTAATAATGAGTTTTTTCTCGTTAATGAGTTTAATCTCGTAAATAATGACTTTTTTCTCATTAATAATGACTTTTTTTTCTCGTTAATAATGAGTTTTTTCTCGTAACTAATGACTTTAATCTCGTAAATAATTAAATTTTTTTCCCCTTAATGTGGCCCTAATCCTCCGTCGTAATTAAGAGTTGGAAAATAGTGAAAATGCACTTTGTAATTTCCCACAGCCCAGTGTAATATCTTCAATGTCCTGTTTTGTCTTACCAAGAGTCCAAAACCAACTTCATGACTTCACGACTTCATTAAAGATTTAACTCGAGATGATAGCAGAATTGCTTTATTTTAGTGGAGGGCAGAGATTTTGGTCCACATTACCACAACCACAATGAATAGAAAGCTGGATAAAGGACTCCCTTGAAAGTTATCTTAAGCAGATTCAGCAACTGTTAAGCGCATCAGCTCCAGCTTATTATGAAAAAAAAAATACTGAAAAGCTGGGCAAAGGACCTCCTTTAACAATTTTAAACAGTATCTTAATACAAATCCAGTAGCTGTTAGTCCCAGTTTATCTGTCAGTCCCAGTTTTATCCTGAAAAAACTACTGGACAGCTGAGTAAAGGACTTCCTTGAACACTTTTAAACAGTATCATAATACAGATCCAGCTACTATTAACTCTGTCAGATCCAGTCTCCATTCTAAAAAAAATAGTACTGGGAATAATACTGGGAATAACAATACACTGAACAGTTTTAAACAGTAGGTTGATACAGCTCCAGCTGCTTAATAACATGAAAATAAACTATACCCGTTTCCTTTTTCGGGTTGTGATGGAATTGTAGACTTGGTTCTTAACATCTCTCCAGTCGCGATGGCACAGTATCGGTTCTGCATTAAGAGCCTTGAGACAAAGTTCATTACCAGGAACTCTATTCAGAGTGATGTACTGTCCTGGCTGTTGCAATACTGCTGCCTTTTCTTCAGAACTCCACTCGCATTTCTTTTGGGAGAGAAATGGTGGATCCGTACCTGAAACACAAATTAGACAAGGTACTAGCATCCTCACTGCTGAAAATCATGCAGTCCTGCATATGGGACTGATGGCTTTATTTTTCTACTCTGAATTTATACTCATGGAGATTATGAAGACACACTGCCACAGAACTGCTGAGAAAACTACTGAAATATTTTTGTGACAGTATTATTATCATTATTATTAAAATGAATTATGCCGTTTTTATACCTGCAGTACCTTGGGAAGGACAGAAGATAAACTATGTAGTCATTCTTTCTGGTTAATACTTGGCAACTGTCTTTCATGTGAGCAGTATTGGAGCAAAACATCTATCAGTTCAGGGAGGGACAGAAGAAGAGTTTACCTCTTTTCTCAGTCCTTTTCAGCTTGTGTGATGGTCCTGGAGTTGAAGTTTTTTGAGTCAGAACGTCTGGTTCTTCTGCAAGAAAGGGACAGGAAGCATGAACTGCAGCTCATCCTACTGGCAGATACTACTACTAGATACACTTGTACAAAACAGAGAAATGGCTACACAACTATTTTGTTATTTTGTGACATTCAGAGACAACAATCATTAAATAAAAAAATAAAAAATAAAAAATCTGCACATTAATTAATGAGTTGCAGCCAAACTAACTTCATACCATCTGAGTCTTGAGCCTCACTTCCACTGATTTGTGACTCTTGCCCAGCTCCGACTTTTGAAGATGAAGGCACTGTTTAGATAGAACACACAGACACATTACAAAAAATTAACAAAAACACCACATACTTTTTAAATATGAATTAAACTGGAATACTTTCATACTCACTCTCTAAGCCTAAATCAATCTCATCAAGAGATTTACCTTTGTAGACCTCAGTTCCAAGATCTATGGCCATGAGCAGCTTGCTAATCTTTGCAAGCTGAAGTGTGTTCTCTGTCAGCTGGTAATATTCATGATGAACACGAATATCATGTCCCGTGAATTTAGCACGTTGGTCTAACTCATTTTCTTTGATTTCTTGATTTTCTTCTTCTATCCGACTCATTGTAGCCACATGTTTCCTCAGGTGGGTTGATGTGAGTGTTTCAGGCCTCCTTGCATCACATACAGCTGCATATTTCCTCAGACAGTCTGAACCTCGGAGATGGGATGCTGAATTCTGTCTTGCAAAGACATTCGTGTTACTGTCCAAACTGTCATTGTCCTCACTCCTTTGCTCAATGAGAAAATCAAGGGATTTGGTCATCTCTCTGGTTAGAAGCCCAGGCACTTTGTTACCCCTCATCCCTCTGATCACCAACCTGGTAAACTCATGACTCAAATCTTGCTCCAGTTTTGAGAAGCCCTCCATGATATCTTCATTAGGGTCCTCTGTGGCTCTGTTCATGTAGGTTGACAGAGGCATTTTTCCTGCCTCACCTTGGCATCTTCGGTTGAAAAGAATGATCTGAGAAAGATGGCACTCACTGAGAGTCCTGTATGCTCTAACATTAGGCCCTTCCAAAAGTTCCTGTTTTGCCGCCTCCTCTGCGGCCTTCAGGACTTTATTAAGCTTCATCACATCTTCTGTGAGAAGGATCATTTCTTTTTTGTTCCACCTGTCCTCTTCCAGGTTAGTCCATGCACAGCCTGACACAAAGAGGCCCCACTCTGCAGAAAACAAGCCAGAGAAGCTCCTTACTCTGGCTGCAGCAGCTTCATCTTCAGCCTTTACATGTTGTGCAATCACAATGTCACTCACTGCCTTCAGTGAGTGTCCTAACTTTAAAGCAAGAGATGGTGTGTTGTATCTGTACTTAGATTTGGTGAATCCAGAAGCTTTTATTGCTGCCCCAACAGCTAACTGAAAATTAGGTGGCACCAAGACATCTTGTAACAGCTTCACTTTGCCATCAATGGACTTGGCAGCGAGTACAAATCTTCCCAACTCTCTCATCCTTTGGCTGACATAACCATCTTTTGATGGGTCACTCCCGTGTTTCTCTAGGAGCCTATCACCAAATTCACAAATGAGTGGATCATTTTTAATCTCCCGAGACACCTCATCAATCATCATTGTATTAACAATGTTTGAGCATCTTTGTGATAACTGTCCTTTGTATGGAACAAGAGATGAAGCAGAAGCCTGAACTCTTCGCTTTTTCTTGGACGGAACTTCTAGCTTACCCATTTTTTTGAGACATAGTTTCTCATGTCGCCATAGTTCAGTTTTTATAAAGAAATCAAAACATATGTTGCATGGCAAGTATTCCGCTGGATCTGTATGTTCTGATGGCTGTCTGTATGTTGCTATCTCACCATGTCCCTTTTGCAATACTTCAATGTTATGATAGTAATTACCTTTCCTGCAGAGTCCCTCTAACATCTGGCGATGTTTTTTGGAGGTTGGTGGAAAGCATATTGCTTGGGCCACTTCTCTTTCATCACTGTGTTTCCGCTTTAGATGCCGCACCATTTTACTCTGTGGTTTTTTGCAGTATACACAGTAATGTCTTTTGTTCCACTTGCATTTTTCTCCCGTGATGCAAAATTTCACAGTGATTTGTGGCCCCTCCTCCTCCTCTTCTATCTCCTCCTCCTCATTGTCAGCGCTGTGTGCGTCTTTGTCATTGTCATCTGCTTTGCTGATTTTTTCATCTGATTCTGATTCTTGTGTTGTAGTTGTATCAGCTCTTCTGAGTTTACTCCGTTTTTTCTCGAGAGGCAACTTTGTGTTAACCTTGTGGCAACTGGAATCTTCTGAAGAATCCATTGGCACGTAGTCACTTTCCAGATCATTGCTGGATTCAGATAGAGAACCATCTGTGACACAGTCCCTCTGAAAGAAATAGATCAAAAATTTAACTAAAGCTAATCTAACTTTTGAAATTTGAATGAAATTCTAATAAAAAACTGCTGAAAGGCTGATGAAACAGCAGCATAATCTACCAAAACATCCAATATCTATTATACATAAAATAAATTACACTTTCTCAATGCTAAACCAGTGGGCAAAGATATCCTAAATGTATAATTTTACGGCTAATTCCCTTTAGAACTGGGATTTGTGCAATAGTAAATGTGCTGGCGAAACACATATGCTATTTAAGCCTTTCAGTACCAAGTCGAAAATGTTTTTTTAATCAACTTCCATGTATCAAGTCTTTTTCTGAATATCAGGGACTGACTGAAAAACGTGATTAGATTACTAAAATATAACCACTAAATAACAGGCAAGTATTCAGTCAACTCTGTACAGCCTCATTTCCCTATAGGGGAGAATGGGACACAACCACAAATAATGCTGACACATGGTGCTTTGATCACTATAACAACATGCAATGAGAGGTTGTAACTCCGGTTGGATAATATGTTAAAATAATATGGAATGGTGTATGTCTGTGCAAGCAGCGAGTTCACTATGTTTTTATTCTAATAAATAAAACAAAACAAAAACAGAAAAATACAACTACACACCTTGTAAATTCAAGTGTCTCTGTTTCTCTGAACTAACACTGCATTGACTGTCTTATTATCTCATCATAAAACAAACTTTATTCAAAGGCATTGGTTAGTTTGTCCCACTGATCAGCAACTGTGGTTAAATGTAAACTGACCCTAAATTTGCCAAGATAGATCCAATCAGTCAGTATTAAACAAAGACAAAACAAAACTGCTTTTTTTTAGACCATTAAAATACAGAAATATATATAAAAAAAAAGAAACATCCCAGGGCAAAGCATCACAAAGCCCAATTGACGCTTTGAATACTCGCTATTCATCTTTGTGGGAGCTCCTGAGCCCAAAAATAGGCATTCCAGACAGCCCTAAAGACAAGTTCACTGGTCAGACAGCAGTATTCACTTGCCACTTGCAAAGGACAAGTGCCCATGTTGCACCCCGGACAAACTGACGCAAAGCAAATTTTGTGAATGAATACTAAATGAAAGACTACATGGATAGGTGTGTGCAGTAAATATAGTGAATACTTTTATCCAGTTCCAGCAGATTATTCTGCTATTCCTGCCCACAACAAAATGAGAAACAAGTCAAAATGAATACATACCTGCTCCTCTTGTTCCTCCTCCTTTTGTCTCTTCATTATCTGTCATGTAAAATTATAAAAAAAAAAATATGCAAATTTTACAGACCATCAACCAAACACATACAACTATAGCATAGATACATTCAATGTCCACTTTATCGGGTCTTTATGAAGTTTACAACGTTTTGGTGACTGTGTGAAACATGTAAAAATCAATGACATTGAAGTCACGGTTAAAGGTGGTGTTGCACTGGACTGCATTATACTAAACAGGATTTGCCTTACTATTATAAGGCTTGGGTGCAGCACCCAAACCATTTTTAAAAAATGATGCTGTCATCAAAGTAGAATACATGCAGGGGCATTTAAACATAGCACTAAAGATTGAAACAGGCTTTAAATTTTTTCTTCATTACAATCAGTAATTACAAGGAAGAATAAGACAATAAGTAGCTTGTGATCCTCTGATTATGTAGATTAAGGTGACAGTAATTACATGTAGATAGATATAAATACTTATAACAGGGGAGAAACATATTACTGTTGAAATTTAAGTCAGGGGAGATAAGGTGGTTGCTGATATGTATTCAGACATGTCAGCATGGTTTCTCTTGATAATGCACACCTTAAATCACATGCTATGTACCCATTAGTTTGCAGTAACATGAAAAAGGAAAAACCCTGTCAAATATGGTCTACATTTAGTTGCTCTAATTCCATCCAAACCTCAGAGTTACCAGGAAAATAGCAAAGACTCAGACAAAACACTGTCCTTTAAATCTGGTCTTGTTAACTATATTGGTGTTATGGTGTTCTGTACAACCAGCTCACACTGTTCCACACACCAACATTAAATGATTCAGAAAATATTAACAACCAAGAATAAAGTAGAGCTATGCATCCTTATAGAAAAACATGATGCTCAGGTTTATTGGCATACTAAAATCTCTGTGGACTGACAATGATTGTCCTTTTTTTAAGCATCCAAATGTTGGTGCCAGACACATTTAAAACTTCAAAAAATTATTTACCTGCCTTACATATCAGAAATACTCACAATTCTGTTAAAATAGCACTGTTTCAACAATAAATGTGCCTTCTCTGTGTGATGTAGAGTTTCATTCTCCTTATTTTGTGTTTTGTTCCAAAAAAAGTCACTTAAAATACAAGAAAAAAAATTATGTTTACACATTTAAGACGTATTACTTAACATTGCTGTAAATCTGAGACCGACATAATTACACAGTTACTGAGTTTTACTCCCTTACAAACTAAGCTAGCTTGCACTCCGTCCATTGCGTTAAAGTTCGCTAACGTTAGCAGCAGCTAAGCTAACAGCTTCACTCGGGCTGGAAAATGCAACGGACAGATAGTAAACACTTACAATATAGTTTGACAAAATATGAAATATGTCTTACCTTGATTAGTTGTAAGTTTTTGTCGTGTTCTCTTCGGTTTTTCTCCGTTATTTCCTCTTCATATCGCTGTGCGCAGCGGTCGTGGTGCTGTCTGAGTCTCCGCAGCCTCTCTACCTGTCTCTGCAGAGGCATGTTTCTGGCGATGCATTCACTTCCACAGGAAGAATCAGAACTTTGACACTTCATGTCGTAGTGAAGATTTACAAAACTTGTAAATGCTACTCATGAAATTCAAAACTTCAGTAACACAGAAAGACTTTCTGTTTAACTCTTGGTCATGAAATACTTGATTACCCAATCATCAGAAACTTGAACAGTCCTCCATTTTAGTATACACAAACAAAGTCAATAAGGTGTAACGCTGCTATTTCCATTTCCATTGAATGCAGCTTTGGCTGCGAGTGCTTGATCGCTCCCCTTCCCTCCCCTTGACCTGCCTGTGAACTTTTGAACAGGGCACAGGACACAGCAATATGGCATGAATTCAGTTAGAGCAATTTAACTTACAGCTCTACACTATTTTAATTGTTGAACACAGTAATGAATCAATCATTATAAAAAACACACTGCATTGTTCTACATCATTACAGTTTATTTGATGCAAACACATTTGTAAAACACTAAAGCTTAATTTCTAATTAAGGATTTTAATTTAACCACTGTAGTATTATTACTTGCACTGATAAATGTGATTCTTGCTTTATTTTCAACATTCTAGCCTTTAATCAGTGTGTTATTTTAACTTGAGTCTAAGTTGAGAAGTGGAGACTATAGTTTGGTCCTCTGCTGCCTTCAGCTCAGCCTCAATTAATGGCCCATCAAGGGGAGGGGTGCTCCACCCCCCTTGCACTTGGACTGCTGCTGCTGCCTGTTAACTTGCTCTTCCTTCAGAAGATAATACTTCTGCTTCAGATCAACTTAACCCCTAGAATACATTTACATGAAGCGTCATGTATATTGAATTATTAATGATTAAAATATTATTGTTGTAATAACCTGGCAAGACAAAATCATGTCATATGAGCATTCAGAATGGTTTGGTTTGGTTTTGGTTTATTTATTGAGCACAATTAAACACTGTGCAAGGAGGGAACGAAGTGCAGATGGACTTGTGCAAAGTTCCTCTCCTATCCACAATACCAAGCAAAAGAAAAGCAAACAGACAACTGCACATAGATAAAGATAAATTTCTTGAGTAAAACTTGGTATAGCTTTCATATCATGAATTTGAAGGTTCCAGTGTAGTGTAATTTACCTTAGGGCTAATGTGATGTGCTAAAAAAAATAACAAGATTGAATGCTAGAAATTAATTATTGAGAGCTATAATGTGTTGAGTTGACACTGATGATATAAGAGCACAGTGATTTGTGTTGTGTTGTGTTTAAGCAAATATGAGAACAGTTATCCAGAGTGTCTTCTTTTAACCTCACTATATACCATATTTAACCTTTGTGTAATCCTAAATGCACTTATATTAAATCTCATTGTTTTTGTTTTTGTTTTAAAAGGCTGCAGGAATGAACAGAGAAATAACAGTGTAAAACTGCCCAGAAATTATTTTAAAAAAAAAGCAACAGGACCAGTCTGAATCTACTGGAGTCAAGATAAGAGAGTAGCATAATGTGCCTATGGACTGGGATTTTCCCCCCCAAATTGCACATTAGGCCTTATGTAATGAAATAATGAATTTGACCAATGAAACTATAATGGTGTAATCTTGGACCAATGTAAATGTATAGAAGGATGGACAATAGGCGTGGAAAAGTGCCTTATAAAAGTTAGAGCCTGAGCTGATGGAGCTCAGAGCTGTTCTGGTGTGTCTGAATTGTACACTTTGAGTTGCTCTCACTTTGTTGCGGGCATTTAAGTTTCTGCCGCCTTGGACTCTGCCTCCTGGTGATTTTTTAAGTAGTCATTTTTCTGACTTTTGAAGCTTTATCTTGGACTCCATTGAGAAGCATTCTGACCAAATGGACACAGCAAAAAACTGCTTGACATTTGGCCCAGTGGCCTGACACTCCAGTTTAAAGACACAACACCAGAATATACAATGTAAAGGAATGCATAAGTAAACTTAGTTCTTGGGACCTGCCCCTGAACCAGTGGAAAAGAAATAGAAAACAAAGAGAAGTATTGAAGCTCTGTACACCTTTCACTCTACAGATGTGGGCATGATGGATAACAGCATAGGATAACTGCACCAGTAATACAGCCAGATACATACAAAAATGGATTATGGAAGGCAGGGAGCCCTCAAAAACAGGCAAGAGGTCATGCACACAGATAGGTTGCTCAAAAAGCTGACTAGAAGGCTGGGGAGTCTGAAGGAAGGAAGTCAGTGGGCAGAAGACTGATTGTGATGGGCAAGGGGGGGAAAAATAGGGTCTGAAATTACCAGAGATTAAGACGGCATCGTGACTGACTGGACCATGAGAAAAGGAGTAAGAAGCAGATAAATTACTCAGGAATATTGATGAATGATTATGAAATGCACTCTAGTGAAGCAGCCTTGAAATAAATGCCACCTTTGAGAAAAATCATTGTTTCCTGATACTGTGAGACAAGTTTTATTTAACTTTGTTTTCTTTATCTATATACAGTTGAAAGTGGTGTTGAATTTCATTACATTTTACAGATGTGTGTACTGTGAGCACAGTAATACATTAATAATTATAATCCACTGATAAATGATAAAATCACACTGCATTGTTCTACATCATTTAAATTTATTTTGATGCTTATACATTTGTATCTCACTTAAGTTTAATTTTTAATGAAGGTTTTTTACTTTAACCATTGCAGATTATTTATATTGATAAATGTGATTCTTGCTTTATTTTCAACATTCTAGCCTTTAATCAGTGTGTTATTTTAACTTGAGTCTAAGTTGAGAAGTGGAGAATATAGTTTGGTCCTCTGCTGCCTTCAGCTCAGCCTCAATTAATGGCCCATCAAGGGGAGGGGTGCTCCACCCCCCTTGCACCTAGACTGCTGCTGCTGCCTGTTAACTTGCTCTTTCTTTGCCTTTCAGAGAATACTTCTGCTGCTGCTTCAGATCAGCTTTATCCCTAGAATACATTGACATATAGATTAATGTATGTCAAGTTGTTAATGACTGACATCTTACTGTTGTACTAACCTGGCAAGACAAAACCAGCTCAAAAGAACATTTATTAATATCTGTCCCCATCAAATATGCTTCCATGCTCCAAAAACATAATGGCCCAAGTTGTCCTGGCTCAGTGTAATGCAATACAGTAACAGCAGTTTCATATGGTAACAACCCTAAATAAAAAAGTGTGTGTAAAAGTGCACATCCGTTCTTATGACATCACAGATACCAAGATAAACTTAAAGGGAAGTTCTGGGATTTTTCAACCTGGGTTCTATGTTTATGAATTTGGGTGTGTAAGTGAATAGTACTCACAAAAACTGAAAGTCAGTGTAGTTACACTCACATTACATGCCCCTATTTGTTTGAGCCGGAGTACATGGACAAAGAGCTCCTAAAGAGAGGAATGGACGAGAGGGAGGGGAGGCAACTGGCAGAGGAGGATGAACTAGCTGCTGAAAAGATGCAACGCTCCAGAAACTGGTGGTATTCCTGTGTGATATTTCCCCCCTCTGATCAACAGGGTTGTGCTGGAGACATTCTTTCATGTGCCCAAAATAACGTAGAAGAGGCAGCTAAACCTGTGGGGACCGAATGGACAGCTATCTGTCAAGCACTTTTAATAGACGTAACGTAAAGTAAGAGTGTTGCGGTTGCCCTATATGATTACATTGTAGCCGCTGCCACAGAGTTGCGGCTGCCCCCGAGCCGATCTACTGGACCAATTCTAAAAGTTTGTATCAGTACTGTTCACATACACATCCAAATTTATAAACATAGAGCCCAGGTTGAAATATTTTCAAAGTATCAGTTTAGCCAGCAGTAACACAGATATTGCATTATTACTTTTTAGTGCTGGTTGTAAATATATGTCTTTTTAATGGAACTTATTTATTAATAAAATAATCAAATCAAAATTTATTTCTGTGTTGTTGGCTGAATTGTTACTTTTCCTCTCCTCTCCTCTCCTCTCTGTATCAATAACATCTGCTGAGACCTCGGGGTGTGGCAGTGAACACTCAGTCCTGGATTTCTGTTTTCCTCTATCGCTCAGAGCCAAACAGTGAACCTCACCAGACTAACAATTCAGCCAACAACACAGAAATAAATTTTGATTTGATTATTTTATTAATAAATAAGTTCCATTAAAAAGACATATATTTAGAAAACACAGCAGCGAGGCAGGTTGGCTTTCCAGTTAGGAAATACTCATTGTCACTCTCCTGTACATCTACTTATCTGGTGAATGCAAATGAATATTGTCACCCTGTCTTGTTTGGATTATTGAAAGGCATTCTGGGAAATAAAGGAAACCCTGCCACTTGAAAGGCTGTATTGAAGTCACAAAAAAATCCCTGAAGCTCTCTCACAAAAACTAAAAAGCAGCGGTAGTAGCATGTTTTTTCCTCCTCAGCTCCACTCAGGCTGCTCAGCATTCGCTCAAAACAAGATTTTCTGGTTTCAATTGTGACTAATTTTGTGCTGAACAAACTTCAGCTCAGTGATATAAAATCTAAGCCAATCCAAATGTAAATGCAATATCATGATTGTATATGATACCGGGGATATTTAGGACAGAGAAATCTGAAGCATGTCTGTAATTTCTGTGGTTTATTCAGCAGTTTTCTTCTGTTTATAAAATCTGTGAAGTTGAAACTGAAACTGCCATTTTTACACCCAGAAACAACACTTTTGCAAATGGGCTCAGTGAGCTGGTTTCTGTGTCAGAGAGGCAGAGAGGCCATTATCTTTGGAAAATAAATTATTGAACACACACACACACACACACACACACACACACACACACACACACACACACACACACACACACACACACACACACACACACACAAACACAAACACAAATCAACCAGTTATCTGACAAAATGCAGCAGGCCACTCAGCCAGCTCTGAGCAGCAGATACCACAATGCTGAGTGCTGACTCCAGACCAGCAGGTGTGGCGATGCTCAGGACTGAGGGGGTGCCTCTACTCTATAATACCTTTTTTATTTTATTTTTATTTTTCATCTTGGTGTCTGGAGAAATCTTTTCTATGTTACATTGGTAATGTCTATGTTTATTAAGCGACAGTATATGAGCGGATTTTTTCATGTAGAGGTGGAGGAGATTGTGGATGGCGTGTCACCGCGGTGAGACGCCAGCCAAGCTGCAGACCACTCTGCTTTCAGCAAACAAACCAATTGTTTCTGAGCAAGTTCTCGATGAGTTTCCAGCAGCTTGTAGCCACCAAATTTGGTTGTTTTTAGCAACCTGTCGCAGTTTCCTTTTCCTTTTTACAAGAAAAGTGGTTAGTTTTTACTAAGACATTGCTGTGCCTCAAGTTTGGCATTTTGGCCTCTTTTGCAATATTTGTGACCTATGGGAAGCAGTACAGTGCTGGTCTTTTTTTGTAACACTTGACAGCAAAGCTGCTATTTGCTGCTGTAATGGAAAGTGATAAAGTGAATGATAACACTTTCAAAGGATACAGACCTGTTGAGCTGAAGAGGTCAGGGTGTTAAGCCATCTCTTTATACATGTTGAAGAAGCTGGTTTCCGTATTTTTTTTTATCTCTCAATCAGAGACATTTTTTCTTGCAGACTGAAAAATATAATTTCATGAATATATGTAGAAAGAGACTATTAATATCCAGCATATTGGCAGAGCACCAGAACATTATCTGATTGCCTCTAGAAGAAAAAGAAACTTAATTATTTGAAGTACAATCTTCGCTGATACATGGTGCTAATTTTCCAAATTTGCAGTTTAACATCTTAGTCTGACCTCCCTCTCTTTCTTTCTTTTCTCTGCTGTAAGTTGTAGATCATGTAACCTCTCCATAGTCTTTCTTTTTATGCAGTGCTTCAGTGTCTGCTGAATCTCAATTAGTAGAGATCTTTCAAATCCCTCTCAGGCAGCCATTTTTTAATAACAGTCAATTTAATTACAAGAGGGGATGAAATCAATTAAAATCATATCAGGCTGGTGAATAAATTGACAAGATTTAGCGGCTAAGACACAAGTCTTCACTTCAATTTGAAACTTTTTAGTCCTGGGGGGGAGGGATTTGTCCTGCAGCCGGGTAAAACATGAAACACAAAAACATACACAGCACAACAAAATACAAGTGAGAACAAAAAAGCTGGAGTGTGTTTAGCTAATCATCTTCTTTTAGTAAGTATAAAAATGAATGTCAAAAGTATCTTTAAAAGAGAGTTTGTGTTGTGATGCAGACAGAGAGCGAGTGTGTGATGGATGGATTCTTGGTAAACTGTGTCAGGCAACAGAAATGCTCATTAACGCCGGGAAAATAATAACCTTGCTGGTTATGAGTGGTGGTAACCTTTGTTTTCTTTGTTCGTTTTCTGGTGCATTTAGCGGCGTTTCCCATAGAAACCACTCTAATGAATGAGAATCATATCACAGTTGTCAAGGTGAACAAACGACCTTCATTTGCTCTAAAACACTGTGTGAGTTTGTGTGACGAAGCTTTTTTTCCTCTGCTCCATACCAGCCTGTCCTCTGACACTAGTGAAGACTTTAGTGATAAATGTAAATTAAAGTTTTAGATATATTCACAGTAACATAAACATGAAAGCTGTGTTAGTTAAGGTTAGAGGGATTTTTAGGAACTGCTTTTGTTGTTGTTGTTGGTGCGTTCAAAGACACTGTGGCGTCTGAAATATGATGAAATATGAAGGCGTGGCAGTTAAGGTCGGACTCTGGTTTCTCTTAACTGTCTGTGTTGTTGTGATAAAACCATCAGTGTTAGGTAGATCTGTCAGTTTTTAATCTGTTTTTTTTTCTGTTATTTATGCTGTGTAATGTTTTAACTCTTTAAATACAGTATATTGTCTCTAGATTTAGCTTGAAATTAGCAGATAAAATATCAGTTACATTAGTTTTATTAAATTTATTTTAGTTTATGTCTAGGACAAGACTATTCAATAATATCATTCAGATGGTCCCATTTTTGGAAGGTCAAGGGTCAGGGGCTGGACAATGCCTTGAGTTGTTATTCTCATTATGTGTATAGTTGACCCAAAACTTTAATTATGCAACGTTGCAATTTGCCATTTATGTTTTTACAACCTCTACTTACAACTTGTCTTTTCTCTCTTTTGTTAACAGCCTCGAGATTCACTGATTTCTGTATCTCGTTATTGTTGGTCTCAGCTGTCTCATTCATGGCTTCAACGATGAGCACAGATCTTAATGTTTTTTTTATCTGTTTTTAAATAACAGAATTTGGTTAGTTCAGATTGAAAATTTATGGAAAATGAGACATATGGAAAAGTGATTTTATTGAAGTGTTACTATTTTAAACTCAGAATTGGCTATGTTTCTTGACGAAAGTGTTTGTCGCATGTGATTCTTTCAAGGTCCGTTGGAAATATAACAATCTGACGATAATTTCTATTTTTACAGTTTCTTGCTATGATATATGCTTTTCTTAAAACCTGTCCCAGTTCACTGGAGCGCTCTGCTGGTTTGAAGGATTTCTGGTGTCAAGTTGTCTGTCATTAGCACAATTTACTATTTTGTTGTAAACATAACTGTTCTGCCGGCTGGAGTTGAAATATGCCTAATCTTGCGATGGCCAATACAAATGTCTAGAAGAAGTTTTACATGATTAAAAATCCTACACAAATCTTGCATTTATTCCTTCTGATCAGTTGGAAATAATGTTGAAGTTTCATCAGTCGCCTTTGATGATGTCACATCAACATCCTGCAACATCCTGCTGTTTTTTCCAGCGATCATGTTGCTGCTTCTTGTCTATTTTTTTAGTAGGATTGCAGATGAATTTAGTACCTCAAGTTGATGTGATAAATTTAAATTGCTTATAAAGCTGTGCTTTGGCTTCACAGTCGAGCAGAACTGAAGCTTGTAGACTGTATTTAGTCACATGTTGTTTTCTGTTACACAGAGTGTAAGATTGAACACATTTCCCAGACAAAGTAATCTTAATGGGAGAACATCCTCTGGTTTGACCCGTCTGTCTCTTTCTGTCTCTCTCTCTGTCTGCAGTGATGCATTTTATCAGCTCGGCCAGTTTATGCAGAAATCAGACTCTGATAGAACGACGAGGAACATTTCTCATCACTGAACGAATCAGAGACTGAAATTGTTCTGCAGAACGTGTGCAGCTCTGATTGTCTGTGTGTCCGATAACATCAGCAGTCTGTAACAAAATACTGGACTGTAATATTACCTGTAATCAGTGGGGGAAAAAAATGGCCTCCACATACAGTAATGGTTTGGTCTGGTCCCAGTGGGAGTCCAGACTGGACAGTTAAGAGTGGTAATATAATATAATGTACAGTAATGTACAAGAAAACCACTGAAGAGGAATATATACAACGTAGATAATTATATAAAGGTGTGCACAGTAAGTATGTGTGTTAGCTATGTTATACACACACATTTTATTTCAATTAATGGTTATTGATTAAGTAGTTATTACATATAAAGGCCTTGTAGGAACATATATAAACTTTTAATTTTAGGCTTCCTGCCCACTCTGTTATATAAACTGGGTCATCTAAATATCAGATGTGGTTAAAAGTTTAAAGGTTTAAAAATGAACTCTATAAATTCACATTTATGACTTTAGCAAATCACATTTAGCTGGTTTACCTCACTAGCTTTATTTGATGTTCAATTCTAGCATCTTTAAAGAGAATGTTAACTTTGCATTGAAATATAAATTATTTTTTCCAACTCAAAAACCATGCAGACTAAGTAGTCTTTTCAGCTGTGAGTCGTGCCTGCAGGTGTTCCTGCCAGCGTCGCCTCAACAAGCTGCATCTGCATCAGTCTGTTAAAAAGGATTTTGATTAAGTGATGAACATATATCACCCCTCATCCAAAGTGCAAATTATTAGTTTGCACTTACGCTAAAACACATCCTTGACTTGTTTTTAAAACTAGCTGTTTTTTTAAATGCCTTTTGGCTACAATTCAGAACACAAAGTTTAATGCTGAGTCCTTCAAATCAAACTGCAGTGCTCTGATTTAATACCACATTGTCAAATAATTAAGACAGTACTTTACTGGGGGAAATTCAGATGCTGCAGCAGCCTAAGGACACAAAGAGCCTAAGTATCGGTAAATAATATTGTATATGCAACCAGAATAACAGTATAGATAAAAATAGAAATTAGACACGAGTAATTAAATACGTAAAGTGACAGTGGTGTAATTAATAGCCATGAGTATTGTATAAACAGTACACATGAGAATAATATACAGTGTGATTAAGTTACGATATTTAGAGTTGCTTGTATGAATAAAGATATAATAGAAAATATAATAGAAATAATAGAAATGTAAAGTAGTATATAATATAGTAAGACAGTTTAACTTAATATAGTACAGCAGTATAACAGAATATCAAATGTGCATAGTAAAGTGTGATGTAGTTAAGTATGGCATGTATATGATATAATATGGTATCATGATTTATAATAACAATAATAATAATAATAATATACAATCCAGTAAGCAACATATTAGCAGACTATTCTCTCTGTTCCTTTTTTTCTGTTAAATTTGTATCTTTTGCATCAGTTAAAGGCAGGATTCATATTGCTGTTTACGGCAACATGTGACTGAGTTTGATTTTTATTTTTTACCTCTGCTGCTCTTCTTCTTCATCTCCTGTATCAGAAATATGATGCACACAGAGTGAGACAGACAGAGAGGTAGAGATTAACGACCAGGAACACAGGATCCTTCAACACATCTTTCTCCCCTGTGATACATTATTCATACAGGGGCTGGGCTGGAGGACCCCTGGGAACCACACGCACACGCACACGCATGCACACACACACACACACACACACACACACACACACACACACACACACACACACACACACACACACACACACACACACACACGCAGGCACACACACACACACACACACACACACACACACACACACACACACACACACACACACTTCTATGACTGCAGTGTGTCTCATGGCAGTATTTTCTTTCTCCTTATCGACCTCCCCACAGTTTATTTTGAGTCCCAGCACCACACTCTCCCTCTGACTTTAACAGTAACACAACGTTTGGTTTCTTGTAAATTATTTATAACATAAAGTCGGCTGTAAGAGCTCAGTTCACTGCGAATTCTGTCTGCGTGTGAGACATGTGCTGTGGGTGTGGCCAAGTGGAGCGCGAGCTGTGGTTGTGAAGGTGCGGCTGGCAGCATCATCACAGACGGATGGGAAACACTGTCATGGAGGAAGGGCAGAAAATGCTTAGAACAACCGTTTTTAGTTCACAGAGCAGGATTTCCCCACACATTCATTTATATGTGGTGATTAAAATGTTCTATTTTTGGAGCTGGACCGTTCATGAGGAGCGCTGTTGAAATATTTATATGTTTTCGTAATTATTATGCCACACTTTCAATGCAGAGCGTTCTGGGTTCACAGACCAGCAGAAACCTCAGAACTTAGAAACAGCAAACAGAATGACGAAAAAAAGGTAAACGCTGGAATTTAAAAGAAAAAAATGAGAGTAAAGTTTGCTGTCGTCAAACAGGGAAGGAAGGAGCAAATAAACTTTTGCACATTCCTCTGCAAAACTCATTTTAAAATGCATTTTTTTTTCATTTTCAGATTTTATATTTATGTTTCTATGTTGTTGCAGTACTTGCTTTTGTATGCTTCACTTTCTCTTACTGTTTATTATGCACCAAAACAATGAGGTGAATTCCTTGTATGTAAGAAAAAAACTCTACTTGACAATAAATAGGACTGAGAATCTAAAAGTTGATTTAAAAACGTATCTGACACATTGAAATAGCAGCTGTAGCCTTCTAAATCTGGCCCACCCATATTATTCACGAGCTGCTCCGTACTCGTGGTATACGGTATGATATACTGTATATCATATAAACAACTTTTAGGAGAAAAGGTTGCAAAAAAAGGGGTTTGGCATTTTTATTCAGCAGCATGCGTGTGATGTACAGCTACCAGAGCCATCCCAGCTGACGTAACATACAGTGCTTTTCAATATTAAATTACAAATTTGAAACCAACTCAATCTCGGCTAGGAACATCACTACATGGAGGAAGGCAGAGCTGTTCAAAGAGAAGCAAAATCACACATTTAAGAATCAATATAGGAACATTTGTAGAATCTGCAGCATCATGATTAAAGTGGGAGAAACCTTTTTTCTTGGCCTCAGCCTCCATTCGTGAATTCAGCTGATAAAACAGCTGCTGTGTTACATAAAACTCTCTCCCAGTGTGGCTTTAATCTGGGCTTTAATCTCACAAAAGACAGATGAATCAGATCCCGTGTAAACCGTCTCCTGTCTGACTCCAGACTGCTGATTCACAAACAGCCGGCCGAGCTTTGAATCATGAGATCAGAGAGGATTAGACGTCAGAGAGGATGTTAAACAAGATGATTTCTGTAACGTGTGCAAGCTGCGAAACGGAGAGATGTTTCAAAACGCTCAGCTGAGCTCGCACAGATTAAAGGACTGTATGTTTGTAGTCGTGTGCGCGTCTCTTTGTGAGAGACTGAAGCTCAGAGGAATCAGACGAGTCTTGACGAAGGAGGGAGGGCTGATTATCGCATATGTTTTGATTTTATTTAATAGATATTTATTTCTAACATGTAAAACAAACAAACAAACAAACAAACAGAAAAAGATAGCAATAAACAAAATGGCAATAACAGAAATTGATAATAACTTAAACACAAACTCAGTGAATATTCAGCTAGGTATTTCAGGCAATTTGAAAGAGCAACATTTTGCAAAACTGCAATGGAAAGACTTTTTAGTCTTTTCTAGGTCACATGATGCTACGGCTATGTGCTTGTCAGTAGGAACTGGCTCCTTCATGATGCAGCAGGAGCTACAAGAGCTGTTACTGCATCACATAACTCTGAGAGAGTTTTGAATCCACAGTTTCTTTGTGAAATCGTGGACTATCAGCTCCCAGAAATCCCTCATATGTGAAATGCAGTTATCTTGCATTTGTGTTTTATCAACATTTTGAAAATTTCGCAAATCTGTAATGGAAATGCACCTACAGACATGCAGCTAAAAACAAGCCCAACAAAGCTGAACAGAGTGGGTAAAAAAAGGAAGCATAGAACTGTTGTGTACATAATTTGCAAATGTATATAGATTGCAACAGCATACAATGTCTTTAAATAAGTTGTGTTTCTGACAAATTTTAGATAAATACGAGTAGCACAAAGGAATAGATAATAAAAGATACAGTTAAAGTTGTAGATTATATATATATATATATAGTACATATAAGAAGTGAGTGGTAATGTACAGTATATACATGTATACAGTATATACAGTGTGTAGGATTTTAGAAGGATGACATGTACATGTTAAAGCACTTGTTCCCAACGTGCATGCATGCCAGTATAAATGTTGCCGTCACACGGAGCCAGTGGAAGTTTGGCCAGTTAACGTTATGCTTAGTTTTGTAGTTTGAATTTTGGCACCACAGTGTGAAGTTAGTTTTGAAGAATGGAATTATTTATTCTATTTGTGCGTGTGTGTGTGTGTGTGTGTGTGTGTGTTTGTGTGTGTGTGTTTGTGTGTTTGTATGTATACTTTATGTGTGATAGTGTGCTCACGTGTCCAGCCTGCATCCCTGTCGGTATCTCTGCAGGAAAATGACCTATTTGCTGTCTAATTAAGTCATGACCACACAGCTCTGTTGTGCCAGTGTGGGGGGAGGAGGGGAGTCAGTGTCGTACTGTCGTGCTTTTTTATCTCCTGCTGCCTTTTAGAGTAATAATAAAAACTTTCATGATTTCAAATCAACCAATTCTATGTTTAAATGAAAAGAAGGCTCACTCAAGAACTTCAAAACGTGTGTGGTTATACTGCATGCTGCCATCTTTTTTACTAATCAGCTTTAATGAAACACAGCATTTTGAAAAAGGGGAGCAGCCTTGTCAGAGCAGAGATTTGTTGAGGAACATTTCTGCCAAAGACACTAAAAATTTACTTACAGTATATTTGATTAATGCTGTATTTTTCCAGTATTTCCCTAGAATTTCCCAGAAAGGCTTGATAAATAACTGTAATTAGGACAGTGTACTTTGGTACTTATTATAGGCATGATGGACAGTATTCAGCTGGTGCACCTTCCATTAGTTAACTCCCAGTTAAGTCTTCTACTTAGTGCACAGCAGGTCAGCTGAACACACAAAAAAATATAACATTTGTCAACAGGAAAATGTACAATACCCTGCAGGCTCTATATAAATACAGAGCAGTAATAATGTTTAACAGAGGTAAAAAGAGTGAAGTAAAATAAGGAAACATTAAACTATGAGAAAATGAGTTTTAAGGCGTGATTTATTAAATGATATGTGACTCACTGGGACTTAATGCTACAGATAATGACAATAATGACCCTGGACCATTTTAAACAGGTGATTCACAGAGATAATGAACAGATCAATAGTCCTCTTCTTCAGCCCTGATGAGCTGATGAGGAGGATTATTGATCTCAGTCATGCGTTTATCATAACTGCTGTCATAGTTCTCAGCATGATGGTCATTGGCATCAGCGTCATCTCCTCCTATTCACCTCCTTCCTCCTCTTCCTCCTCTTCCTCCTCTTCTTCTCTCTACCTCCTGTCTGATGATGTCATGGTGATGCAGATGATGCCATTTCTGTTTCTGTCCACTAATCTCATCGTGGCACACCTTACGTAATGTTTCAGGGAATGGAGAAAGATATTTTTTCTAGATAGAGAGGAGTAGTTTTTAAAGACTGATGAGTAAACAAAGTTAATAGATGTAAAAATTAGCCTTAGTTACACACGAAACAATAAATAAATGCATCAATGAAAACAGAAAATGAAAAATTAGATTAAATTTTGATAATATACAGAATAAGTCTGTAAACATGTAAGTTACATTGATAAAACATTCCTGCTACACAAAGTCCTTCTTATTTTTGCCATTTTCCTCTAATTGTCACATGTAAATACTGGACAGTTTTGTTTCACAGTGCAGTTGAAGACATTTTATTTCTCTCAGAAATGTGAAACTGACTGAAGGAGTGTGAATCAGCTGTGTTCTTCATTGAGATTAATGATGTTTAAGCCTGAGCAGTTAGCAGACAGTGAACGTCAATGAGGAGCTGACTGAGAGTTCATGAACATTAATTTCTCAGCAGCAGAGAGTCTTTGGAAAGTTAGATCAGTCACCAGGCAGGTTTACATTATAGATTTGCACAAAACTTAAGTTCAGAATTATTATAAAACAAAATTTTAGCCCAAAAATCGCTTTATATACACCCATCAGAGCAAAATACAAATTAAAACTGTAACGTCTTGTAATAAAAATCAATATTTCTATGTGCATTTCTTATTACACAAGCTGTACGAGCGGTCAGAGGCAGGTGTAGATTTTGTTAGTCAACAGATCGAAGCTGCTAAAATATTGATGAATGCCCGAATACACGTGAATTTCTTTCTGCTGACACTTAACATAAATCTGTTGTGCTCATGTTTCATGAATAAGACCCGCTGTGTTTCTCAGCTCTGACGCCACACAGTGATGCTGGTGTGGACAGTCACATGACAGCAGGTGGTTGTATACGGGAGGGGGCTGATTCGAAAAGGCCTCCTCGATCTTTATTGTCTTTCTTCACCCGGTCAAACCACTGGAACTAGAGTGACCCCTGTCCTCAGCTGAACTGGTCTGAACTGGGTCACCGTCATTAATCCCGTCAGGCAGGTTGAGTTTATCACCGACTGTTTTTTTGTTCTGCTGCTCCACTGACATCGTTTCTCTGCTTCACTGCTGCTGATGCTGATCAATACAGAGCCTGAGTCACGCCCGCACTGCAACACCCCGACTCTGCTGCTTACCGGGTCACTGTGTGTGTGTGTGTGTGTGTGTGTGTGTAATAGAGAGAGAGATTTTACTCTCTCATACAAGAAAGTAAAATCATGTTTGGCAGCAGACACAACATTTTTTTTGAAAGCGTGGGTATTATTTGTCTTTTATTTTTTGTCATTGAACTTCAGAGTAAATCAGAGGGAGACAACAGTCCACCTCACAGCTTTAATGTGTGAGAAATTAGTAATTAAAGTTGCACCTTTTGAATCAGCGACAACAACCATTTGTTATTCTTTTTTGTTAATGTTACATCTTCGTTTTGCTCTGGAGAACAATGAGACCAGACTACAAGAGACAAACATACTGAAAAAAATCAGGCTTTTAAATTTGATTTATATTTCGATATCACGACTTTACATTTTTCTTTAACTTAAACAAAGCAAAATAACTATCAGGAATATCTCCAACTTTAAATATAGAAATAAAGAGTGCACCAGTACCTGTATACCTGTAAAAAGACAGAAAAAAATAGATTATTTATCTTCTGTAACGGTTTAGTTTTATTTATTTTATTAAAAAGAATTACTTCTATACCAGTTCGGTGATTATTTATTACAGTTTAATTGATGGTATTGGAGTGATATATACATTTATAAGTACTTGTTTCCTTATTTAATCTCTATTCATTAATTTCTTTTAGTTAAACAGATAAATTAACAGATGCAGCTTCTTTGCTTAATCTGTGTTTATCTTTATGTTAAGGTATTCAATAAGAGAGATTTATTTTATCAGTGTTATTTTTCCATTGGAACGTCTCTCTGTTATGTTCTCACGCTGGTATTAAATTCGCGCTGGAAGCTGCAGACGAACTGAACTGGATGCATATTTTATTCAGAGAAAAGAGTTTTTAAAAAAAGAGTATGAATAAAACATTTTATTTGTCTGTTCGCTGCGTTGGGTGGCGCTAAAAAGGATTTAAAGCTTCGGCTGAGATGAAGGGGAGCGGGCACACACACACACACACACACACACACACACACACACACACACACAGTGCCATGCTGTGTCAGCCATGTCTTAGAGAGAGCGAGAGAGAGAGCGTGAGAAAACAAAGTAGTGTCTGAGAGGCAAAAAAGAAAGGAAAGGTTTTGTCTCCTTCCTGCAGACAGAAGGGAGAGTCAGAAAAAGGGAGAGAGAGTTTGTTGATGTCCGACCACATGTTTGATCATCTGCTTCCACAACAATCTGGATTACTCCATCTGGTTTTCAAATATGGGATTATTAAGTCTTTAAACGCCGGGCAGATGGAGAGGTACAGTGAATATGTGTGTTCTTTTTGTATTTATTATTGGAAACTTCTGCTTTGATTGTTGCTTCACATAACTCCTCAAAAGTTGAGCAGATCGTCCGTAAGTTTTGAATCCACAATTCCTCTGTGAAATCATGGACTAAAAGCTCCCAGAAGTCTCTCATACGTGTCCGCTCCCACGTATAAGGGGCTCGCCTTTCCATCATGGCTCCATAACACGCCTATGTGGCCTTGGATTGGAAATAATGACGGCTAGTGCGGCGGCTGCAATAGAAATAAAGCTGCTAATGTTTTGAACATCCATCACTATGGTTACTGGGATGATAGCATGTACACAGTCGTCTCGTAATGGTGTTTTATCGACATTTTGATAATAAAACATACATTTTATGCAGATCTATAATGGAAACCTGCCTAGCTTGACTATAATATGTTAATTAATACACTCTCCAAAAAATCAACAGCTGTGTTATTAAGTAAATGCTGCATTTTATGTATTATTTGTTTGACTGTATCTTGTTGACTGGAAAACGTTCTGGATTTTGTTGATGGTCTCAATAAGGACAGACCTGATATCCCCACTATGAAGAGATAAGTCTGTTCTCTCATTTAGTGATTTTTTTGGGCTTTTATTATCTTGGTCTTGTTTGTTTAATATCTTGTTTTGTTACTTTGGTTCACTGAATATGTCTGCTGGGTATTCTGGTGTTACTTTTAGATTTATTTATTTGTTTGTTTTGTATGCTGACATTTCAGTATAGTTTTACAGGTGAAGATGAGGCAGATGCCTTAGTGTTCGCTTTCATTTCTCTCCTGTTTATTCTTTAAGTCAGTTACACATTCTCTGTTGAAATGATTGTACTAAGCTCCATAATTACAGCACAAAAACACAGATAGCTGAAGGTGTGTTACTCCTGTTTTTATGCTCTTATTTTTATACTCTGTTTTAATACACTCAGCCTTTTTCTATGTAGTTTGCTTTCTGTTTGTCTTTTCAGTACATGTGACTCATCGCCTCTTTATATCTGAGCAGCTGTTTTATTTCTCCACCTGCTGTATATGAAGATCACAGTGAGATTTATATATCCGTGTGTGTTTGTGTATTTCCACAGTTGGACGTCAGACATTAGACTGAAAGGTCAGACAGTAATCTAGCTCTGTAATTGGCTCATCACTCACTCATGGTGACCTCTTATTGGCCAGAAGGCTTAGTGGAAATATGAAACAAAGGTGTTTCAATGAGACTCAGTCAGCTGTGTATTGATTTGTTTACATGATCTCTTGATTCTGATGTTGGTAAATTAGAAGAACTACACAGATGTTGCACCGCGGCTGCTGGGCCATAACAACGTGAGACTTGTCCGGTTGAGTCTGAGTCGAGGGAGGTGGCTGGTTCAGTTACTTTCGTCCTCTCCTCACGCTTGTTTTCGTATTTGTTTGTTCTCTGACTCTCTGTATTTTCGTTGACCTCGACATATTTCTCTCTCTCCAGTTTACTCCGATGAGGCTCGTCCACTCACACTAGGAATCCCGTACCTCTCTCTCTAACCATGAGCGTCGCAGCTCTCTCACCCGTGGCCCCTGAGCCGCTCTCCCCGATGGTCACCTCCGTCACTCCGACCATGGACCCCGACACCTCCTCTGCCGATGTCAGCACACCTCCTCACAACCTGGACCAGGAGTTCCAGGACGGGGCCTCCTCACCTGGCCTGGGCTCCAGCAGAGGCAGCCTCACTGGAGGAGGACCTCACCTGGGGAGAGACCCCTCCCACAGGTAACAAATCAGCCACCACGACCTCTCTTTGAATTCTGTTTTTAATGAAAATCCGAGGGGTAGTTTCTTGATGATTAATAAGATTTTTAATCTTTGCGAATAATCTTTGATTTTTCCTGAATTTCTCAATTTGTAATCTCAGCTTTTATTTTACAAAATACTGGATAGTTTTGTCTCTTTAGGCCTCGACAGAAAAATCAGATTAAACACTCTTTCAGTCTTTGTTGAACTTCATGCAGCTTGTGACAAAAAGGTTGTAACATTAAAGGTTCTTTGATGTAAAAAGAGAGAGAAGGTTGCAGATCACTGGTCCAGCACAAAAGATTTATATTCTGTGGTTTAGTTTTGGAAAATATCTTTTTTGCTAGCGCTCCTGTTCTTGCTTGTTTGAAAGTGTAAAACTAAAAATAGGCAAAAAAAACCGAAAATGGCTCTGAGAGGTAGTGAGAATTCTCCACTTAACGAGCCACGTAAAGCTTCAATAATGGATTTTGTTTCTCCGACAAGATAACACACAAACCTCAGATAGTGTCACCTTATTACAGAAGCATATTGCTGCTTTATGCATGAAAAAACAAATAATTTATTATAAGGTTAATAATGTATTTTTTTGTCATAACAAGATGATTTATCACTATTTATAAAGAGATTTCATGTTCTTAGATCATACAAACATATCACATTATAACAAGAAACTTTTCTTGTCTAACATGTAATAATCTGAGCTATGATTAATATTATATAAAGTCTTCACATCAGTCTCATCTGCTACATACGTGTTGTTTCAGGGCAAAGAAACCTCCACCGCTGCACACTGGAGCCGACTGGAAGGTCGTCCTTCACCTGCCGGAAATAGAGACGTGGCTGAGAGCGACCAGCGACAGAGTCACACAGCTCACACACTCGGTGGGACAAGACGGCGACAACAGACACGTGGACGTCCACCTGGTGCAGCTCAAGGTAAACATGGACTCTCCATTATTATTCAGGCAACCTCTGCTCCTGCTGCACCTGTGTGCCAAATCCAAATGCTTTCTTCTCCTTTTTTGTACGTTTGATGCGACAGAAGATTTAGGCGTAGTTGATTGGAATCATTCTGTGATGCTGGAGACTGTGCCATGGCTGGGATAGATTTTAAAGACTGAAAGCAAACCCTGTTTTATTGGCAGCAGCTTAAATAACCTAAGAGCTTTTAAAGCTTGCTGCCTCACTAAACAAGAGACCAAAAACATCAGACACAGTCACAGAGCTGAGATTTAAGTGTCCTTTATTGCAGATGCAAAGAACAGTTGATCAGGTGGACAAAAGACAAGTAGAAAGACACCAAATCTGTCTCAGTTTTTCATATTCAGGCTCCTCGACCTTTGTTGGGGTCCAAAAAGGACTCTGAAGTGGAGTTCTGAATTGAGTGCTAACATACGTGCAAATGTGCATTGATGCCTCTCGGTGTTGACTTCATGCAGACAGCAGGATATCAGTCGATTTTACTGTCTGACCCCAGGCAGCAAATTACCCATAATACCCTTCCACCCTCCTCGGCCTTGGTGTTATGTAACGACAGGCTTCCACTTGTCACGCAGTTGACCGTTCATTTATTTATGTAACTCAAGTCAGTGTGTTTCCAGTGAGCAGTCACTGTTTGCCTCTTCATCATCAAACTTTCACTCCTTCTCTCCATCTCCAGTGGATTTTATATAAGAGAAGAAAAAAATGAGTCTGTGAAGGATTTAAATCCCTGAAAAGCTGAGCACCTTTTTGTGCTCTTTAAGGAGAAATGTCCCAGAATTAAAAGCAAACTATTATTGGTGTCCTTAAGGTGTTGTTTTGACAGGTTTCAGTGTCCAAAGGACTAAAGGCCTATTTTTTTACCCATTTTGTTCACCATGAGCACCTCTGTATTAGCCACAGATGCAAAGTAACTGAAGTTTAAAAAAAATCTGCACCTTAGACGGCATTTTAAGTCTCTGTTTAAGTGACATAAAATGCTTTAACTCTGGAATTCATCATTGTTTTAAATTTCCATTTATTTATTTTTATTTAATATATGTATGTTTAGAATTTAGAAAAACTGTAAGATGTACTTACTCGTAAAAAGTAAGTTAACTATTATCACAAGATGCCATCTGTTAATGGCTATATTTTACAGTAATCCATGTGATTTTATCACGCCTATATTCTTCCAAATTCCACCTGAGATCTGTGTTACTCCTGGAGATTTTTAGATCTGAAAGTGTAGATTAAATTCACTTTTTAGTGCGAGATGGATGATCATTATTTAGCTTAATTTCAGTATTGACTAATATCCTCAAGCTAATTTTCTTACCCCTGATCAGCACAGTTTAAATCCACTGAGGAGCCATCAAAATAAACTCTTATGCTGCCTTCATGTGCTGGCAGCTAAATCTGACTTGTGGGAAATTGAACAATGTTGTGTTCACATGCTGTTATGATGCAGTTTTTAATCAAACATACAGAAGCTGCAGACTCATTTACTGAGTCATTCGTAAAGACGCTGTTTTATTCATTCTGTAGGATCTTTTATTGATGAGTGTTTATTTTAAACTACAGTGACTCAGATGTTTCCTCTAAATCAGACTGCTGCTCCTCTCCTCTCCTCTCCTCTCCTCTCCTCTCCTCTCCTCTCCTCATTTACCCTTCCTCCTTCCTCTCCTTCTGTTTTTGGCTCTCCTGTCCTCCCTGCGTGTGAATAAAACATGGCAGCAGCAGTCGTGTTTCCAGTAAAAGCTCCAGACTCTCAGAACTCGAGTCACGCTGATGCTCAACATACTGATGTGAAAGTGACGAGAGTGGACTGTGTGTGTGTATATGTGCATGGTGTGTGTGTGTATATGTGCATGGTGTGTGTGTGTGTGAGGATGTTTTCTGTTTCCTGTCTGTAGCTGAGTCATTCGATGCCATGAACATGCACTGAATTTTATACATCAGTCTCCCTTTTTAGCCCTTTTTTTCTACTGCACAAATTAATCCAGGAATCCAAAAAGATACTTAGGAAATTAGAAATTTGAAACACCAGGACCAATATATTTTTTATCATGTCATATTGTCCCTGTTGTGTCCTGGTGATGTTTGCAGTTCTGAATGTTGCTAAATGATCAAACACAAATTTCTGGCTGTGATTACTTGTTTACAGCTTCACTCACACAGTAAAGAAGCACTGGTTGTCATCAGAGCAGAAAGAAAAATAACATTTTGGAAGCAAGTTCTTGAGGGCAAAGTTTTGGGGGTATTTATCCACAGTCAGTGCATCACCTACAGTAGATGTCCGTCAGCAGGCAGGAGAACCGTCACAGAAGCTAAACAACGTACTGCTGTTTACATGGGCAGCAACTCAATTAATTGTAGTTGATGACATGTCTGCGCGCTGCAGCGAGCTGTCGGACATGTCTGCGCTGCAGCGAGCTGTCGGACATGTCTGCGCTGCAGCGAGCTGTCGGACATATGAACATGAACGCACATATTTGCACTGTTCTCATTAACATTACATATAACTGAGCTGCTAACCTTTACTTAAACTTTATTCTAATGTTGACTCATGTTACTGCCCAATTAGGAAATAAGAACCAGACTTATACTTCCACAAAGATAGAATTTTATGGAACACACACACACACACACACACACACACACACACACACACACACACACACACACACACACACACACACACACACACACACACACACACTGCCAGTCTGACAACATCAAATCTGTTTTCAGATTACAGAACTTTGCTTCATTGTGTGTGTGTGTGTGTGTGTGTGTGTGTGTGTGTGTGTGTGTGTGTAGTCATGAGGTGTGTTGGATCACAGCCTGGTTCTGGGAAGAGACTGTCAGACTTAAAGTGATGACTGTGTGTGTTTGTGTAAGAGGGGGAGAGAGAGACAACTACAGCCTTGTAGTGTGTGTGAGTGATGTCATTTCGTGTGTGTGTGTGTGTGTGTGTCTGTATGTGTCTATTTAATCCATTCATCAGCTACTAATGCTTCTGTTTGATTTCAATCAAATAGAAAACATACTAATATTTCTGTTTTTATAGTGTAACCGCAGGCTAGAAAGCAGTGTTTTGCTGCAGTCCGGAGTCCACCTGCACATCACTGCTGCAGAGTGAGGACTTAAACCACTGGAGGTCAGCAAAGACAAGAGTTTCAAGTTGCTATTTAAGTTCTAGATCACCTGGCTGCACCCTCTAGTGGCAAAAACGCTTCTAAATCTGACATCAGAAACAGATTTATTGCCAAGTGACTTTGCACTTGTAGTCATAATATTAAATAGATACATTTACAACAGAAAATATGGGGAAAAAAAAGAAGTTTTAATATGCTGCAACTACTAAAAAAGTTAAAGAAACAAAAAATAGCAAAAAAAAAAAAAAAAGAATAAAATTAAAGTAATAGTAAAAAAAATTCTTAGCTATGCAAATATTATTTTTTTAACCACAATTTTTTTCTGTTTCATATTCAGAATAAATGGCAACCAATTTGCATTTTTTTTAATGTAAAAAAGCTGAATTAACTGTGAAAGTGTCATTAAGTCACATCTTTTCAACCGTAGACATTTAAATGACATGAAACTTTATCCAATCACATGTTTTTTTTTTGCCGTTGGTTGTCATGACAATAATCAAATCTTTCTCCCGTCATCTTTTTGAGATTTGGCAGCTTGTCAGAGCAGCGTCAACACACACAAAGAGAACAACAAGGAGAAGACAAACAAAAGCTTGATGAAAATTTGCAGGGACGCTTCTGTCCACTCACAGCTGGAGGGCAGAAACACAAACCGATGTGACTCTCTCTCTCTGTTTTTGTTCATACGACGTGTATCCTGACACCTCTGTCACTTCATGTCGGTGTCAGATCTGAGCCGCAGAAACACTCGCACACTTCAGTCAGGATCAATTAGTGAGCAGCTTTCTGTGAATGAAACACGAAATCTAACTATTACAGACAAGTTAAGTATGTTAAAAATATCATTGAAGGTCTTAAATATGCAGAAACATAACTGATAAGTTTTGTTTCACAATGAATTTTTGGATTCGATTCTTTCTGTTGTGACTTGATTTTCCTTATTGGCACTTTGGAAAACAAGAGAAATCTTAAGGTCTAAAATAAAGCACTTTTACAGTAATTTGAACAAACAAACCTTTTGACATATTCAACATTAAGATTGCTGTAGTGAACATTAACATTTTATTGGTATTAATTTATATTTTTCTATCAGAGCACCTCTAAATCATTCAGGTTCTGTTTAGTTTTACTGCATGATAGTGGTGAGGAGGAGAGCAGGTGGACACTGTCTGAGCATCTTTATCATCACTGAATTACAGACGACTCATTCGCTGGTTGACGGCTCCATCTAGTGGTGGATCCTCTGTATTACAGCAAAGTGGAAAAACATTTCAATACCAGAAATATTGTTCACCAGCCTTCTATTAGTGTTGAGTATGAGGGTGTATTAAATCATCATTTAGTTAAAGAATTTTTAAAAATTAAACTGCACATTACCATTACAGTAAATTACTCAATAATGTACAAATGCAGCTTTAAAATAGTAGCAGACAAGGTACTTTAGCTAAATGATAGCAGCATGAAATACACAATATAATGAACATAAACATGATTAGAAAGTATACCTGTGATGAGATTTAGTCATTTAGTTACATAAAAGGAAAAAGAAATACATGTATAAACGTGCAATTCTTATTTTTTTAACCCAGAAAAAAATAAAAATGAAAATGTGTGATTTCAGTGTGCATTATGACAATGACTATGTTTACATGCACAAAATATTTTTTTGCTTTTGCACTTATTCTGAAAAAGACAATAGTCCTAGTAAGCTGTTTACAAGAGTAATGATAATAAATATTCCTCTAATATTCCTATTTACATGCAGCCGTGCAAGCACTTTTTATTTTAACCAACTTATTTACTTGGGTGAAATAAATAATATGAAATAAATAAATTAATAAATTACAAACGTCGCACATACACTAACACAAGTTGTGGTTACAAAGGTTCGTTATGCGCTGATATGGCAGAAGATAATACATTTACAAGCGGTTGGTGGCGGACTTGTTTGACCATGTGACCAAGTCACTGTGCTCAGCTGTTCAGTAGTTTCAGCCCATAATTCCCTTAAAAACCAGGATCAGTCAAACTAGATACTGAGTGTTAATCAGTGAGCTTTAGAGCAGTTGAATGTGTATTTTTAAACTGTGGACAGAGACAGGCGAACTGTGTCCTTTGCACTAAACTAGACTAACCGTCTCAGGACTCCAGTTCTGAACGTGTCATAATATTCAGCCTCTTATATCACTCTGAAACAAAAAAGGTTTTTGGTGTGTATTTTTGATAATAAACCAGATCAGATTTTAAAGCCACCTAAAACAAGGCCCATTTTAAGATTACATTATATTTAGAATATTTTCATCTCTTTTCTTCACCATCAGACTGATCATTGTGACCAGACTTCATTGACAAAAACAGCAATTTTAGAAGAAGGTTGTTGCTATTTTCCTGCTTTCTTTTTTTAGGCGGCTAAAATATATTTTGCTGCGGCCCCTGTATACTTAAGTAAAGTTACATCGCTCAACTTCTGTGCAGGTAGATTTGGTTTATCAAAGAAGCTAGCAGAGCAACACAGTACATAAAATAAGCACAGCAGAAACATTGGATAAGTCAGATCGCTGTATTTAACCCCTACTGACTGTTTGGCACATTTTACTTGCTTTTAATTCTTCATATTTGAATAATTTTGGCTGTGTTTATGCATATGGCAAAACATTTTGGCAAGATTGCGTATTTTTATTTAATTTCTGAATTTCCAGCTCAGCTCCTACATTAAGTCTAAAATACACTGTGGAAACTAAATAGTTACATTCAGACTGTTCAGGTCAAAAAATGCTCCATTGAAACCCATTCAAACTGACATTTTTGATCCCACAGCCATCAGAGCAGAAAAACAGGACTTGTATTATTTCTGGGTGTCATTCTGGGCTTTTGACTTGGAATTTTTCATTTTGACTATTTTCCCCATGATCACGTTATTTTGACCATATTTGGCATATGGAGGAAATACATGCTATTTCCACTAGGTGACCTCTCACAATCAATGTAGCTGTTAATCATTGACATATCCCAGACAGGTATAATAAAAAAGTGTACTTTGCATGTAGTATATTGAAAATACTGTTTTTCATCTAAAAATATAGTGGCATCATGACAAAAACCTGGCATGTAAAGGGTTTAAATTCCGAAAATTAATGAATATTTGATATTTATAATAAGGATTGATGTTTGTTAAAAGAGAACAACAACTCAGTAAAAGTAGAAAATCACAGTAATGTCTAATATTTCTTAAAGCTTGATTTTGAAAAGTGCATTTTGTGCGAAACAAGTGTGTGTGTGATATTAAAACGGACCCAAACAGCCAGTTGTGTACCTGGAGGTGTTAGCACGACATCGTGGTGATTCCGTCTGTATTATTTTATCTTCTGTGGTGAAATGAAGCTTTGAATTGTTAAAGGCTGGACACCAGTCTGAACTGGTCTTTGCATGTTTCTGTGCTTACAGTTTACCCACATGGAGCACTGTAGCACGTTTCTGTTGATACAGCCCAGCTGAGCAGTTTGTTTGGAAGCCTGTCAGTGATTGTGTTTGTAATAAAGTTCTTTAGTATCATATGTGTTTACATAATGAGCCCCTTCAGGCCCATCTGACCTGGATTCACCCTGTCAGACTCGTAGCTGCACACCGAGCGTCCGATTGGTCGTTCCCTCGGAAGGTAAATCCAGGCTGAAGCGTGCCTTTGCTTTATTTGACTTAATTGCGGGCGTGGCGGTCTGTGGGGCGTCAGGCTCAGTGACAGAGAGAGAGAGATGGAAGCGGACAGATGGGTCGACTGCTGTTTGAAATTGTATTCTCTCCTCGCTGCTCTTTTCTTTTTTCTTTTATCCTCTCCTCCTTTTCTTCTCTCTCTGTGTCTCTCTCTTCCTCTCTCTGGCATATTTATAATGCGTTTGCCTGCAGGGCATTTTTCTATAACCTGACCTTGCCACAGAGCAACTGTTGGACATGATTATAGTGATGCAACCACTGTTTTTGAGTGTGTGTGTGTGTATGTGTGTGTGTGTGTGTGTATGCATGTGAGAGAGAGAGAGGGAGAGAGCTGGTATCCCAGTCTCTCAGCCATTCTTGGCATCCGGCTGCAGGCGGTGTGTAACAGCTGCATGGAGAATGTCCTGTGCTGCACTGAGAGGGAGAGGCTGCACACACACTACATGTAACACACGTGCAAACAAATAGGTACACACACACACACACACACACACACACACACATACACATACACACTCACTCACATGTCACAGATGCAGCAGTAATTTTATTTATTCAGTCACCATCTTTATCAAAAAGGTGCATCAGGAATTTTTCATGAAAACTGTGAAATATAACAAAAGAATTTTTAAATTTTTTTTTTTAACAATATCCTTTACATCATCACACAGTCCAGTCCAATTGTATTTATAAAACAAATTTTAAAAACAACAGAGTCAGCCAAAGTGCTTTACATCAGCAAATAGATAAAATATAGAAAAAATAACTTAAAACAGGACATAAAAGACTGTTTACAAAAGGGCAATGAAAAACCACAAACTGGAAGCTCTCCTACAGGAAAACAAATGTCTTTAAATGAGATTTAAACACATAGTAAAATATGTTAATATGGAATGCTTATCAAAAAACGTTACATTACATTACATACAAACATAATGTATTTAATGCAGTAAAATTTACGTTTGATGAAGAGCATGTAGCTTGAAAGGTCACCTTGGTGGTAATTGAATTAAATATTTATGGTATCATAATCTAGTGTGCAGACTTAGTTATGTCTACGCTTATCTTTTGTCCAACGCCTCATTTTTTTGTCCTGATATACGTGCATTTTGTAGGACTTTTACTTTTAACAGAGTATTTCTGTGCTTTTTCTATTTTTACTTAAGAAAAGTACTTCTTCCACCTCTGTCTAATCTTCACTGCTGAGTTTATTGTTGTTATGTCACGGGGTCAACGTGCTCTCTTTGCTCCAGACTTTGAGATGATGTCACACACATTATAACTTAATAATAGTTTTACAGCTCAGAGCTTAAGTTTCTGCGCTGTAAGGCTCTGAGATAAAAGTATCTTCTCTTTTCTGCTCAGAAGTGGTGAATTTACAGCTCATAGAAACCGATTTTGTTTGATATCTAGTGTCAGCAAAAAATCTTGTTGCACATAACTGGTGCGTCGTTAGTGCCGTTAGTATGTTTAAAATATTACATGAATGCCGCTGTCACACTGAACTTCCTGCTGAACCTTGTTCAAACTGTAAAACTTTACACGAAAAATAACCTGAAGCGTCAAATATCTGTGTTGAACAGCCGACTCTGATTGACACAATTCAAAGTCGGGTACAGCTCTACTTTTGAGGAACCGTTCCAACATCTGACCCTAAAATTCACAAAGTAAAGTTAGAAATATGAGTTTAAGTCATGCATCATCATCCTGCAGCGTTTTAGAAACATCCTGATAAAGAAAGTCTTCACAGAGAGGCAGTATCTGTTTCACACACGTGATCTGTGTGTCCCTGATTCAAAACCAGCTGAGTTTTATTTAAACACAGTCCAGAAGCAGCCCGCTGTCTCCCAGCTGTCGGAATATTTTGGTCCCCTTAAGTCACTGTCGTTGCTACGCCAGGAATTTTGGGAACTGCTTTTAACATGGAGCGATAGATATTCATGTAAAAGAGGGGAGGGGGTAGAAAGGACAGAAAGAAGGAAGGAAGAGGTGAGAAAAGCAGGAAGAGAGAGTTGCTGGTTCACTAAGTTCAGCTGACTTTTTCAACTCACTCACAGTGAAATATCATCACTGTCAGCTGAGAGCCAAAACCTCAGTTTAGCAGAGAGGCAGGTAGTGAAGTGTGGAGTCTTCAACGAGGACATATAGAGCGAATTCACAGGTTCATGCTGTATAAAAACACTTCATTTTCCTCATTCTGTCTGTGCTGGAACACCTGTATACCTGTATACCTGTACACGTGTATACGGCTGCAGCTGTACAATAACTGTAATAGAGAAAAGTAGCAATTTCTACCATCAATAAAAGCCTCTAAAACTAAATCTTCACAACTGGGCATGTCCCAGCATGTATCTGTTCCAAAACATTAGCAACGAAGATTACATGTTTGGCTGATTTTCATTTGTTTACCTCATTATCTGAAACTTTGTCCATATTTGATATGAACAGCCGACAGTGTAAAATTAAACATATGACAGAAAAGAAGGAAAAGCATCATTAGTCCCCTTTAAGATTTGTGGTTAGGAAATTGAGGCAAGTATAAAGTCATGAACTTAACACTCGAAAGCTGGACTTGAAAGCAAAACTTTTATCTTTTATCTCAAGTTTCGATCTGATAAAATTTCCAAATAATGAAGAGTAAATATGACAGGGCTTTCACATTCCTGAATATTTAATTATGAGGCCTACAGACAGTTTACTTCTGAAGACTTGTGACCTGATGTGAGTCTCAAAAAGACAACTGGCTCTGACTTCACCGTCCACCAGAGAAGTTACTGTTAGAGCTGAAATATGATGTAAATTACTGTTAGACCAAAAAGTTAGGAGTCTGAAATTAAGGATTCCCCCTGTAGGAGTTTCTCGTTACTAAGCCAGTTAGTTCTTGTAGCCTTGGGCTGTTTAGTCATGTCCTGTGCTATATCTAAAACAGAATGAATAAAACGGCTGAACTTAAAGGGAGAGAGTCTCTCTGTTTTCAGGCTCTGACGCTTTAAATTCAGACATTTATTATTATTTTAATGATGAAACACATTTTCCTTCCAGGAAATAGCCTTAACCTTCACGTCTCCCTCTCTCTGCCCTTCCCCCTGCTCACAACTGTCACAATCAGCAGCTGTTGCATTGCAGACGAGCAGAGAGAGAGAGAGACTGTGTGTGTGTGTGTGTGTGTGTGTGTGTGAGAGAGAGAGAGAGAGAGAGAGAGAGAGAGAGAGAGACAGACACACAGACACACACAGAGAAAGTGCCTTTTTCTGTATGAAATGTGGTTCTTTGTCTTGGCTCAGGTTAGAGTAAGTGAGGCGGTTCACTTATACTGACAATGATCTTTTTATGTGGTTAAAATATGCATACGCATCAATATACATATTGAAGGTAAAGAGGAGACAGTATTCTCATGAAGTGAACAATAATATTGATTTTTTAAAAATATGTTTAGCTATGAACCGGTCCAAAACAGGACATCACTCAGCTTCCATGCAGGTGTTGTGGGACTGAACTTTATTTATCAGAGGAGGGGTGGTGGCTGGGTGTGACTTTACATAGCTCGACTTCCAGTTGCATTATCTGGGTGTGTTAGTCCGACTTTGAGAAATTCGATCCAGTCCGATTACAGTCGGACCAACATGTTTACATGTATTTGTAGTTTTAGTCGGACTAACACAATTAACACAATTCTGAGATGTTTTCCAGCATCATGTGAACGTACTGACTGTCTATGGATCAATGCCTCATACAACCCATCTTCAGCTGCAGATTTTAGATTCATCTGACTGGACTCACTTCAGATGTGTGAATGTGTTACAGAATTTTACAGAGTGTGATCCAGTGATTTTTACATAAAAGTGACTCAAATACTTATATGTGGATGTGGTTTTGGTCCGACTCTGAAGATGGCCCATCTTGGGCGTGGCATGGCTCAGCTCAGCAGGTTTCGACACAGCTCTGCGCGGTTCGGCACGGCTCGGCTCGGCATCTTTAAACTGACAATGGAGACGTAAATCTGCTCGGTATGGTTTGATTCAGTGCAGCATGAAGTGCCAATGGAAAAGCCCTAAGAGTGTGTGTGTGTGTGTCAAGTGGTTATAATGATGTCCAGAATCTACAGTTACAGTGTGTGTGTCTGTGTCTGTGTGTGTTGTGTGTGTGTGTGTGTGTGTGTGTGTGTGTGTGTGTGTGTGTGTGTTTAGGGGGGTGGGTGAAGTTGGTCCTAAAATAACTTTTCCAACTGTTGTCACCCCTCCTCTCCCCAACACCAACACCCCCATGCAAGAAGCAGGTCAACACACACACACACACACACACACACACACACACACACACACACACACACACACACACACACACACACACACACACTGCTTGGGCGTCAGTCTGTCACCATTTCCCACATGGGAGCAGCAGTGTGTTTGTAGCTGTGGACAGGAAAAACAGTCGCTGCTTTGAGCAGAACAAACTTTTACTTTCTGATTTTTTTTAAATCACCTTTGAGAAACATTTGGGGGATTTTGAGGATTCAGATTTCAGAATTATTGATCTGAAAAGGTAAGAAACCTCTGACCTGCTCAGTGTTGGTTATTCATAATTTAAAAGTTCACTCAATAAATGAAGTAGAAATCAAAGAGTGGCTGATTACTTTGGTGCGTGTGTGGTGAAGTTTGTGAATGCAACTTTGGTCTCTGAGCTTTGTTTAATATTTCAGATTGTTTCCACATTGACATGCAATCTCTTTGTTGAAATGACATTTTTAGAGAGCTCAGTGTTATTAAAATCACATGAAAAGTTAACAGTGTTTTGGGGCTTCAGATGAACTTCAGTCCAGCACAAACAGGAAGTCTTCGGCAAGCACATTAACATTTTTAGATGGATTCAAGAATTAAATGGTTCACACAAAGTGATGTGTCACAGAACTAAATAATGTTAATACTGAATCAGAGGAATCAGACTTTTTAAAAGGCTTTCTGATGCTGGTTTGCTTTTGTAGATTTTTGACCTCCAATAGCAACAGGAAAGTTCAGGCAGGATATCCTCTACAGTCACAGAGCTACAGTCACAGAGCCACAGTCACAGAGCTACAGTCACAGAGCCGCAGTCAACAGAGCAACAGTCATAGAGCTGCAGCAAGCAGTCACAGAGCTGCAGTCACAGAGCTGCAGTCACAGAGCTGCAGTCACAGAGCTGCAGTCACAGAGCAACAGTCACAGAGCTGCAGTCACAGAGCTGCAGTCACAGAGCTGCAGTCACAGAGCTACAGTCACAGAGCAGCAGTCACAGAGCTGCAGTCACAGAGCTGCAGTCACAGAGCAACAGTCACAGAGCTGCAGTCACAGAGCAGCAGTCACAGAGCATGCAGTCACAGAGCTGGCAGTCACAGAGCAGCAGTCACAGAGCAGCAGTCACAGAGCTGCAGTCACAGAGCAGCAGTCACAGAGCAGCAGTCAGTCACAGAGCTGCAGTCACAGAGCTGCAGTCACAGAGCAGCAGTCACAGAGCAGCAGTCACAGAGCTGCAGTCACAGAGCAGCAGTCACAGAGCTGCAGTCACACAGTCACAGAGCTGTATGTCACAGAGCAGCAGTCACATAGAGCTGCTGTCAACAGAGCAGCAGTCACAGAGCTGCAGTCTCACAGAGCTGCAGTCACAGAGCTGCAGAGCTGCAGCTTCATTAGAGTCCAGAGACAGTCTACATGTTTGTGTGGATGCAGCGTGAGTTGCTCTTTGGTCCCAGACAGAGTTGAAGTTGTTTAAATGTCCAGCAGCAGAGAAACGTGCTGCAGAGTTCAGCACGGGAACGAAACCCCTCAGACGAAAAAGGCCGAGCTCAGAGTGTTTCTGCAGAAACTACCACTTTGAAAAAAATTACTGTAACAAGTCTTTGTATCGCAGCAGCGGGTCTCGGTCGTCTTTGAAGCCGCTTAATTTGAATACCCAGGGGGAGAAGGAGCACAGAGTATTTGATCTCCAAGGTAAAATACGCTGCGCTGATGGGCTGGAGTGGAGGAGTTGAAGGTTATTAGATCGAATGGGTGGGATGAGGCGGAGCTGTCGCAGCCGGTTTGAACCCGGCCGCTCTGAAGCCCTTGATGTCGGCGGTGATGAGGGGTGAGCTGGGATTGGAGCTGAGGCCGAGTCGACTGGCTTCAGATTGATTTCAGGCAATTAGAAACCCTGCTGGATGTATGGACTCTGTGATTGACAGGTCATGTCTTGACTCTACGTGACTGGAGTGCGAGAAAGTGTGTGTGTGTGTGTGTGTGTGTGTGTGTGTGTGTGTGTGTGTGTGTGTGTGTGGTGTGTGTGTGTGTGTGTGTGTGTGTTGTGTGTGATTGTGATGTGTGTATGATTAAAATATTGAGTGTGCATTATAGAAATATGTGACTCTATACAAGTTTCTTGTAAATGAGCATGTTGTTGTAAATGTGTGAAAACACACACACACACACACACACACACACACACACACACACACACACACAGCAGTATTATACAGGCACATGCTCTGGGCAAACAAAACCTTCAAAGTTAATCAACTGTCAATCGAATTCACAGTAAAAATGTCCCTGAAATTTTCATCCTGTACTCAGTTTTGCCTCCACAGAGGATTTATTGTTTGCTGCCAACTCCACAAGTCTCTGTACGTACGGAGGGCTTCCAGTTAGCATGTAAACCCCGGCGTGCAGATACCGTTGTGTTTACAGACTTATACAGTGTGAATACACAATACATACCGTCATGTGAGAATTAAAGACATTTGACATATAAGACAAACAAGACAAGACGGACCAAGTGGACGAGACGGACCGCACGAGACCAGATGGACGAAAGTCAGATTTTTAACAGATTATGGCTGAAAACATGACTTCAATTTCCATTCCTCGTAGATTATAGACATGAAAAATATTGTTTAAAAGATGCTTATTTATTGGTAAATTAGCAAATTACATTTCTTGGTTAATTAAAGCCTAAATCTGAAAGAAACCAGCAGTATTTATGTACTTTAAAACTGCAAAATCAAGTCACCAGTCCTTCAGGAAACACTGATACACCCAAGCGTGGTCGTTGTAACACACACACAAACAACACACACACACACACACACACACACACCACACACACCACACACACACGCTGTAGGGTCTTATTAGCTCCCAGTGTTCAGACTGGACTAAAGATTTTCTAACAAATGACTTTAGATGGCAGCGACAGACTTGGTGTTAATTCAATCAGACGGCCCTCTGCTCTGCTGAGCGCTCTGTTGTGTGTGTGGTGTGTGTGTGTGTGTGTGTGTGTGTGTGTGTGTGTGTGTTGTGTGTGTGTGTGTGTGTGTGTCTGTGTGTGTGTCTGTGTTGTGTGTTTTAGCATATTAAAGCTGTTTGTGAATTATTGAAGCATCTGAAAGACACCGGTGACATTTTCACCACTGTTTTAGAACGACATGACAGTGCTTTGATGACGAAACTCTTTGTGTGTGTGTGTGTGTGTGTGTGTGTGTGTGTGTGTGTGTGTGTGTGTGTTAACTATAGGTTCAAGGGGGGGTAACATTTGTGTGTGTAAGTTTGGTTTGGGAGATTTTTATGTTGGAATTGGTGTTCATGCAGTGAGTGTATGTCTTACCTTTGCTCAAGCTGTGTGTGTGTGTGTGCACGCAGTTTGTATGTCAGTTATTTATAGCTTGTGTGTGTGTGGGTGTATTTCCTGGACAGTGTGTTCACTGTGAACTGATCTAAATGCTCTCCTTCCTCTTGAGGCCGTTCTTTATCTCCCGGCAGGGCGTTTCTGATGAGGCGGTGGGTTTCTGTCGTCAGATGAAAGCATTGTATAAAACACACACTTTAGTCCAGATATCCTAATTGAGAAAGATGTGATGAACTGTCCGTGATGTCTTCAGGGACGCAGCTGCACCAGTACAGAAACACAGTCACCACATCTACCAGTCAGAACCACTCCTGTCGAGGAACGCACTAAAGTTTGGTTTTTAGTGTGTGGAAAAAAAGAAAATGAGATTAAGAATTAGTTTTTCTAGTTTTCCTTGCTGATAATCCCATTGATTTTATTGGTTTTGTGCCCTTTTCACTCAAATTTGAGCCGTGATCAGGGGGAGTTACTGTAAAACTAGTGTCTGCAGTTCGACTGGTGCATCGGCTAGATGAAAATAGAACACGTTACAGCTGCATGATTTTGCATTCGATTTCAGGGCTGTAAGGTCTTCAAAAGGTCAAAACAAATCTTGCAGAGTCACACAGCAATTGTGCCATGAAACCAAAACAATGGGCTAAAATATGCCAAAACCCCCCCAGATGTAATGAAATTTTTCTTGATTCAGCACCGTCTGTAGTGCACTTAAACCAGTCACTTTTACAGCCCAAACATGATTTGTTGTTGTTGTTGTTGTTAAATTTGAATTATACATAGCTCCTTTGTCAGGAAATAGAAATAAAAAAAAAGTATTGTAAAACAAACATACAAATTATAAATCATGTCAACATGTGCATCTGCATAGAGAGGGGTGAATAAATGAAATTTAAAGAGAACTTAACTGTTTCAAACCTGAGCAGACTGGATTTACTTCTTTAAAAAAATGTCAAAAAAAAAAAGAACCCCAAACGTGATGAAAATGTGTGAGATTTTTTTTCTGTAAAATACTTTTGAATATAAAATTATAATAAATATAAATATACTTTTGTAGACATTTTCCCTTTTTTTTTGAAAATATAGTTTTCTAACTCCACTCCCTTTTTTCCCCAACAAATTTTTAGGTCATTTTCTTGCCACCTTTTTCTAATTTCTTGAAATTGGTGTGACATTTCTTGCAGCGCTGGTCATTGTCTCCCCCCCCCCATGTCCCCTAAACATAAATGATTACCTTTGTTCCCGAGACCCAACTACGACCATTTAACAGCTTTATCCACTTATTATAGTGTGTTTGTACCCTTTTGTGTCGAAACAAAGCTTTGACTTCCTGCATGTGTCTGTATGTGATGATCTGTGATGAGAGCATGTTGATAAGCAGCGTACAAGAGTCATTTGATTCTTTTTTGCATAAAAATATTGATTACTGCCTTCATTAGATGAATGAAGATGTGCAAAGAAATGAGAGAGATGGCGTGACATGCAGCAAAGGTCCCTGACCTGACCAGGGGAGGAGGACACAAATGCACGGTCAGCCTTCAGGCCACCAGGAGAAGTTTGCTAAAAAAGAAATGGTAACAGTTACAGTGTTGAGGTAGTTGGCTTGTGCTTCTCCGGATGTCCGCCCAGTTTTGGTCTGCAGTCGTTGCTATACCAACAAAGGTCGTCAAACAGCATCCTAATTACAGCACGACTGATTTTCAGACTGAGGCCAGCCTCATGATGGACGATGTGAACTGCTGCTGACCGGAGCTGATTCTCAGCCCCAGTCTGCACCCCCGAACTCTCTGCTAAATCTGTCGGACCACACAGGAGCCAGAGGCGGCTCACATTTGGTCATCCTGAGGTGACGCTCAGCCACGATCAGCCCGACTCAGTGCGACACCTGTATGCTGAACCCTGCACTCATACAGGTGACATGACGCTCCGTGTGCTGTGTGTGTGTATCTAAACATGTATCTGCTGCACACGCAGGCAGCATGTTTCCAGCAGCGCCGCCGCCCCGCTTACTGTAGTGACACATGTATTTTGGAACGGTGCTCAGCAGGTCACACTGTTAGCCAAGCTAGTATAAGCCAAGCTGGCAGCGTGTGTGACCTACATTCTCACATGCCGAGCGCTCTTTGAATGCGACCGCAGCAGAGAGGGAGGTGCTGTGTTTGTTCGGGCAGGTCACCATGGATGGAGCGGCACGGTGACTCAGCAGCCAGAGGTGGATATTAAGTATCTGCTGAGGGTTCGAAGCTAGGTCACCTGATTTTTCAAAGGTCGTCTAATTTTAGTTTGTATTACTTCTCTTCATTTGCAAAGCAGAAACACACTTTCCACCAATAACGCCGGGTTTTAATCGGTTTTCAGATTAATTTGTGATATAAAGTGCACAAGCTGCACTTCTAATGACACTGGCTCTATTGTTGAAATCATTTGCACTTCAGATTTATTTACTTTAAAGGTCTGTTTTTGTCAGTTGGGTAGGTAATCAGTTTTCAGTTTAGGGATCTGGATATTCTTCTTTTTGCAGAGGACAAATGTCATTTCAAAATTTGTGAAAACAAAATCCATCTTAGTTGGAGAGTTTCTCAGGTTATTATGAGTAATTCGTGGACTATGATAATTTATCCATGATCATAAAAATTATTAACAAAAAGTGCATAGAGGTCATTGAACCCAACACCTCGGAGTTTGTCCGCTCAGCCCGTCTCTCTCTCTCTGTTTATCATGATGCTGCTGTCACACACACAGTGACAGGAATGATCATTTTACTGGTTATTGACAAGTTTATCGAGTCGAAACATTCGGTGTCGGTGTGAGCAGCACCGGAAAACAAACACGTGAGCCTCCTGCAGCTCCGCCCGAGTGGAGCTCCGTCCTGCAGCATAGAGCAGCTGAATTTAAACGTCTTCCAGAGTCAGGACGCATATCTTTCAGTCACACAATGAAATTTAAATAAGTTTGGACATTGGACACAGATTATTGTATTGTGTAACCATCAGAGGTTTTTAAACTTTACAAACTGTAGAGTGTCACAACTGCTGACACACTGTTTGTCTCCCCTGACGCTAAAATTGTCGGAGGTCAGTTGCAGGCGCACGGTGTCTCTCCACCGCTTCATCCAACCCCGGGACAGCCCGAGTGTCCATGATCCTCTGACTGCCAGCAAAGATCATAAACTTCAAACCTAAAGGCACTGCTGATATTTTTGCACAGTGTTTTCCTGCTGGAGTCCGTCTGTCTGTGTGTCTGTCTGTCTGTCTGTGTGGTTTTTAAACATCTTAATTTAGTTCAGTAATATCAGTCAGTTATAAGTGTTGTTATGGAGACAGCTGATCCCTGACCGTCATGTTCTCCGTGTTTTTACACACAAACCTGGAACTGATCGCACATGAAGCTGACTCATGTTTAAAACTGGAAGCGTGACGTCGTCACTTCTGCTTTTATTCCTCTCTGTCTCACTCAGAGGACGTTTTTATTTCTTTACAGGTTTTCATATATAAATACTGTAATACAAACTGACTTTTATATGTGTTTGGTCACTCAAGATTTCACTTAGTATTTTCCATTTTTCGGTATGTTTGTACGTCTTTGTTTGTGCGACTTCAGGACATCTGTGAGGACATCTCGGACCATGTGGAGCAGATTCATGCCCTGCTGGAGACAGAGTTCTCCCTGAAAACTTCTGTCCTACTCCGTCAACATCATCGTTGACATCAGGTGAGTCCTCACAACATTTGAATGGTGTTTATTCTGCTTTTTTCCCTGTGAAATTGTTGTTGTTGTTGCAATGTGTTACTGTAGAAAATGCTCAAAACAAACTAATATTTTTTTTTATCTTTATTGTTTTGTTTATTAATGAAACAGTCACCTAATAACTTCTCCATGTTATCAGCACTTCATGAGAAAGAGAAATTAGAATTTCTAAAAGCCATGAACTGTACAATTAAATAATTTCCAGAGCTTTTACTGCACCTCTAAAGCACTTTATTGCACCAATAAGGAAAGGAATAGGACTGTTTGTGCATGCCAATGAAGATTTTAATAAGTGCGCTCACTTATTAGGTGGAAACAAATAATATTCTTTCTGCTATCGGAAAAAGTGATGGCATATGCAATGAATACATAAACCAACAAATGATAAAGTAAAACTTTGAGATCCATAGAACTGCACAGTTTCACATGAGGGATGTTTGATACCAAACTAATGAATGAATATTAGTGAGCATGTTGTGAAGCTGGTGGTGCTGTGTGTGCTGTGTTCAGGACGGTGCAGCTGCTGTGGCACCAGCTGAGAGTCTCAGTTCTGGTCCTGAAGGAGCGTCTGCTGCAGGGCCTGCAGGACTCCAACGGGAACTACACGCGTCAGACCGACATCCTGCAGGCCTTCAGCCAGGACCAGCACCAGGTAACAACACCAACGTCTGCTGTTCACATCCAGCAAGCCACCATTTGTTTCTAAGAGTGAGACAGTCGCCATGAACTCTTTAACACCACCAAAATATTCTGTCCTGAGTTTTTATCATCAGAGGAAACAATAGTTTATTTTTTTCCTTCATTTTCTGTTTTGGTGGTGTAGTTGCTGTTGGAAATATGAACATGTAGATGGCTTTTAGCCTCAAGGAGGCTTATTACTGTCACCTGTATGTCCGTGCTGGACTGCAGTGAAGTTATTCGTAGTTTTCAGTCACATGACTGGCACGGAGCTCTGGAGAGCAAAACGGCATTTTAAGATGACAGCCAACAGTAGAAACTCCATCAAACTGCAGCACAAACCATCAATTACCTTTTTATTTTCATAAAAATATGTGTGTTAGAGTTTTGAGTTTTGAACATTTTTTAAGATGTTGAAAATAGAAGATAACTTTTTGTCATAAATTGTTTTTTAACCCTCTGGAGACTGAGGGGGTCTCAGGGTACTAAAGTAAAATTTTAACAGTCACATGACTTTTTGTATTCAGAACAAGAATAATTTCCATGAAGTATGTATTTCATGATTGTATTTTACTCCCAAAAGTAGTTTAAAAAAAAAAACATTGAAGTACTGTTTTATTTTGACTCGAACCTTCAGCCGTCAGTTAAAAACGCGATTAAACTTCTCTCCAGACTCGCCTGGACGCTCTGACCGAGGTGGACGACTGCGGTCAGCTGACAATTCGCTGCAGCCAGGACTACTTCTCTTTGGACTGCGGCATCACGCCTTCGAGTTGAGCGATTACAGCCCCAGTGACGAGCCCGAGGCCGGGAAACTGAGCCAGACTGTGAGGACTCCCCTCAGGACGTAGATCAAGCCCAAGACCCAAATCCAGAACCGCTGTCAGAGGACAGTGAAGGACCTCGCCTCTCGAACCAGGAACTCCATAACAGTTTACCTGAACTCACCACGCCCGCTGACTCAACGAACCAAAACCATCCTCCGTCAGTTTTACCCAAAATCCCCAACCACAGTGAAAGTGTGAAGCGCCCCCTGCAGGGCGTGAGCCACAGCACCGAAGTGTCGCCCACACAGCCGTCTCTTCCCAAGAGAGCTGCTCTGTTCTCAGAGGGAGGAACCAGAGAGGAGGACCGGAGGGGAGGATCGGGGAAGGTCAGCCCCGCTCTCTGGGCTCCAGTTCCAGGCCGAGCTGAGTCGGAGCACTCCGTCTCTCATGGATCCTCCAGACCGTTCCAAGTTCTGGTTGGAGCTGGACTCGGTTTATCCAGAAAATGTTTCACAGTCCTACGAGAGTCTGCAGGTTCGTTTTCTGAACTTTATTTCAAAGATATCCAAAACTGGGTGAAAAAGCAAGCAGCAACAGAGACAAATGTCTTTTTTACCTACTTTGAAACCCCCGATATTTTGATTATATTTCTATAGATGACATTATAATGTTTGGGCTGTAATAGAATCACCAGTGCCATGAACTTAGTGTCCACTGCAACTTGCATTTTAACCTGGATTCTCTTTAAACAGAACACAAAGGTTTGTTCAGACATCAAGAACCAAGAAAAGTCATGAATTGTGCAAAAAGAAACTCCCAGGCGTGGAAAAGTTTTAAAACTAAACATTCCCTGAAGTTTTGGAAAAGTCATGGAATTTCGTTTCATAAACTTGAATAATAACATATGATGTGTTCAAGAACCATAGAATTATGATTTTAAAAAAAAAAAAACTAATTATAACCTGATTGCAAAGCATGTTTAAAAAAAGATGAAAGAAAAAAAACGTGCCTTTAAAAAAAATGCCAAAAATTAATAGAGACTAAACTGCTTTTAATTTTATCTTTTAAAATCAACAAAAATCTCTAAAGGACAAAAAAGTGCCACTTTTTTTTCATTTGAAATCAGCAAGGCTCAAACAGTTTTCTTTTAAAAAATCTGCAGTAAAATAAATACAAAATAAAATTAAAGTTGTATTCCCCCTTGGAAATTTGCCTCAGAGTCGTGGAAATTCATTGGTTAAATGTGTCTGAACCCTGTAAACAGATAATGAACGGACGCAACCTCCAGAGAAACCACGTGAGCTCCAGACAGGGAGGACGCTCTCAGAGGAGCGCCCAGAGACCGCTGACCGACTCGAGGAGCTCATCAGGGGCCAGACTGACCGCCAACGCCCCCCTGCCTCTCCAGGACCCGGCGTCTCAGGATGAAATATCAAAACAAATGGAGAGGACGCAGAAGGAGACAAATGCACACAGTGAGGGGGACTCTGACTCCTCATTGCCCTCCCCCATGAGGGAGCAGTTCCTCTCCTCTGACCTGGAGGCATCCGGAGAGGAGTCAGACCCCCGGCCGCGTCCCGCAAGGCGGCGGTGTGGATCATAAAGCGCCAAGGGCAGAAGGTGAGAGATTATTCGTTTTGTCGAGTTGGAAAGTTTGAGAGTCGAGTTTGTGTTAAAAGTGTAGTTTCGTGTGAATTCATGTGAGATAGATACAGGAAGTAGATTGACAGTGACACACAAGCTCATTCTGAATTCAGACAGTGGAAATATTTCACAAACTGAGTCTGCATCACAATCTGCAAGTGACCACATCAGGGGCCTCATTTATGAAAGCATGCGCTGGATCCATTACAAATGTTTCCAAGCGCACTGAAGACAAAATGGTCAGTGAAAAAAGAAAATCTGATTTTCAAACTGCACACAGGACTTCTCGCAAACTTCCCTTTATAAATCACAATCCATGAGCCTCATATTCAGCTAAAAACACACAATTATCCATCAGACAAATCACTTCTGATTACTGACACACATATTCCTGCGGAGGAAAGAAGCAGCCTAACTAACAAAAGAAAGCTGAGGGCTGCAGCAGCTGTTCATGCAGACGATTCAACAAACAAATCCCCAAAATAAACAACAGTCAGGTCACCACGAGGAAATTGGCATCATATTTCTGCAAACCACAAATACGTTACATTTGTACCCTTCGTACGAAGCCTATCAGCGTTTTTAAAGTGATGTAGTAAATGAGCTGACTTTGGCGTTTGGAGGTGGATGGTGGGACACCTGCGAGTCATCGCTGTGTTTCCAGCAGATTCTTAGTCTCCAAACGTGGGTGTTTTTTAGTGACCTGTTGCTTATTCTTGTTTAGTATTTAGCCATATTAAGTTTGAATCAGATGATTCAGTATGAATGTTTCTTGTCCCCATCTGTCCTCCGGCAGGTGGCCCAGGTTACATCGAGAGCCAGCCCAGACAGGGAGCACTGGTACGGGTCAGAGGAGTTCCTGGCCCTCCCCGCTCAGCTACGAAAGACAGAGATGCTCGCTATGAAGCTGGAGAGTCTGGCTCAGTCCCTCCCGCAGGTTAGTCGACACTTAACATTAACTTCCTGAATCTGGTCATAAAGTTAATGCACATAAATATAATGATAAAGACAGACCGCTGATGTTTCCTTAAAACTTTGTCCTGCAGAGGCCGGACTCTTCCCAGGACGCTCTGCAGGACGTGGATGACTGGGATTTGACAGAGCTCAACCCAGACTGGGACGTAGGGGAGAGCGGGGACAACATGAGCAGCGTAGGGGAGAGCGGGGACGACATGCCCGCTCTTCTGCCACCTCTGGTACGTCACAACATGTTCACAATATATTGTGATTTATTTGCACACAATTAAAAACTGCATAAAATCCAGATGAATTTAAAAAAAAGTGTCAGGAGAGGTCAAGAAGCCAAAGGCTGATACAAACAGACCCCCCCTTAACAACAAAACAACGAACAAAAACAAAGAAAAAACAAACAGAAACCCCTAAATGAACATTTTACAGAAAAAAACAACAAAACATAAATGACTACAAAGAGCAGAAAAACGAACCAGTCAGTAAACGTTAATCCAATAAAAACAAGAACTACATAGTACACAATACAAAGCGTAAAGGAAAAATGAAATATGTATATATACTCACATCCAGAAATAATTAAAGGTCATGAATAAATGTAATTATAATTTCATTTTAATGAGGTCTTGATAACGTGTACTTTATAGTTCAAAACCTGTACTGCAGTATCTGAGAGAATACCGTTTTATTTTGTAACCTGGAAGGTGAAACTGATCGACCTGTGCAGTGATATATGAATGAATCTGTGAATTAAATATGAAGAAACTGCAAAATGACGATGGTATAGAGTAGGGTAAAAAAACATATTTATATATAATATAAATATTATATATGATTATGATGATAAATATTCTCATGACGTTCACTCGCCTCCTCAGCTTCCTTACAGAAGAAACCTGGTCAGCCGCTTTAGCTCCACCTCCTCCAGCGATATCGCTCCCTCATTGGACGAAAGCATCGAGTCCGGTCCGTTAAGCGACCTGCAGTCTGAGGAGGACGAGGGACGGAGGTCCGCGGACCGCCGCCTGCAGCTGAGAGCGTCCCCGGTGGACATGCGTGGAGGTGCGTCCATGATTCACCAGCTGCTGGAGGACATCCAGAGTCAGGACAAAGACCCCGCCATCTGGAAGAAGATAGAGGTATGGACAGTCGTCCCGTCTGTCTGTCTCTGTCCTCGCTTTCAATTGTCTGTCAATGTTTTTGGTGTGTTTCCTTTTTAGAGAAACTTGTTTGTTTTTCCTGAAGATGAATTTTGTTTCATAAAACTTTAATAATTTGTTCTGACACGAGTGGAGGAAAACTTTCACTCTCACTATGACTAACAACAAGCCCTCTTAACTAAGCGACAAACCATGATGCTCACTTTCCTAGACCCGAAATGATCAGTATGACTTTTCTGAATTGCCGTCAGGTTCAGTCAACTTTTGGCACAAAATATAGTGAGTGTTACACCTTGATTTCACCGGCAGCGTCTGTTTACTCCGTCTTCCACACAGCTCTATATTCCTCTGGGAGCGTCTTTGAGTGTTTCAGAAGCTGATACTGTAGACCTGCTGAGACTGGGCTTATTTCGTCATTTTCTCTCGATTTTATTTTATTTCCTTGATTATTGTGAATCTTCCCTGACCGAATAGGCTTCATATATATATTAATGCTTTCCTTTCTGTAAGTTTAAATTCTGTTTATTGATGTTTTTACCCACTTTGTTGTGCTGCAGCCTTACAGTCCGTCCTACAGTCCAGCCAGTGCCAAGTAGATTTAAGAATATTGACCATGTTCTGTGGCCAGTAATATATAAAAACTGTGATCGACGTCGGAGGCTGTGACGTGGCCGTGACGTGGCCGTGACGTGGCCGTGACGTGGCCGTGACGTGGCCGTGACATGGCCGTGACATGGCCGTGACATGGCCGTGACGGACCCGGTGGAATTTAGTGTTAGTTGTCAAAACTGCTCGTAAGTTCAGTACTTGAACTGTACTTTAAATGTACTTTGTTACATTCGAGTACTGCAGTATCCTGTGTCAAAGTCGCACACTTTGTACGCTCCGACTTCTTCCCACAGAGTTTTTTCTGTCACGCTTCTTTGACTGCAGACGACCTCCGACACGTCTGTCAGAAGGTGGATTCGTTAATTTAAAACCTCCGCAGCTGAACACCTGCTTCCTGTGTTTTAGCAGTTTTGGCTGCACTAGCGAGTCTCTGCAGCAGAACTGAAAGACAAATCCCTGCACTTTTATTCTGACAAAGGACGACAAGTGGAACCCAAACCACCACAACAGCGGCGCCTCTCTGCCTTCGCTGCAGCCGCCTTGATGGATTGGAGGGCTGGTATCGGATCGTCCCGTGGCCCCGTTAATTCATCACCTCCCCTCTAAAGGTCACGTTTGATTGGCAGGCGGATTATTGATGAGGCTGCCCGGTGAACTAATCAGTCATATCTGTCATATTGAATATGGCGAAATGTCAATAGCTCTGGGGATTCGTTCTCCTTGTGGCTGCTCGTTTAATTAGCGCTATAAAGAAGCTCTGCCGCCTCCTCTAATTTTTTTTATTGTTTTATTTTATTCAGGTTTATTTCACTCTCTCTCTCCTCTATTGCCTTAATGTCCTAATTCTGAATATTCTTTACTTCCACGGCAACATTTTACGTCCCGCTGTCCCCTCGGGGATCAATGAAGTCCAACATGTCTCATCTGGTGTTGGCGGGTCAGACAGAATCACGCCGCTCTAATAAGATTATCAGTGAGGACGGCGAGAACACGCCTGTGAATCTGTGAGGGGACGTCCTTACGATCAGTGACCCAGAGGGTCGTCGGTTTGATCCCCTCATCAAATACTGCGTCCTCCATGTTCCCGAATTCACATCAGATTCATAATTAATGATGATTTGACTGATGAAATGTCAAAGCTGTCCCGGCTCTTTCTCTCTCTCTCTGCTTTCGTGTTCGTGTGGAAATATTTTGATGTCTTTTTTTTAAACGGATGCACAAACAGAAGTCCATGTAATGTCAGCTAACTTAATCATATTCTTTATGTCTGTTCAAACTACTTATCAGAGTCACGTCATGAGGATATTTAAGATACTTTCTCACCCCTGGGATATTTTTTATGGTTCCACCTTTCCAATAAGTAAGAGATAAAACATTTTAGGTCTCTTTATGTATGATAATAAAGAGTGAATCCATTATTTATTAAAATATCAAAGCACCTTGTCGTGACACCCGCCAACCAATCAGAAACAAGGATTCCTGTGGCTTTGGCATAAATAGATACTGATCCCTTACATGGGGCATTGTATTAGTTTATTTAGAGCTTCTTTCTTGCTTTTACAAATTTAATGGTAAAACAAAATTACTTTAGAATAGAATAGCTTTGTCATTGAACATAACTGTACAACAAAATTTGTTGTGTGGTACCTAAAACGATCAACATGCACACTTAAACACACGTTCACACTGATAAATAAAAAATAATGCCACCAAAGTACGATCTCCAAACACAATGAAAGCTGGATTTATGGCAAAAAGAAAGCGCATCAAACATTGCGCAACCAAAACAGGAAGACGACAGCACTTCAATTTTCCCAGTTGGCTACCAACATTATTTTCTAGTGACTGAGTTGCATTTTTGGTATGTTTTGGATCTCCGCTAGAATTAGAAATAAATTACTGTGTTTAATGATGAGCCAGTGGGAAGAGCTGACATGTTAACACAAATCTAGATAATATTACGGTTATTTCATCTCGTTACACTCAGATTTAAGATAATTTTTTTAAAAGCTGCTGAATTATGCGGACATTTGCAAAGCATCCTAACCCTCCATCTCACTGTTTAATTCATTACAAACTTACATTTAATTAATTTTCCCCCTTTTCTCTGTTTTTATTAACTCTCTTCCTCTCATTTTTAGAACTAATTATTATTTATTTAAAAGTTTAGAGATGAAGCACACTTATTCCCATTTTCTTTGTTTCGGAGTGATTTAAAAAAAAATCTTCATATATTTCAGCAAAATCTGCACATGTACAAGAGATATTTGGACTTAAAATGATGCAAATGAATGTAATACATCAAAATAAAATGAGTCACTTATTTTTAATAGTCTTTTTTTCCTTATCTGTAAAATCAGACGTCTGCGAGAGGCTTCAGCAGCCGAGACAGCTCTGGGTACCGACTACAAGCTGGAGAATTGGTTTCTCTCGTAAACGCAGCTTCTCTGATTAGTCGGATGCTGGTAGAAATATTGCACTTGCCTTCGTGGCGTGCCCCGAACGTCTCTGACACAATAAGTATCTATAATCCCCGGCACGTTCAGGGCCCCGCGCAGCTTCCCCTGAATCATTCAGACCCCCTCTGGCGCTCAGTGTTTCAGCTCTGTCCTCACGTGAGCTCCAGCACAATGCCATAAATGTAAAGTACTGAGTTTTGGAGGTAATCTATATGAATGAATGCAGATTCCAGAAACGGAGCATCTGAGCTGCCAACACTCTTTAATTGCTATCGCGTAAAATATTTATTCCCAAAGGATTACAGAAATAAACCCATTCCAAAAAACCTCCCCAAATCCTGAATTATAAAACAAAACCTACCATGAATTATGCTCTGCTGGCTCACACATGACACCCCGTGTTAATACACACACATACACACACACATGCACACACACTCCTCGTTCCTCTCTGCTCCTGGGTAATTAGCTGATTAGCTGCTTAATTAGCAGCATGTAATCATGGCGATGGATGAGCTGCCTAATTGAGGAAGTGAAGAGAGGAGAAGAAGAGTCTCAGTGTGGAGGATGACATTCTGCCTCTCTGCAGAGAGTCTCGGCTGAATACAACACGGCAGAATAAAACAGAACGGAAAAATCATCCGTCCAGGGAGGAGAGGCTTCGAAAGATCACCATGAATCAAATCTGTCCAGGAAACGTTGTCTCTTCGGGGAGAAAAAGACTCGTGTTTGTTGTCGGAGTCGAGTGGATTTGGTTAAAGTGGAGAAGGACAGAGTAGAATTTAATAGAGTCTCACCTGCTAGAATAAATCTGGACAGGTGCAAACATTTATTTCAGTCTCCATAACGTCCGAATGTTTCGTACTGAGAGAAAGAAGCCTGATCTGGACGGGATTTAGCTGTTATACTCAACTCTTAGTGAAGTGAAAATCTCTTTGTTTTCTTTTTTGGGTCAATAAATCATATGTGCGGAATCTTTTGTTTTCTCAACATTGAGTTAGGTGCTTACTGCTATCAGCTGCTTTTTAAAGATTATTTTTGGGCTTTTTGCCTTTATTTCATAGGACTGTTTCAGCTTGACAGGGGGGTTGAGAGGGGATGACATGCAGCAAAGGGCAGAAGCCAGAATCGAACCCGCAGCTGCTGCAGTTATATTGGAGAGAAGGCAGAAATCTCAACAGACAATATCTGCAACACTCAGCAACTTACAACAATATGATGTAGACCGATAAACAGTGCTACAGGCAAGAGAAAAATTTGTATTTTTGAGCTGATCTGTTGCTTTAAAGAGATGTCCTGTGAATGTTTTCTTATTAACATGAAGTTTGTGATCGGGATTTAAAATCATTTTTTGAATGTATAAAGTGGTCATGATCTGTTACCGCAGCGCCCTTAAACATGATGATTTATGCTCTGTAAGCTGGAAACAAACTAACAGCTTTCCAGTTCAGATATTAATAATATTTACAAATTGCAGTAGTGCTCCATGGTGGCAAAATGTGACTAAATAGATCAAGATCAAGATCTGGAGCTCTGCAGAAGCCCTGCTCTGTGTGTGTGTCTGCGAGAGGCAGAGAGCCATGGAGAGAGAGAGAACTGAAACGCCGGAGGCTTATAACAACGTTATATAGTTTATACTCAATGTTCGTGGTATAGTCTTTCATATATTTATCACATGTTGAACAAGCCACAATACCGCGAGTGTATTCGATATATCGCCGACCCCTAAGTACAATAATTTAATGTCTAACTTACAAAACTTTCAGAGTTTAACTCACAAGTTGAATTGTGCAGACTTAACTAAACATAAGCATCAACTTTTATTTTGTAGTATTTCTTGTTTTTTTTTCCTTTCTCTTTCTCAGTTCTCCATGCAGCTTGAATATTTTATTCCATACATTTTTCTCCCCCTCTTGACCTTGACCTCCTCACCATCCCCTCACACAATCTGTGTCCACATCACGTAAATCCGCGGCTTGTTTCATAAAAGTTTATGAGACAGACGCAGGAAATATACATACGCAGAACCTGATGTTCCTAATTGAGCTGTGTGGGACGTGGCTCCTGAAGTGCACCGAAATGCCATGAAAACACAACTGAAGAAGAAAAAAAAGCAGACAGACAGAGAAACAGTCCATCAGTTAGATAAGTGTCCTACACGTCATGTGATCACATTGTATGTGCTGTCTGGGCCGGCGTCGGCGTCCTCAGTGTGAGGTGTCTGTGTGTTTGGCGGCTCTGCGGCACGCCGGCCTATCTGCGAGCAGTGGGAGACAGACAGACAACAGACTCAGATCAACACTCGTCTGATTGGCCCGGCGGGGGGGCAGGGACGCCCACCGACAGCAGAGAGGATAGGAAAATAAGAGATGGAGGAGGAGGAGGAGGTTTTCTATAGATAAACAGGTTAAGGAGACGGTAAAGTCGACAAACGGCAAGTTGAGATGCAGAAAGTACATTTGTTTGCAGACAGTGAAGTCCCAAAAGTTTGACTCGTACCAAAAATCTGCATGGGTACATACGTCACGTTTATACTGTTCGTAGCTAATGGAAATTTAAAAACTTGAGCGTTTAAAAGCAGGGTTATAGACAGCAGATGACGATATTTTTGCACTGATAATGTTAGTAACTAATCTATAAATTGACATTTTTGAAGGAAAAACACATTGGTTGTGTGATTAGGAGTTTTTATGGAGTGTAAAGATAAAAAAAAATTCCCCACAGAATCCAGACTGATGAAATTTGTGTTTTCAGCACTTTAAGGTAAAGTGACTTTTGCTTTTTTATGCCAGCGATCACCGTGGCTGCAGGCGTTATGTTCTCAGATTGTCTGCCTCATTCTCATGACATTGTGATTCTCAAAAACACTTTGATGGAATTTCTTTATATTTGGCACAAACGTCCTCTTGGTCTCGTAAATGAACTGATTCGATTTTAGTGGTCAAAGGTCAAGGTCACTATCACCTTGTGTCTGTCTCATTCTTGTCACTGTCATATCTGAAAAACACCTTGACGGAATTAACTCAAATTTTGGCACAAACGTCCACTTGGAGTCACCTATGAACTTATTACAATTTGCTGGTCAAAGGTCACCGTGACCTTACAGATCATGTTTATAGTCATAACTCTACAATTATTAGGCCAATTATGACAAAATTTCGCACAAATGTCGAATAGGATGAAATAATAAATTGATGACATTTTCTATCCAAAAGGTCAAAGGTCAACTTCACTGTGACATGACAATGCTCTGCAAAAACATTTTTCCATTTTTCAACATCAGATCTCAAGAGCAGAACGGGAGACATTTGATCAGATACTGAACTGGTGACACTGATCTTGAAACTGGTGAAGATGTGTGTGAAGCGTCCATGCTGTAGACCTTGTAGCTTCATTCACTGTAATTCTAGTCAGAAACAACATTTCTAACTCTGGCACAATGTAGTTATATCAGCTGTAGTTAGATATTTTTGTGTTCTCATTTATTCATCTTTGCAGTTTTTTTTTTTCTTTTTAAGCAAGCATCTCCAACTTGCAGAACCACGCACTGTTCTTGCTGTTTCAAGAAGTCACCAGAAGTAAAAGTGAAGTAATGAATAAATAAATTAAAAATACAAATAAAAAAATAATAAGATAAATAAATAAATAATTACTCTCTAAAACAAAGCAAAGTGGCAAATAAGTTGTTAAATGCAGGATTTTGCGATGCATGTCTTGTGCAGCGACATTTATTCTGTCAGAGACGCCGTCAGTAAGACAGTGAAGAGAAACGTGCAGGCTGGCAGACAGGTCAGTGTGCTGTGTGTGTGATCAAAGTGCACAAATAAATATGTTAAACGTAAACATCGTGGGTCTTTGGAGACGACTCTGTCCCCACGGCAACAGACAGCTGGTGGTGGAGGAGTCTCACTGCGATGATCTCAGGGACGCAGTCAGATGTGACGAACGGCCTTCTCTCGCTCTTCCTCTTTCTTTCTCTCCATCTCTCCGTCCTTTCTGCCTACTGTAGATTTTCAGTGGCAACAAGTTTAAGTTTCAAGATAATTATTTAATTTTATTATGATCCCCCGTAGCGAGCGCCCTGACGTCGACTGGTCTCACAGGGCTCGGATAATAAATAAATAAAAACCAGGAATAAAAAGAAAATGAAAGCAGAAAATATTAATGTGGCTCTAGGAAGCTGCAGTTCTGTCTCTGCTGCACAGGTTTCATGTTTTTATTAAAAATAATTTTAATGAATTTTTAATCAAACTTTGCTACCCCCCGAGTTGCTTGGTTTCGGCCCAGCAGTGCACAGCGTTTGGTGTGACTACGTGGACGTGTCACACCAATAACTTTACCTGCTGTGGAAATTAGCTGCCTCACCTCAATCCTCTGTTTGTGCAACTCCGCTGAAAAAAAATTATAATTTCATAATTTTACCTCCACCAGGTGCCTCAGTCATCCAAAAACTGTTAGCATTTCCCATCAAAACCAGCTCATTCTGTTAGCCTCAAGCTATCCATTAGCTTACAGCTCACAGCTAGCATGATGAGAACAAGGTCTCTAACACCAGACCTCTTTGACTTTAAAAACCTGAATTAAGTTTTAGCGGGAAACCAAGTCGTCATCCCGGCAGACTTCAAGTTTAAATAAAGTTTAAGATTTTTGAGTCTCGTCAACAGACGTAAATTGCAATAAACAGGTTTAAAAAGATAATAAAAGCACCGTAAAAAACAAAAGAAACAGACCAGCAGACTTTGAAGAAAATGTTATTAAATAGTCTCTTGTAACAGGGACCCTCCAAAAACTATTTCTTTTATTTAAGATAAAAGAAAGTTATTATAACTGTTTTCAGGTGAGGCTGTTTTTATGTGTATTGTATGAATGTTAAATAATATATCTATCTGTTAAAAGCACCAAATAAAGCACTTTCATGCAAAAAAAAATTCACCTGCTACATACAGAAACTGATGCCAAACGTGAATGACCTCATCTAGAGCCAAAACATAATGCAAAACAAAAATTATAATGCAGAAAGGCTACTGTCAGAATAATATATATGGTATTTTTGTGTTATGAATGCTGATGCATTAATGTGTTCATCACTTTAGTGATGCAGCTATAAATTGATTAGAATATTATATTAATAATCTGCATCTGCAAAGTAATTTATGCTGTCACATAAATGTAACTCAGTAAAAGAACAATATTTTCCTCCGAAATGTGGTAGAAGTATAAGTACAATTATCTCCAAACTGTACTCAAAGTACACACTTTAGTTAATGTACTTAGTTACTTTCCAGTACTGAGTATAGCCTGAACATTACTGAATACTTGGGGCTGAGTCAGATAATAATATTTGTAAAAATGTTAGCGATGTATTGGCCAATGACATTTCATGTAAACGTGTCACAAACGACCTGAGATGGATGCCTCAGATTTGCCGGCGTCTTTATCGGTGCCGTGCTGCAGGTTTTTTCACCCCCGCGATGAAATGAAGTAATGAAGTTGTAAGATTATAAAATTATGAGCCCCCGTTCTGCTCTCTCTCTCCAGCAGCACTTAAATCTTTATATCGTGTTTGTCTTGTGCTCTCGGCGCACAAGAATCCGACCTCTCTCCTGTAACATATTAATCATCGAAGGCGAACATCGTCTGTCGGGAGTTTGAGTCCGAAGCGATCAGCGTCGTCCTTCAGAAAGCCCCGTCAGCTGAACGGTAATTATCCGGCGGTGAAGAGCCGAACCACAGGAGGAAGAGATGAAGCAGATATCAGAGCGCTTATCCAGGCGGCAGAGGATCAGATCAGGCGTTTCAGCTCCCAGCAGGCCTTTCTGCCCCTCAGGAGCCTCACTGCTTTAGAGACATCAAAGCAGCCGTAAGCAGCCCCAGTGCATGCTGGTCGATATCCAAACCAATGCCGCTGTTCACGCCTACATCCTCTTCCTCCTCCTCCTCTTTGCTCTCTCCTCTCCCTAATTCACTGTTTCTCCTCTTCTCATGTCTAACCTCTCCTCTCATCTCACGTCCTCTGACTCCTCACATCTTTTCTCATTTTCTCTCAATCTCTTCTTCTCCACCGCTGCGCTTTTTTATCCTTAATGCCAGTGATACTCAACTTTCAGCCCGCGGGCCGAATCTGGCCCCCCAAACATTTTCTAATTCACAGTAATAATAAAGTGATTCCTGTTTTTGTACTTTTAGTTTACATAAGGTGTCAGAGTGCATAAAACTGCATAAAAATAGAGCTCAAAGAAAGTGCCAGTGGAGGATCCCATACACCCCGACAGAGCTCCTAGCTAAGACCCTAATGTCCTACAATCCCAGAAACGCCCCAAAATCCTAGAGGCCTTCTTAAAATCTTAGAAATGTCCTGAAGTAATAGAGACATCCTATGATACAAGAAATGTCCTAAAATCCTAGAAACGTCCTAGAATCCTTAAAATGATGTAAAAACTAAGAAATGTCCTAAAATCCCAGAAATATCCTCAAGTTCTGGAAATGTCCTAAAACCCTAGAAAAGTCCTGGAAACGTCCTAAACAATAAAAGTCCTTAAAAGTGCCTAAAATCCAAGAATCTTGTTTCTCCGCCCTGCACCGAGCAGACGCAGACGCAGGCGGTGGCGCTGAGCTCAGGACCAGAGTCACCACTCGCCACCACAAGTACGCGAGCTCCGTGAGCAAAAGGCTGGCGTGGCTTATTAATTAATGAACAATAATCTGCCAAAAAGATGCGCAGACGACAAAAACAAACAACCAAATGACTTATTGATTTGAAGGCGAGGACTCTGTATAAGCCCTTTGGGCTTCTTTTCTCTCCTCAGTTTGTACTTTTACCGTGTAATATTTTATTTTCAACTTTGTGCAACTACAGTAAACCAAAGTAATCACACAGCAGCATCCAGTGTCCGCCGGCTGATCTCCTGCAGACGGTCAGTAGCCGAACCAAAAGAGCGGCGGCGACATCACTGGCGTCTTTCCGAAAGGAGATTTTCAGCGCGAAGCTCTGGGAGCGGCCGCACACAAAGGCGTAGTGCTCTGAAAAAAGACAGAGAGCACCGCCGCAGACAGCCAGTCCTCACAGGAAACAAGTGAAAAAAGACGCCGGCGCTGAGAAAAACAGTCCAGGTGCAAACAGGCCCGTACTGTCGTCTTTCCTTTCCTTCAGACATCTTTTCTTTTCTTCCATCCTCCTTTTCTTTCCTCTAGTCACACTTTCTTCTTTTCCTTTTCTCCAGCTTTTTCTCATCCTCCTCTTGCTTTTTCTTTCCTTTCCTTGTCTTTTTTCCTTTCTTCTAGTCCTTCTTTCCTTAATATCCTCCTCCTCTCATGTCATTTATCTCTCCTCTTTTTGTCTTCCCTTTACTTCTTTTCATTTCCTCCAGTCATCTTTCCTTTCCTTTGGTCTCATCTCCTCTCTTCCTTCTTGCCTATGATTCCTTCACTTCTCCACCACTTGTCCTCTTCCTCCTTCACTCCCCCTCTTTTCCTCCTCTTCCTCTCATCTCATCAATACTTTTGATTTCCATCTCTCCTCCATAACGAGCGGCGGAGAGATGGACGGAATCATATTGATGTTTTTTTTTCTTCATTTTTTTAAAGGGTCACGGTTGTAATTAACATACTGCCGCTCAATCGGTCAAGGTTTCTCACTCAAACACACGCGCACACACACACACACACACACACACACACACACACACTCGAACATATAAGGTGTACACAAACACACGTTTCATCATTACAGGCGAGCAGACACACCTATCCCCATATGAAGACACACACACACACACGTACAGATTCGATACAGCGATTTGTCGGCGAGGTGAAAGGATGGATGCACACATGTGGCAAGTAATTTCCATCAGATTTACCTTCTTTGCCGCAGCCTCCTTCACTCCGCCATTAGTTTTCCAGATAGCTCTCAGTGAAAGATATGAAAACAACGGTGGATGTATAAAATATTAGGATTGTCCTCTTGATGATCTGCAGTCACAGTTACACTTGTTATTCAGACGAGATGTTTGAGGTCTGACTGGAAAGAATGAATTTGGGCGCTCACGTTGCTGTACGTCTTCAGTTTTATGTAAATCGTCTCTCCGTGTCTCTTTGTGCGCTCTTTGGAGCCGGATTGTATCTGGACTACATAAGCTCGAGGTTGCAGCTCCACGCTGACCTTTGTGTGGTTGTGTTTGCGGTGCTTTTCTCGGTGGAGGTGTCTCTGCCTGCAGGAATATATGAGACACGCTACATTTTATTTTAATGTAAAGCTTCATGAAACTTCTCATAGAATAGATTTAAAATAGATTTTATTTAACAACAACAAATACGCATTTCATCCGAAAAGTCTTTTAAATTAGCAGAAGATAGTTTGTCATTATGTGTTGATTTAAAGCTGCTGGTCCTTCCTGTTTTCATCAATGTTGTTATTGTTCAGAGGAAATCCAACTTCCCATGCATGAAAATAAACCAAACTTTGATGCAAACACTAACAGCCCTGATGGTGGCGCTAAAGCGACCGTCTAAATTTCAAAAGTTTAGAAATTCATTGCAAATCATTCGTACATACTACAGCTTTGCATCTTACATCAAAATGTAGGTGCAGTTTTGAAGAAACCTTTGCACATTTCACTGTGGCTCAGTCCAACACTCTCGTTTTCATCAAAACTGTAAAACAAATTAAACCTGTCTCGTCCCACATTTCTTGTTTGACACCAAACTTTACAGAGCATCTTTAAACTGTCCTACACAAAGAATGAATTTGGGCGCTCACGTTACCTAAAATTGAGCTTATAGCGCATCAGAATGTTTGACTGTAAAAGGTAAAAACATTAACCTGCAAATTCTTTCTACATAAATCTTCAAGGTTCATGAAAAAAAGACAACATTTTGCCATTATGGTAGACAAAGTGTGTAACATTTCAGAATTTTATCTCAAAAACTGAACTTTTGTCTGCATTTTGAATACTGCCCTCATGTATGTTTGCAGTCTGTGGGAAAATATCGTCTTTAAACATCAGTTTTTTACTTATAGAGCAAATCAATCTTCGTAAAAACAAACTGTCAACATCTCTGTGCTGTCTAGACGAAGTCTGCAAATTCTCATATTTTTGTTTTGATGATTGAATTTTTGGCAGCAGTTTGAAATCTGCCTTTCCATGCACAGACAGCTGATATCCTGCCCCCTGCTGGTCGGCTCAGTCACAGTATGAAGCATCTCTGGTTTCTCTCTTTGCATGGAGCTCACTGGGATAGTAACTTGTCCTTGGTGTCTGAGGTTGTGAGTTCAAACCTCATGTGATGCAGAATGCTCATTTTACTGCAGTTTTTCATTGTCTTCCAATTTGTCTTCTGCTTGCTGCTAAAAATACTCGCCCCCAACCCACTGATTGCAGTCGCTATAATTTCATCTTATCTTTTACAATCAAAAAAAGTTAACTTCTGATTTTTTTTGCTCAATACATAAAATTTTCGCACTGATTTCTCCATAATTCAAAATTTTGACTTGTTTTTGGAGCTACTTCTTATTGGCATCTAGTACTTAGACTGGTGAGACATGAGACTTGACCGTCCTCCCAGTTGTTTACAGATGGGTTAACAAAGTGTGTGACTTTGACACCAGAGACTGTTGTTCATGTCTCTCTACGACCACAATCTTCCCCTAAAGTCAACCAAGTCGTTTTTCAGGCGGCTGATCAGGAAACGATCGAATAACTCATGTTTGTGACTGTGAATTTTACAGCAGGATTAATGTTTTTTATGGTTTGGACGATGCTCGTTTGTCACTGTCTATCATGACCATAAAAATATTAATCACAGCCTAAACTTCCATCAGCTGTGGATGTTTTCGGGAAAACAGATGAAGTTTGTTGTCTGTGAATGTTTTGCAGATGTGTTTACTAAAATTGAAGTCTGGGTGGTGTTATGTGTGTTTCAAAAGAACTTTAATGTTCTGGTTTTGTTGGATTTGCTGCATCGAGGCGAAGGATGAGGAATAATCTAAGAACAAGGAAAGTCAGGAATCCTCATTCTGTAAATACGGTTAATTACTGTTAAGAGATATCAATCTTCCCAAAAAATCCACCTTTCAGTAAAAGCTTTCTTATGCCCAGTTATATCTTGTAATAAGCCTAGAAACTACACTATGAGGAAAGAATCTGTGGTAAACTGCTGCTAAATGCATAATGTCTTATTTTTCCCTTTTTTGATAGTTTTTTTTTTTTTTTTTACCAGATTTCATCCCTGCTGTTTGTTTTATTCTATTTTATTTATTTATTTTCTTTTTGGTATATCAACTGTTTTTTTAACTCTGAAAAGGCATTCAATTTATTCATCTAAAAATAATAATAATAAATGTCCCAAATCAATCTTTCAAAAGTTTTAAAAATGCTAAGACATAGGTAGTGGGATATTATAATCATAATAAATATAATAATCATTTCTCTGCTGTTGCATCGTCAAATCTGTATAACATACTCAAAACCAGGAAAACAAGTAATATCTACTTTTTAATAAGTTGCTTCTCTCATTTACGTCATACAGATCCGGATAGAAAATGAAAGTTTTATATATTTAGCAATTTATTTTAACTTTTTAAGTAGATTGACTGACTTTTCAAATTGCTTTTTTTATGTTTCAATAAACATTTGGGTAAAATTGTCCCCAATCCTGAATTATTTATGTCAGTTTATGTATTTTTCCTTCAGTTTTGGTCATTGTTATATTGTTCTTACATTGAATTCTGATAGGTGTTAAAAACAAATTAAAAAGTCTTAAACCTGCCTTTCCCTAAGCTATAGTAAACCCAAATAAATATGTTTAAATAGCAGATTTGGTTTTGCAGGACAGTGAGACACATTGTTTGTCTCTCTAGTTTGTGTCTCAGGTAAAGACAGACACAAACTCCTGCTCACATGAAACTTCTTTAATCTTCCTCTTCTCTTTTGTTTTTCTTGAAAGAACATTTTTCTTTATCTGATCCTTTCTTCAAGTGTTACCTCCTCTGCTCGCCTCCACCTCCCTTTTAAGCATGCCAGTTTAAACTCCTCTTTCTTCCCTCCCCTTCTTCACCTCCATCTCTCCTTCACGACCGAAGCTTCAGACTCCTCCTTTAAGCCGTCTCCTCCGCTCCTCTTCAGGAGTGAAGTGGATTTAACGGCTGAAATCAATACCGGATCGGATACTTTTTCACTGCTAATCTTCTACTGATTCTTCCAGCATCGTACAGCATGAAGACGTTTTAGCTTTTATGTTGCTTTTTAACAATTAAACATGATTTAGGATTTGTCTCTTTAACCCTTTGAAACCTAAGTAAATTAGTTTGATTTATTTAAAAATAAATGTTGAAAATGCAACGAGCAACTTAAAAAGACATTGCCCAAAAATGAGAAAAAAAGTATGTTACACTAAAAATTGACTAAATAAGCAGAAAATAAAGTAAAATAAAAAAAAGAAATATCCTAAAGAAGTGCTGAAATAGATAAATAATTATTTCTGCAACACATTTTTAAATATTAAAATATAATTATTAATACATGTTCTGGGCTTTTGTGGAGTATTTTCTGATGATTCCCTAATTTTTAGGTAATTTTCTTGTCACCTTTTACAAATTTCTTGTAATTTGTGGGACATTAATTGCCAAGTTGCCTTTTTTACCCGTGTCTTAGACAGAAGTGAACCCAGTCTGCTCAGGTTTCAAAGGGTTAATCCACACGAGTACCTTGCAGGTGAAGATGTTTCAGTTTTGAGTCCCTCTCTCAGCCAGTAGATGGCAGTAGCTGTCCACCCAGCAACGAGCGCTCTTCTTCTCTCCCTCCGTTGTTTTTCCTCTCTTCTTCTTCTTTTCTTCTTCATCTCTGCTTCACCTCTTCATCTCAGTGTCTCTTTATCTGTGTCGTCTTTGGTTTTCCTCTTATCCTTTTCATATCCACTTTTCCTCTAATTTTTCTTATTTTTCTGTCTTTTACCACCTCTTTTTTTCTCGTCTTTTCCTTTTGTTTTCATAATTTACAATTTCCTTTCAGTATTTGTCCCTTTTCAACACTTTTCCCTCCCAGTCTTTTCTTATTTTGTCTTTATTTCTCTTGTGTTTCATAATAAATTTTAGAGTCTCTTCTCTTTATATTCTGCCCTCTACTCTCTCTTTCTTTGCGTTTTCACTTTTCACCGTCTTTCCCTCTCCTCTTTTATTTCCCTGCCTCTGTCTTTCCCTCTCCTCGTCCCTCTGTATTTGTCCTAATGTGTGTTTACCTGTTACGTCCTGCGGGTCTCGTTTTTGTTCTCTCTCTGTCCTTGAATTAATTCATCTGGAATCAGCTCTAAAACACCGTCCAGCCGCTCCTCTCCTCTCCACTGTTTTATCCTCCTCTCATCCTCTCCTCCTTCCAATCTGTTGCTTTCTGTCCCTCCTCACTCGCTCTCTCTTCCTGTTGAATACCTGTTGGATTTCTGTCTCACCTTTTATGTTTTATTTTCTCACTCTTTGTGTTTTCTGTGTTGTTTTGATGTGACTCCAGCAGGCTCTGGACGGCAGTGTTTATTCATGCTGATAGTTTTATTATTATTTTAAAAATCTCTCTCTCTCTCTCTCTGTGTCCTCGTGCCTCTCTCGTCCCCAGTGTTTCGTGCAGCAGTTGGACGGGTTCATCTCGTGGTTGCAGGAGGCGCTGGACAGCACTGAAAACTGGACGCAGCCCAGGCAGGATCTGGACAGCCTGAGGGTGTACCTGGACACACACCTGGTGAGAACACACACACACTTTTGTTTTGTTTTTTTTATATTTGTGAGGACCCTTTTTACTCACACAGTCCCCAACGCTTTTTGTAATTCTTTACCTGATTCTTACGTCAGTGTTAAAACCAAGAATCAACCCTGAAGCTGCCCACTGACCGCACACACACACACACACACACACACACACACACACACAGTCACAAAAATAGGTATAAATATACAGGGGTGCTACAATCACATGTTTATACACACATTTCACACATTCTGTGAACACATATTTGCATACATGCATATGGATGTGTCCATGTGACACACACACACACACACACACACACACACACACACACACACAAACACACATCGACTCTGTTGAGCAGATTTTCCTTCGGAAGCATCACTGTCAGTCAACATTGTCACTCAGCTGATCACAGATCTGTTGTTCTGATCCAAACGTGCCTCAGATTTTGAGGTTTTTTTTAAAATCACCATTTAATATTTGATGTCTTACAAAGAGCACAACAATGACAAACACAGCCACGGGGCAGAAACGGAGTGAAATATAAAGTATTTCAGAGATTTTTGACATCAACAAAATCAACACAGACTTTTGAAAATGTTGCATCTGGACTAAAAAAAAACAAACTGAAACTAGCCCATATATACAGGCTTTGGAAATGTAGGAAAATCTACGAGTTTGCCTTTGTGCTTTTGTTCTCTGTCTTGTATTTGCAGCCACAAATGCTGCGCAAAACACGTCAGTGATCAGTAGAAAGCTGCATGACAGCTGGTGAAAATGATACTGATGGTGGTTACTTTGTTTTTTAAACATCTATTTATTGATTTTTAAAACAGTAAAAGAATACAATTAAAAACAGCAAATGCACAAAGAAAAAACAACAGCAAAAAACAACCACAAAAAATCAAATCATACAGAAAAAGAAAAAAACAAGACAAAAAACTTTTTTACTTTTTAAATCTGTAATTTATTCTGTCTTTCTGATGCCGAGTAATTTGGAAAAATGTTGAAGAGCTGCTTGAATGGAGACGGGTGGATTTGTGGCGGCGCGTTGTTTATATCACGCAGTAAAAGGGATGAAAATGAGTGTGTCCACCTGGATGTCGTATTTCCATCACTGCCGATCGGAGCCGATTAGTACTGACTAGTACAGACTAGCGCACAGTCATTTGCTGCAGGAATGAATGCACTTAAAACGGTACTTAACCCCTTGAATCCTGGAACGTCATCACTTTTCTTGTACTGTATTCATGCGTCTTTTGAACCTTGAGTGCATAATGTGATTTCTTTCAAAAACATGAAAAAAGGCAATTAGCAACTTGGCAAGAACATAGTAGTTAGAAAATTACTTGGTAAAAAGTTGAGAAAAAATATACGATATGAACTAGATTTCTAATTAACTTAATAACATGAGAAATTTGAAATAATTTTACAGAATAAAATCCAATTTTTGAGCATTATTTTTTTTTAGGTTTTTCCGGTATTTTCCTTGTTTTTTTTACTTTCCCATTTTTATTTTGTTTTGTTGTTTGTTTGTGATTTTGGGGATAATTTTCTGTTCATTTTCTTATTATTTTTTTAACTATTTTTTTTTTTTTTGCTTTTTTTGATGTTTTTAAAAATCAACATAATCTATTTAGCATGTAGTATTTTAAAATACTAACTTTTTTTGTGTTTCTTTTTCCAACTAAGAACATAGTGATATGAAAAAAAACGGGCATTTAGAGGGTTAAAATTCTAAAACATGTATGAAAATTTGATATTTATGATTAGGACTGGTGTTGGCTTAAAACATAACTCAATGAAAGTGAAAATCATGTGAATGTATCATATTTTTTAAAGCTTGAGTTAGAAAAGTGCATTTTGTGTGCAGAGTGATGCGAGTGTGTGTAATATTAAAGCGAGCCCTAAGGGTTAATAATCTCAATCTGCTGAATTATGTCAAATGAATGTAATCCAGTAAAAAGTAAAGATATATAGTGGAATTGAAGTATAACATTGAAATACTCGAGTAAGGTACAAGTACCTCAAAAGTGTACTCAAGTGCTGCACTTGAATGAATGTACTTGGTTACGTTTCACCACAGTGAAGCACCGAGGTTAACGGTGAGCTTCAGATCTAACCTGCAGGGGTCAAAGGGCAGCGCTTACTGCAGCTGCGCCGCGATGGTGTGAGAGAGAGGCATGATGGGAAAATAACAGAGCTGAGGGATGAACTCGCATTTCATCTTCGCTGCTTTTATCCTGATTCCTCTTTTTTTGTTCCAATTTGTTTTCATCTCTTTCTCTTCCTCCTTCTGTTTCGCCGTCTCCGCCGCTCTCTCTCTCTGCTGCCATTTTATGTTTGTTATTTTCTCACCATCTGCTCTCCTGTTTTTCTTTTTTCTTTTCGCCCTTTTTTCTTCTTCTTTGTCTCTTTTTTATCTCTTTGTCTTCATTTATTTATTCTGTTAAATAGAAAAAAATCAAATAACTCTCCTCGTGTTTCTCTAATTTATACACACATCCTCTAAAACACCCAGCGCCTATAGATCAGCGAGTGTGTGAACACAGACACACACACGCGCGGATGAGAGGCACTTTGGCGATTACTCACACTCTTTATGGCAAACATATGGGCTTCACACACACACATGCACGCACACACACACTCACACACACACACACACTTACACAGAACAGGACTCATCAAAAATGCATTCAAGAGTACAAGGAAATGAGACATGAACACACACACAGACACGTATGAATGTAAAAACCAACTGATGCACATTGCTGAGTGTGTACCCCTGCACACTCTCACACACACACACACACACACACACACACACACTCACTCTCTTGCACTAAGACAAACAAACAGATTGTATTTGCATAGAAGTGTGCAAATGCAAACATATATGCACAACAGTAGGCATGTGTTTTAGCTTTGCACACACACACACACACACACACACACACACACACACACACAGAGGTGCTATTTGCATACATTTGCATGTTCCTAGACAGATTTCCAAATCAGCATCTCCATATCCGTCCCTGAAGAACAGCATCATGCACACGGATCCACACACACACACACACACACACACACACACACACACAGTTGTCTTATCTGGATATTTATTTCTGCTGTGTGTGTGTGTGTGTTTGTTTGTTGGTTTGTTTACACGTGTTGACTTTGTTGTGGTTGCCAGCAGTGCTAACGTTAGCGGCGGTTAGCTTCAATTAGAATTCCCGGCTCTTAATTGGCGCGTCTCGTTAAATAAAGCACAAGAGGATGAAAAAGCATCGCTAATAGGACTTTGAACTGCTTCGCTGTTGATAGCGTGTTAGCTAACTGACTCTGTGTTTGTGTGTCTGCGTCGATAGTCACACTCACACTTTGTAGTTATTAGTGTCTGTTTGGGTGCATAATTGTGAGTGTGTGTTTTGTTGATTGCTGCAGAGAGGCAGGTTTTCTCTTTGTCTGTCTCCATATCTGTCTCTGCTTCTTTCTGTCTTATATCTCTCTCCAACCCGTCTCTGACAAAATGTGTTTACATTTGACTCATCTGCTTTAGCGGAGACATTTTTGAGGAAATTTAACCTCTGACTCGATTGTGATAGCTGGCAGTGGTTTTCCAGTTCTGGCAATGTGACATTTTCATCCTGCAGTCGTCACAGGGGGAGAGAGTTGGATAGTGGAGACACATGTGTTGTCTGGTTCGGGATAATAAAACACTAGCATTGTGGTTCTGAAAAAGTTAGCATCTCTCCTTCAAGTCACTGTTGACTTTCCGATATTTAACCGAGACCACGATCTTTCTCAAGCCTTAACTAAAGCTAAATTTAACCACTCATACAACGTCTGCCAAATTACTGCATGGGAATTTGTGTGTCAACAAATGAAAAGTCCAGTACCCCAACAATGTGTTGAAGGGATAGTTCCCCAAAATGAAAATCCAGCCATTATCTACTCACCCTCATGCCGATGGATTTTCGGGTGAAGTTTTATAGTCCACAACGTACTGCTGAAGGTTCACGGGGCATCATCTCCCAAACAATTGGAGCACATGATGACCAGGATTTAAATATAAAAAAAAGATAGTAAAGTCACAAAATGTCTCCATACTGCTTGTTTGAAGTAATCCAAGTGTCCTGAAGCCCCGACATGCCAAGTTGTTTTGAAAAACGTCACTGACGTCATGTTTTTAGCCTTGTTGTAGCCTGTAGCTCCAAGTGTGGGAGCAGAAGTACTCTTCATAGCAGCAGGCGTCGTTATTCTGTATCGGTCATTAAAAAAGGGAAACCGAAAGACCAACAGTTGGCACATTAACAACATGCACAAACATGTATGAACAGCAGTGAACAACAACACAACCAGTCAGGGAACATATTTGTGCTAAAGAGCTCAACTGACAGTCCCTCTGACAGTCACGGCGATGTTGTTCACCTATGAGCTCCGCCGTTTCCAGTGCAGATTCAACATGCTGAATTAAATCTGCTAAAAACCAAAAAAAGCCATCAAGGTGCAACGAGGGCTAACAGTGCGGGACGATGGTTGGCGGTCCAATGCCTTTACTCTGTCTCTGAATACTCTTAATGTCATTATTGCTAAATCTTCACATTATTTAATATATTACTAATTAATTGTGTAGAAAAAGGAAAAACAAAGAAGAAGTCTGAAGAAATGGCATTTAGTTTCTCAGAGCCGACAATGATGTCTTCAGTTTGCTTTTTCCCAAATGACCAACAAAACAAAAGCTTACAATTTTTATTTCATTGTTACAAAAAACAGCAAATCTTTGCATATGAGAAGCTGAAACCAGAGAATATTTATAGAATTGTCCTTTAAAAAATGATCAGAAGAATTCCCCGATTATTAAAATAATTGCCAACTAATGTTTCTTAGACTGATTCATCAGTTGACGAACAGTTACACAAATATATAGTCTCAGTAACTTCCTGAAACACTTTCTGTCTGTAGTTTTTTATCAAACAAACGATGAAGTGCTGCATTTTCGGTTGGTTTTAATAACCGTGGAGGAAGATGGGATATCAGCCTGTAGATGCACACGTGATTCTTGCTTTATTTTTTTTTTTTTTTACAGGATTTGTTGACAATTATAAAAATATAGACTATCACCAGACTTAATAAGGCCGAAGTCATCCAAAGTAGTTTAACAAAATGTATTTTTTTGGAGATGGTTTCTCTTTGTTTTCTTTCCCTCCATTTGTCTCTTTATTTCTCTCACACATACTCACACACTCTGTTATTCTCTCTCTTTTTCTATATTGCTTTCTCTTACACACACACACACACACACAGCTCCAGGGCAGCAGTGGGTGGAGTGGAGCTGCTCTCCCAATTGAATATTTGGTCCAGCTGGCATGTGTGTGTGTGTATATATTTGTGTGTATGTGTGTGTATATGTGTGTGTTTTAGGGCGCGTGGAGCGAATAAGCACAGGTCTTTCCGGAACCCCGGGGAGATCAGTGAGGCGAGAGGATGCTAACACACACACACACACACACACACACACACACACACACACACACACACACACACACAGGCTGCTCTTTGTAAGGCGCTGAGAGATGGCGGCCAATGAAAGGCCTATTGATTGGGGCTGATGGGCGATCCAGGCCTTTGAATCCCATTACCAGCAGCAACACACTATTGGTGGCAATATGAGGGGCGAGACAGAGAGGGAGAGATAAAGAGGTGAGAGAGGGTCTCAGACTACCTCCACTCCGAACGGACGAAATCTGAAAATGCAGATTATGTGTGAAAATGTACTGAAACATCTAAACAATAACTGGAGAACAAACTAAATCTACTTTCTTCTGTTTTTGTCGACAAACAACACAAACTTATGGTTCAGGAATGAATCGGACAGTTATTACTGTGCAGTTAATAAACCACATCATGTTCTATTACTTCGACACTTTGGAGATTGGCTTTTGTCCCAGGAGTTTGATGCAGAGTTGATATCAGTTTGATCAGGATGTGTGAGCTTTTTTGAGGGTGGAAGTTGAGGAGTAAAGCCTTGATTCCACCAGCAGCGTGTCGATGACATTACGTCTGTGGTGCTGTTTTGGTCCGTCCTCCACGCAGCTCTGTTTACCACTGGGAGCGTCCAGCCGGCTGACTCTGTAGACTTGCTAAGATTGTGCTTATTTCGTCATTTTCCCTTGATTTTGTGTCATTAATCCTTAATTTTTTTGTCATTTTCCCCTGATTTTTTGGTCATTTTTCCTTGATTTTGTGGTCATTTTCCCCTGATTTTGTGGTCATTTTCCCTTGATTTTGTGGTCATTTTCCCCTGATTTTGTGGTCATTTTTCCTTGATTTTGTGGTCATTTTCCCTTGATTTTTTTGATAATTTTTCCTTGATTTTGTGTTCATTTTCCCCTGATTTTGTGGTCATTTTTCCTTGATTTTTTCGATTCTATCATCGCTGAGTAGGCTGCATATATGGATGCTTTCCATTTCTGTCTGTTTAAATTCTGTTTATTGATGTTTTCATCCACTTTGTTGTGCTACAGCTTCACAGTCCAGCCATGAACCAAGTAATCATCAAATAATTTTGGCCATGTTTCAATCAACAAACATGCTCATCTCGATAATTATACAGATCAGTATAAAAAAATAGTTAGAGATGGAATAGATTGAAGATTTGTGGCTGTTTCTCTCCTTAAATAAAAGGCTGAAACAGAGAATAACAATTTTTTAATGAATTCAGTCTGGTGTGGACATACTCTAAGAACTTGTTTACACATGTGCAAATCATTTTGAAACTTTTTTTTTATTTCCCCTTATTTACAAAGAAACTCTGTCAACAGGACAGTCATTTTGCAAAATATCTCTGTCCTCACGAGAACGCAAAGATGTGCCGGTAGGACTCAGGTCGAGCCGAGCCGTTCAGTGGAAATTCAGCGCTTTCTGAAATTAAAGGAAGTGATTAGAGCAGGCAGTGCCAACAAAACGAAAACAAAACGGTCACCTGCCGTTGTTGTGGTTTCTGCAAAAATGGCATGCACGATTTCAGATGACATCATCATCTCCCAAACTGTACGTTTTACACGACCACACAGACACGAGTTTTAAAAAATGTGCATCTGGGAAAGCTTAGAGGGAAAGACTCAGTTTGGATGAGAAGCCAAAATATTAGTTTCAAAAATATCTGTGTAGGTGTAGACGGGGCCTACAATGAAGAGGAAGGAGAGAAGAAAAATATGTGGAAAAGTATGTGAGAGGAAACGAGGGAGGAAAACGAGTAGAGGTCTGAATGTGACATAAAGACAGAGGAGCGTGAAGAATTACAAGGATGGATAAGAGAGAGAAAGAGGGAGGGAGAAAAAAGGAGATATTGAGTTGAAGTCAGTTGAGGAAAGAAAGAGAAGGAAAGGGAAGCCAGCTGAGAGAGGAAGAGAGAGGAAGAAGAGAGATGAAATAAGAGAGGGAGGAAGAGAGGGACACAAGGAAGGATGGAGGGAGAAGAGGAAAGAGGGAGAATTGCGTTTTATTGGTTAATTTAAAGGGTGTATGCAGGGAAATAGAGAGAGAAAGCAAAGAGAGGGAGAGGGTGAGACAACACACACACACACACACACACACACACACAAACACACACACACACACACACACACACACACACACACACACACACACACCTCGGGGAATACAGCCGTATAGTTTCTCTCGGCTCTGTCTGAATGGAGACAATTTGATCATCATTATTACAAAGACTCTTTGATCAGATCATGTCTCATCAACCCGAGCCTGTCTGCTGTTTGTGTGTGTGTGTGTGTGTGTGTGTGTGTGTGCGCGCGCGCTCTGATCAGTGCAGCACGACACACGATCTCAATGTCAAACCTCAATGTCATGTCTGCGTATCAGCGCCGCACACCTCTTAGCACCTCGCTAATATGCTAATGCTAAAAGCTAAATGATATTAGGTAGGCTTCTGAGGCCGTCCTACCTCTGCGCTCCGGGCTAATATGCTAATGCTAACAGGTAATCTGATCACTGTGGCTTTGAAGCCACCCACTGTGTGTGTGTGTGTGTGTGTGTGTGTGTGTGTGTGTTTTAATCAGAGCAGGGAGTTGGAACGTATTAGGCCACCGGCCACAGCTGCTGAGAAATCCCAAAATCCACCTGCTCCTGTCACCATTTAATGTTTGAGTTTTAGGCTGTGATAGAACACTAGTGATATTAAGTTCACTAAAGATTCGACTCACCCAACAGACTGTTTTCCTGCAGTATGTACTTCCCTAAAAACACATCTAAAAACCTCAAGTCTTGGTTTTGATTTGCAGTAACACGCTGACGTATGTCGACATTTTTTGAACCGTCACAGCCAAAGGAGTTTACTTTTTAGAATATTTTTTACATCATTAGTGATATAGGATTTCATATTTGAGGCCATAAATTATATTGTGATCAATGTTGTGTTTGCCCAGAACTTAATTTCTGTGCCGCATGTCGTGGAACTGCGGTGTTGCCTTGTTTGATAGCTGGTTCACGATGTCTGATGCATCTTTCTGTTAGGGATGGGCAGTCTAGAGAGAATGATAAATACCTTAAGGTGATAGTTCACCCAAAAATCAAAATTCAGCCATCGTCTACTCACCCTCATGCCGATGGAGAGTTTTGGGAAGTTTTATAGTCCACAAAACTCTGCCGGAGGTTTACGGGAAAAAGGCGTTGCACTCCCAAACAATTAAAGAAAATGGTGACCAGGAGTCAAACCATAAAAAATTACATAATAAAACCACAAAATGTCTCCATACTGCTCGTCTGAAGTAATCCAAGTGTCCTGAAGCCCAGACGTGCCAAGTTGTTTTGAAAAACATCACTAGTGTCATGTTTTTAGCCTGGTTGCAGCCTGTAGCTCTGAGTGTGGGAGCCACTTTCATGTATGAACAAATGATTTATTTCTTCCAAGAACATGGGATAAGACAAAGAGCAACTTGGCAAAAAAAAAAAAAAAAAAAACATCCTGGAAATTACGAGAAATTTGTAGATTTAGAGACTTATTTTTAAAAAGCTTGGGAACATTTATTTTTATTTAATGATATATTTCAAATCATTTTTAGAGAATTATTGTAATTTTTAAGCAGTTAAGAACTTTTTTTGTAATTGTTTGGTTTCAATTTGCATTTTATTTTCTTGTACTTTTTACTTATTTCTTACTACTTACTACTTTATTATTTGAATTATGGGTTAACTTAGAGGCCTTGCTGAGTGTGCCGAGTCACAATTGAACTGATTTAAAAGCTCCTAAAGGATGTAAATAATATAACCAAAAATAAACCTGTGCTTATTGGCAGCCTGGATATGTTTATATTCTTAAAACAGTGAGTTACAAACTAAACTACAACACTGCTAACTTTTATAAAATGTTTCATGTAATGTGATGTAAACTCACCTAACTTGTCACAAATCAGTCAGTTAGATTAATAATTACCACTATGTTAGTTTTGTTAACTTTCATCTAATAAACGTGGACGATTTTTTGACCACGAGGAGACGAGACTGACCTACTCTCACAGGTACGGGAGCATCTCAAAAAAATAGAATATTGTGAAGAAGTTTAATTTTCTTCATAATTTCATTCAAAAAGGTAAACTTAAATGACTGATAGAAATTCTTGAACTTTTTCACAATATGTAGATTTTTTGAGATGCACCTGTAGTTTTGGTCTCTTTAAAGCATTATAGTTTTCAAAGCTGATGGGTCTTTAAATGGAAAAATGTCATGTGGTTTGTAACTTTTCTCCGTTCATCAGTACGTGCACAAACACACTTTTCCTTTTTGCAATCTGTCTTTTGTGTCTGTCACACTCTGCCTGTCTCTGTGTCCCTCCATCTGTCTCTCACAGACACATAAATACATACACACAGCCTCTTATTACCGCCTGCTGTCTGACGTGCATAAAAGCAGAGCTGCTCTGCATGCCTTATCATCGCGTGATTGATGGCTGGCTGTTCTACTCTTATCGATTCTATGCTCTCCATATATTAAACGGAGGAAACGGAGCCGAATCGCTCGTTGGAATAAGCTCGCTGAAATACGATCGCTCTCCGATAGCCCGGCTAATCTGCACAACCTAATTCATTCCTAACATCAGCCGGGCCCTATCCCGCAGACGCAGACAGTCACGCTGTGTTTTCTGTAGTGCTGATAAATGTACTTTATGTTTATTAGCTGTGAGGTATTTCACCAGCTTATCTGGAAATTATGTGGGGCAGAGTGGCCGCCGAGTCTGTAAAATTACTCAATCAGCCGTGAGATTTGAAGTAATTTACGACGTTTGCGAGGCAGTAATGATCGCAGAATGCAGACAGTCGTGTTTTATTTGGATAATAATGATATATGAATGTGTTTTGGGGGCGTCGTGAAGAGATATAGCTGATGGTTTTGGTTTTCAAAGTGATGTTTTATTTTTTATCTGTGAAATGTAATATGTAAGGGACAGTGTCGCCACTATCTGCTCTCATCCGTTAAAGCCGTGTCAGGAGATGTGAGGATTTTATGTGAGAGGAGGAACGAGGCTGGAAGCTCGGCGGGTGTAGAGCAAGACGTCATCACTGACGAGTTCAGGGCTCAACTTCCTGTTCAGCTCAGCCTAGCATTTCCTGCTTTGTAAACCTGATTTTAAACAGAGATCATTTAGAGTTTCATATTTAAACAGATATTTAATGAGCAGTGTGTAAGATTTAGGGGGATTTACTCCGCATTTAGACAAGAACGGTCCTACTAAGAACAGAAAAAATTGTGAAAATGATGCTTTTGTGCACAGATCTGCAATCAACCAAAAACGCTGTAGTGTGCATGCCAGGCCAGTAGCTGGAGGTGTAACTTTGTACTGACACGCCACAGAAGATGCAAAGTGCGGTCGTGACGTCACGGCTCTCAGAGGATTCACACATTGTCAGTTTATGCGGCGACAGAAGGGCTGGCATTTTCTTAAATAGGATTTTTTTTTCACACTTTCTGTGTGGATACAGTGGCAGTTTCAGCAAATATCACAAAAAAATGTCGTAAAAGTGACCAACTGCAGCTTAAGATTGATCATCCCTGTTTAAAATCCTCGTAATGATGAAACTATCTCACCGTTCACACACAGTATCTGCAGAGCTCCTCAGACGGGTTCAGTTTCTTTTTCAGAAGTGGCTTCATTACTTTTAAGTGTCACTTGTAACCTTTTAATATTATAATTTTATTGAGCTTAGATCTCAACAGTAAATTTCTTCAGGTCTTTTTTCTGTGAATAATTTTGATAGGTAGATTTTTGTCTCAGCTGTTTGCTAATATCAGACGTGATCACGTGACTTTTTAACTAACACGTCTGACAAGTGTCACACATGACGTGAATTTAAAACATGTCGCTGTCAGTCAAGGAGGCGTTTCATGATTATTTTATGACCCTCAACGCAGAACTTTGTCCAACAAAATGTGAATTATAGAGATGAAAATAAAGAATTGCTGCTTCTGTCTGTTTCATATTGTTGTAAGTTACATTTAAAGGGATTTGTACGGCTGTTTGCAGAAAACGAAAAAATGTTTGCAAAAAATGAAAAAAACCCAACTTACAGATGAATTTATTAATCTATAGAATAAAAAATGAATCAATCTCCTGATAAATTATATTGGATTTTAATCTCACATTTCCAGCTGCAGACCCAAGTGCATGTGTGTGTGTTTGTGTGTGTGCGCGAGGGGTTAAAACAGCTCGTGCCATCCGTCTCCACTGTGTGTATCCCGCTCCATAAATATTGGTGGTGTGGAGGTCTGACCTTGTCATGTGTTGACTGATGCCGTCGCCCGTCGATCCCTCACTGCAGACGGAGGACTGTCTTCAGGCGTGCAGCAGAGTCAGAGCAGCTCTGCAGACTGCTGCGTGGAAAACTATCAGAGACGTGTTTTTATAGGATTTCACAGATCCTACAACAATCACCACTGTTATACTGCCCCTCCTTTATACATCCACTGTGTTTTGTAATTCATTCTTTTGTTGGATTAACATTAAAACCCCACAATGACCCGTTTTGTTTTGAAAGGGTTAATTTGCTTTTGAAATGTAGAATCTAGAAAAAAGGTTAGATCTTCATTAGAAGTACATTTACTTCATTGATCCATCTTGAGATCAGATTGATCAGAAAACATTGCTGTCTCTCTCTCTCTCTCACACACACACACACACACACACGGACAGTAGTCTTGAGAGTATTGCATGTGTGCGTGAGAATATGTGTGTGCAGCATTTCCCATGGCGGCACAGCAGGACGTCAGATGTGGTTAAGTCTTGAGGACTAGGCAACTCGAGGCTCATGTGCACACAAACACACACACTAACACATACACGAACACACACACAGAAACACACACATTGATCAGAGAGGAGTATGAAGTTTATAGATCTTACTAGAGTGTTTTCCAACACCGCCTTGGGCTGTTCTGTCCATCCGTACGTCCGTCCATCCGTCTGCGTCCAGTCTGAACACAGTCCATCATGCTGTGTCCACACCGGACGCAGAAGCACCATGAAGCGTATCCATTTCTCTGTACGTGCTGCTCCCTTCCTTTTGCCACCTTTGTTAACTATCCGGGCTGTTCAGGCAGATCAGTGGCCGGCTCACGATCTGCAGCGATATTTTCGACATATGGTCTATATTTGATAGCCCACATGCCGGTCGATACATACAGTGTATCGCAATATAGCAGTATATCGGGATATTATTTTAAAGATATATCGCCGGGCCCTTCAAGAGACACAAGCAGATTAGTTAATGTAGGTTATATAAACTTATTTATTTGGAGGTCAAACTAAGAGTGAGTGCCCCTGATATCTTGTCAATAATCTCTTATTTTCTGCACAAGCACGGTCAGTGCAGGTCGGTTTTAAAGCAGACAGTGAAGGTGATGACTTATCGTTTCCCTTTTGTTTTCTCTGAAGAACTTTGTACAATCTTGTGATTTGATTCTATACTGATCACCTGAGTGCTCATCTTCCCTGACTGATCAGACCTCTTTACAAAAACAAAAAAGCAGGACTTCTCCTTTCTGAGTTAACAGAGACTGACCTGCTTACTGATGATGATACTGATGATGATGATCTTTGTGTGTTTCAGAGTTTCAAGCTGAACGTGGACGGTCACAGCGCTCTGAAGGAGAGCATAATGGAGGAGGGCAGAGCACTGCTCACCGTCATCACCTCCCACCAATCAGGTATATTATCACACACACACACACACACACACACACAGGTGGCCATAACGCAGCCCCAACTCTGTTCCATTCATTATTAATATTTGGATTAACAGAGTGACCTTCAGAGAGGAGAACTCATATGAATGTAGCCGAAAGAGAGAGACCGACAGAGAGATAAAGACAAAGAGTGCGATGGAGAGGCAGAGATAGAAAAAGCAGAAAGAAAAAAAGAAGCCAGCGGGCAGAAAACTGTCTGGCAGGGAAAGAAACATTCAATATGATTTTATATTTTCCAAAATCTGCAGCCAGAGAGAGAAAAGAGACTGAGAGAGAACAGGGAGAAAAAAAGAGAGGTTATAGTTTTGGTTTAAATAACGACTTCACGAGCTGCTACAATAACCGTGTTTACCTCTGACAAACGAGTCATAAATCACGAGGCCACTAAAGGTCCCTGTCAGTGAAATGCAAACACACATTTGTCGTATTTAGGCTTTTCAAACACACTGATGCATCCGGTCTTTCTTTTTGAAGTACAGGCCCGGATAAAGGCAGCCTACGAACCAGAAACAGTAGTCTCAGATCAGTTATGACCGCGGCTTTCGGGAGGAAAAATATGAATATAGAACTTCTGTCTGACCTCCACAGGATGGATGTGGAGTGGCGTAATTAAACACAGGTTAATGCTACTCCTCAGTATTTGTGATCTTATGATAAAACAACGAAACCTTTGATCTGTGTGGGAGTCGGACTGTAGCTCTGGTGGAAACTACAGCTGTGTGATATGGCTTTAAAATAATATTGCAATATTTTTGAGGCTACATTGCACTACACAATATATATCTGGTAATTTTTAAATGTCCCTCAACTACTAAAATACAAAATTGTTGAATGAACTGCAGTTAAAAGGACGGATGTGGCAATTTATTACGTTGTTCACGATATAGTCGTTTTATACATCGCACATGGCTGTCAACAAGCCGTGATACCTCGAGTATATTCAATATATAGCCCCTCGTTGGCATCTATATATATATAAATATATATATTTTTTTCTTTTTGGTATTTAGCTGACAACCAACAGAAAAAGGAAGCGGTGATTGCAGCTTTAGAAAAGGTGTCCGCTGTGGAGTCTGTTATTTAGATTTTTTTGTAAAGTAGACATAAAAACAGCAAATCTATGTGAGCTGGTTTCATTTGATTTTGGGATAATTTATGTATATTTTTTGTGATGCATAAAGCAAAAAAAAAGTTGGCAAACTGTAAACCAGTTTGTAACTGTTTCTTCTTGTGGCACTCTTTCTTTTTTTGTTGCAACATTAAGATAAACTCTGAAATTAGTTTGACGCAAATTTTTCTCATTCTCTCTCTCTCTCGTCTGTCTCTTTCTCTCTGGTTTATCCGTTCGCCTCTCGCCCTGCAGGTCTGAAGGATATCCTCCATATGGTTTCCAGCCAATGGGATCAGCTCCAGCGGCAGATCCGGCGCCAACATGGCTGGATGCTCCGCGCCCTCCGCTGCATCCAGGCCCGCCTCCTCTACACCAGCCAATCGCACGGGCCGTTCGCAGCCTCGGGGGAGTCGGCGGCCAGTCGGCAGGCTCCGTGCTCATCAGACTGCCTCAAGGTAGAAAACTAACGGTGGCTTTTATTTTGGTTTTTATATTCTGTCCATCTGTTTTTTGTTTGTTTTTTACTTTGGTTTATATCCTTCCATTTCCTCTCTGGTTGATCCCTGTTATCCCTCCCTCCTTCTGTCTGTCACACACACACACACACACACACACACACACACAAACACCAGCTCAAATCAATCACACACACACTTACCCAGGGTACCTTTCTTCGTGATGTTTGTATTGGCTGCCAATTAACGTCCTGATTGGATTCTCAGTTCTCATTGGCTGCAGGTGAATTGGCTGGACTTGGTTAATTAGATGTAATCTCCCTTTCTGTCTCTCTCATTGCAACAGTACTGACACTCACATCATGTCACTGCTGCTGTGTGTGTGTGTGTGTGTGTGTGTGTGTGTGTGTGTGTGTGTGTGTGTAAATATTTTCCACAGGTCATCTGTGGCCTTCTGCTTCTTTCCTCTGACACAAACTGACAAAAAACAGATTTTGATTTCCTTTATTGCTCTTCTTGTTTATTCGTTTTCTTTCTTTTTTCTTTTTCGATTGAATGCTCATTGCTTCCATCCCTGCTTTATTTTATTTTTGCAGTATAAGAGAGTTTATTTTCTCTTTGTCCAAAGTTATGGCCTCTCCACTCAGATAACTTTCAGTCAGAACGTAGAGCTGACAGATGTTTACATCCTACGCCCACATTCAAGACCCCAAACCTGATCTCAACAGCAAGGTCACAAGTAGGAGACAAATACGAAAAAACAACCCGACAGTCAGAAAATGTCGGCACCTCTGCAGACTACACACACGTTACGTTTGCACATCATAATATATCAGATATGTTGAAACTTGACGCTTCGACAGTGCTGTGCTTTATGTGTGGTTAGGTTTAACCACGTGGTTTCAGCTTGGAAATGATCATTTTTTTGGCTTAAATTACTCACCGGTCAGGTTTCAGTTATGAGGAACCACGAGGACCTTTACAGACCTCTGACTTCAGTCATAAACGTGTTTGTTCTCCACTTCCTCAGATATTTCTCTGGTTTTCACTTTGTTCTTTCATTTCTTTGATTCTTACGTCCACTTCAATTCTTTTAATCCAGTTTTTAACCCTTTCCTTCACAGCATATGCCTCCTCGTTTTTCTTTTATCCATCCGTCTTTTATCAGATTTCCATCAGTTTTTCTCTCCTCTATCTCATTTCACCTGTTCATTTTTGTTTTCTCTACCTTTTTATGGCCTATTCCTGCTCCTCCTCTTCTTCTCCGGTTGTTCTTTCTTCTTCTTCTTCTTCCTCCTCCTCCTCCTCCTCCTCCTCCTCGAGCAGACCTGACTCTGGTTGTTTTCAGATTGTTTAGTTGCAATTAGAGCTGCAGCAGCCTGATCACTGTGATCAGTCAACAGTGACAGCCATTAGCCAGCTACCACCTCTGTGTGTGTGTGTGTGTGTGTGTGTGTGTGTCTGTGTGTGTGTGTGTGTGTGTGTGTGTGTGCGTGTGCTTGTGTGTGCACGTCTTATAGTGAAAGTGTATTTTTGTATTTGTGTGTCCTGCGTGCGTGTGTGTGTGTGTGTCCATTAGCTGCTTGGCCGCGGCACATTAACAGTCCATTCATTATCTGTGTGAATCTCCCTCTGCACTTAAAGCTTTGATCCGTAAAACCTCCAAACAACAAACTGAGGTGTGAACCTGCTGAATTATTTCTGCCGGCTGCACAGACTTCTGTGATATTTTAAATTATTCAGTTCATGTCTGTTCTGGGCAGCCGAACAATGAACCTAAACTAACAGCCAAGTATGAAACCTGCAGGATCCTCCTTCAGTGGGAGATAACAGACGAAATGACTCGAAGTGTTTTCACTGGAAACCGCAGCTTTCTTCTTCTGCTGCGTTCGTCCGTCGAGTCTCTGTTCACCTGAGAGTCAGGACTCAAGTCATCCACAACAATGACACAGACATCCTAGAGTCAACTTCAAGTCTGCAGTCATTTGTGATCCATTCCAGACAAGTCCAAGTCAGACCGCAAAAATCAGAGTTGAAGCCAAGTCTCATTTTATTTAAAGGGATACTTTTCCAAATCTTCAACTGGCTCCTGGAGCTCCGCGCAGGTCTGCCAGCTGTCGCCGGCGGGGAGTTTCCAGCTGTAACGCCATTCATCAGCCAAACGTCTCATTCTAAAGTAACGAAAACACAACCCTCCCGATGTTCAGGTGATAATACACTCAAAAAAACTGAGATATCAAATTATATTCCATTTCTGACAATACATCCCCCTAAATCCTACACACTAACACAGATGTGTATTTTTCAAGTGTTTTTGGGGGAATGTGTTTGACATAATAAGTCCATGTCAAGACTTAGAGTCCGAGTTCAGTCATTTGAGTCAGGTTATTGAATGAAGACTCTTCCACTGACTCTTATGTTACCTAAAAGGAAAAAAGTTGATTCTTACAAGTTTGATGTTCAGCAGATATTTTACTTGCTGCTATAAAATCTGTCAAATATCGTCTCATCTCAGCACGTCATGAAATTTGCCCCTCAGCAGTGCAGATTTGCGTTAGTTGGACTTTTGTGACTTTTTTTCATTCTTTCATCTTTCATTCACTTCTTGTTGTGGTTCTGCCACCAGACGATTTATACCACATTATTTTTGCCATTAAGCTGCAGCTCTGGTGAAATAATCATGACGCAGTGAGCGTGTTTGGATCCAGTGACCTTCTCACTGGTGTTGGCGTACCTGTGAAGATTTGGTAGCATTATGGTCATTTCAACCACGAGGAATCTCCATCCTTGTCACTACGAGGCTCCGTGAAGAGCCATCAGACAGCTTGATGGAGGACATGAGCGATAATATGCGCAGTAAGAATCCCTGAATGTGGCTTTACTGTGTCTTCATTATCTGCTAGTGCTGTTTAATGACAATCAGATGCACGGCCTAATTACTGCTACAGACACCGAGGTGGGGAGTGGCAGTGCCGGGGGGGGGGGGGGGCAGACTGCAAGGTCAACCAAGGGCATCATGTTTATGTTTGTGTGTGTTTATGGACCTCACTAAAAAAGATGATACAAGAATGACCAAGGGCAGAGGCTAGGTAAACACACTCAGTCCATTTGTGTGTGTGTGTGTGTGTTTTCACTACAGGCTTATGAGTATCCTTTTGCATCCATATCTGTGTGTGTGTGTGTGTGTGTGTGTGTGTGTGTATTTTAAATGAACGTAACCTTGACTAAAGGGCAAAATAAAGGGCAAATTGGAATAAATTTATCAAATTATAAAGCCTCGTACAATATTTATAACTGGCGGATCCACTATTCATTACAAAAGATTAAATACCAACTTGTATCAATAATTCATCCTCTTAATCTTCATTTTTAGTGCAATTAAGAGCAGAAGCAAATGACATATTTCACACCCGGCTGTAAGATAGTTAGCATGCAATTTGGCGAATGTGGCTGCAGCTCTGAGGGCGTCTCTGCTGCTGAATATATAACATGTTTGGACACATGAATCCAAAACACGATGTCATGACTGCTTAATAATGATGACACTCACTTCATTTTACATAAAACTGATCTGAATGTAAATACATCAAGATATACATTTAAAGGTTTAAGCTTAACTGAAAAATTGATCTAATGCTTTTGAGCTATTAACATGGCAGATTCGTTGAAAAATGAATAAATATATACACGTTTACAAAATGATAAAGTGAGTCACAAGAGTCATATTTCATATTGTTATTTAAAATTGCTTCATATTTAGTCTTAAATTGCATGTTTACGGGATACTGGTATCATTTTTGGCTGTTTAAAATTAATCATTTGCTGTGTAAGTGATACTTTCCTCCGAAATACGACCACAGAGGTCCCTTTTACAAGCAGAAATTATGAGCCATGTTAATGTTTTTTTTTTCTTTGATTGTTAGATGGTAACCTCCAGTGACCACATTGTTTATTAAGAGCACAGGACGAAGCTGGATTAAATAGTACAAACAAGGCACTAAATGCATTCATCTAAAAATAAGGCCTTGATCGGTATTTCCACTCATGATGCATTTCGTCACATGGAGAATTCATCAGAAATCAGCATTTCACACAGATTACATAGATTACATTAACGAGGCAATGCTTACGAGGCTGTCGGTGAATTTACTAAGAAAGTTTTACAAAGTCAGCGTGATGGCTGTTAAATCTGTGAAGTCTAACCCCCCCACCAAAAATCTGTTAGAATGGGTTTAATGTCAGACTGAGGGCGGAAATTTTTTGTCCGATATCAGCTAACACATTCAGTACTTTCAGGAACATAAGGTCTACTGACGAGTTTCTTCCATTAATTACTGTGAAATGCTGGAAATGGACCTCATGTTAAATTTTACGGGTATTTTTTTGTTGTTGTTGCTGATCTTTTTGCTCATTTTGGATTCAATTCAATCTTTCCTGAACATCTTTCATCTCCTCCACTCTATTAATTAATCGCTGATATTGCAATGAATTAATAGCAACAACAGGTGTGGTGTGAGGTCATTAATTTAGGCTGGGCCTTAATGAGTCTCCAATGAGTAATACTGTGTGTGTGTGTGTGTGTGTGTGTGTGTG